>NW_026562554.1:0-307607 GCF_027474105.1 Poeciliopsis prolifica
ATGTCCAGTCAAACTCTGTTAATGCATGAAATTAGTCAATGGACCACAATGTCCTTCATCTATCAGCATCAGTACTGGCTCTCCTCAGGGCTCTGAGCTGAGCCCTCTGCTCTTCACGTTGTACAAACACAACATACAGTCTGATAAAACAGTATATAAGTACAATAACATATTGTTATATCGTACTTGTTATATCATTATTGTTTGATGGTTGCACAACGTCCATGATCACATTTAACAAATACAACAATTTTCAGCTTTATAGACATGAAACCCCTCCAGTCCTTAATTCTAGTAGTTAACTAAATTAATCCTATAGTGAACCTCAACATAGAACAAGTATGGAAAATACTTCTACAGCTTTTCACCAGTGTGAATCCTCATGTGCCGAGTTAAATGCTGTTTTTGACTAAAACTTTTTCCACAGTTCACACATGAAAACGGCTTTTCACCAGTGTGAATCCTCATGTGCCGAGTTAAATTTGTTTTCTGACTAAAACTTTTTCCACAGTTCACACATGAAAATGGTTTTTCACCAGTGTAAATCCTCATGTGCTGAGTTAAACTCTGTTTTTCACTAAAACTTTTTCCACAGTTCACACATGAAAACGGCTTTTCACCAGTGTGAATCCTCATGTGTTTAGTTAAACTCTGTTTTTCACTAAAACTTTTTCCACAGTTCCCACATGAAAACGGCTTTTCACCAGTGAATCCTCATGCAGAGTTAATGCCTGTTTTTGACTAAAACATTTTCCACAGTTCACACATGAAAACGGCTTATCACCAGTGTGAATCCTCATGTGCAGAGTTAATGCCTGTTTTT
Source organism: Poeciliopsis prolifica (assembly GCF_027474105.1). Classification (NCBI taxonomy): domain Eukaryota; kingdom Metazoa; phylum Chordata; class Actinopteri; order Cyprinodontiformes; family Poeciliidae; genus Poeciliopsis; species Poeciliopsis prolifica. The sequence continues at coordinate 824 of NW_026562554.1, forward strand.
GACTAAAACATTTTCCACAGTTCACACATGAAAACGGCTTATCACCAGTGTGAATCCTCATGTGCAGAGTTAATGCCTGTTTTTGACTAAAACATTTTCCACAGTTCACACATGAAAACGGCTTTTCACCAGTGAATCCTAATGTGCAGAGTTAAACAAAGTTTATGACTAAAACTTTTTCCACAGTTCACACATGAAAACGGCTTTTCACCAGTGTGAATCCTCATGTGCTTAGTTAAACTCTGTTTTTCACTAAAACTTTTTCCACAGTTCACACATGAAAACGGCTTTTCACCAGTGTGAATCCTCATGTGCTGAGTTAAATGCTGTTTTTGACTAAAACTTTTTCCACAGTTCACATGAAAACGGCTTTTCACCAGTGTGAATCCTCATGTGCCGAGTTAAACACAGTTTATGACTAAAACTTTTTCCACATGTCACACAAAACGGCTTTTCACCAGTGTGAATCCTCATGTGCCGAGTTAAACACAGTTTATGACTAAAACTTTTTCCACAGTCCACACATGAAAACGGCTTTTCGCCAGTGTGAATCATCATGTGCTGAGTTAAATACTCTTTTCGACCGAAACTTTTTCCACAGTTCCCACATGAAAACGGCTTTTCACCAGTGTGAATCATCATGTGCTGAGTTAAATGCTGTTTTTGACGAAAACTTTTTCCACAGTTTCCACATGAAACGGCTTTTCACCAGTGTGAATCATCATGTGCCGAGTTAAAAGCTGTTTTATAACTAAAGCTTTTTCCACATGTCACACATGAAAACGGCTTTTCACTCTCATGAATTCTGATATGATCACTGACAGCATATTTGGCAGTCAATTGTTTTTTACAGATGACACCTGACAAAGGTTTTCTTCTGTCCTGATGTTGGTTCTCAGTTTCATCAGGATTTGTTAACATGTCTTGGTTCCCATTTGGTTCTGATTCAGTTTGGTATGTTTGCTTATCAACAGGAACCACCATGCAGGTATCAGTCTCCTGTTTTAATTCAATCAGCTCTTCACCCTGACTGCAGTAAACTTCTTTCTCTTCCTCTTTTATCTGCAGGTGTTCTAGATCCTTCTGTTCTTCTTTTATCTGATGATCTTCTGGCTCTTCCTGTTCTTGTTTCACCTGCAGAGGTTCAAACTCATCCTGGTCCAGAGTGAATCTCCTCTCCTGGTTATAAACGTTACACTGCAGGGAATCTGGAAAAGAAAACAGAGGAAAATAATTGTTAACTTTATTGAAGTATATAGGAGAAATTATTCATTGTTTAAGACGGAAGTATAAAAAAAAAACACACACACAACTAAAAATGCAAGAGCGCAGAAAGACAGTTGACAATTATAGAATTATCAAATAAACATCTATTAAAAAAATATTTTTTATTTATTCTAAAATTATAGTCGAGTAAATTGTATTATTTAAAGATATTACTTAATTTGGAGGTATCATTTATTTTCTTACAATTTGATTTTAGTTCACTTTATATTTTGGGGGTTTATTTACAGAGTTTATTTGTAGGTTGATATGCGTTTAGTTTTTGTTCCTTTGTCATTTGCTTTTCTAAGTTAGACAGGAAGAACTGTGGGTCCATTTCCTGTAAGTATAGGGACTGGTATAGGACCAGCATGCACTGGTTGGGCCTGTGGGTTTTGACCAGAGCAGGAGAGGAAACAATGAAAAGTAGTGATGGTGAGATGAAGCTTCATGAAGCTCTGAGGAACTCCATCCCATCATGGACTCATGAGCCGATGCACCGCGGTGCTTCATATGCTCCACTGTGACATCAAGTGGACAATATATGTAAAATAGGCAACGTGAAAACAACACGAAGCCTTACAATGAATAAACAAGTAAAAGATGTTTGTGATTCTGATTAATCTGTTTGTATGAAACAATGGCTGCATCAAAAAGGAAACTAGAAACAAATAGAAAACAGAGTTGTGATTGGCTTGTTATTCGCTGTTTCACCAGAGGTAACGATTTATTACTAAAAATAAAAACTTTAACTGTATTCTGGTTTAGGTGAGTTCTCTGTTTTATGTGCTTCATTAAAATCCTCCTGAATTACTCGCCACATCACTAATGAAAAGTTTATTTTTATTATTTGCTTGTTAAACTGGAGAAATAAACTATAAAAGGAATCTTAAAGTTTTTTGGACATTGAACTTCTTTTATCTACGTATGAAGCATCACCTCAGTGCAGGTTGTTGATTGAACTTTTATAGGATGTTGGGTTTGACAATTTATTTATTACAAATTATTACATTTTACAGCTTCTAACACCGCTATTATTAGTTTATGCTGCTTTCTTTACTAACCTCGCGCTGCATTGTTCACATTTCTCCCGTTTTCAAAAGAAAGACTCAGTAGTTAAAGGAGGAAGAGCCATAAAAAGGTCATTTTCTTTCCATAAATCAGCCATTCTCATTGTGATGTCTGCGTTCATTTACCTGCTAACAAAACATTTATCCGGGAAAAGAGCGTTTACTAAAATGATCCTCATGCAGGAAGGTGCAGACATTTAGACCTTAACCTGCATCCAAACGCTGCTGTTTCCTACCTATTTGGTGTAAGATGATCTGGGGAGTCCGGGAGAAATCAAGCAGTCTGCGCTGATCATCCATCTCTTCCTCCGACTGGACGATGATTTCTTTAAACTCTGTCAATGTTTCTGCAGTTCACTGCTCGCTGATTCACTGGTTTAAGCTGGACTGGAGATATTTATTAGAGAAACATTCAAACATTCAACAAAACAGACCACGTGTCGTCCTTTGTCTTCTTCTTCTTCGGAGTTTAATGACTGTCGTTCATTCATGTCATCGCATTACCGCCACCTTGTGGATCCTACGATCATTACAGCTACAGATTTCTCATAAAGTGCCAGTTCTCTTTGCAGAACCTAAAATCTTTTCCTAGTAACAGAATAAGCTGCAGCAGAAAAGAGAAAAATACAACTAAGACAAAAGAAACACTAAATTATTGAAGACAATAATAATCAACCAAACTTTATAAAATCAAGAAAAATCAATGTCTGAATATTAGTTTATAATGAATATTAAAAGTATATTTTTATTTATTCATTAAGCTTTTACATAGGTAATGTTAAACTGGTTAATATAATTTGAAACAATGTATTTTGTTTTAGAGAGAAACTTAGATATTTTTTTTAAAATAAAAAAATAAGGATGTAAGCTTATGTCAAATTCTAATTGAGTTTGATGGATTCAAAAGCTCTGTCCGGGTACTCCGACTTCCTCCCCCAGTCATAAAAATTGATTGGCAGGTTGATTGTTTTCTCTAAAATTCTCCCTAAATGTTTGTCCCGTCTGTCTGTGTTGCCCTGCGACAGACTGGCCACCTGTCCAGGAATGTCGCTGGAGACAGGCACCAGCAGCTCCCGACCCCACAAGGGTTAAGGGTGTAAAGAGAATGAATGAATGAATGGATGGATGGATGGATGGATGGATGGATGGATGGATGGATGGATGGATGAATGGATGGATGGATGGATGGATGGATGAATGGATGGATGGATGGAATAGTTTAATTTGTAGGCAATTGATCTATATTTTTAACCTTGACAACTTGTCTTTATATGTGCTTCACCAGCTGCTGTGCTCAGCCTGTGTCAGATAAATCAACAGTCCCTCTGCAATAATCACTTTACCCCAGCTAATAATAAAGCAAATAATAAAAGTCAAGAAAACAGCAAATAATTCAAGCTAAAACTAGAGAAAAAAGCTAATAGGAAATAATCACATGCATGAAAATAAGTTTGTGGTGAATTTTGTATTTTATTTAAAGTATAAATGCATTGTTTTTCATTTGAAAATATTTTATTAAGGTAAAACTGGTTAATATAATTTGTAAGATTTTTAAAAAACATTCAACCATTCTGTACATATTGTTGATTTAAAAATTACAAAAATAATCCCCACAAACTTTCACTATTGTACAGAATGATACAAATCAATCCCTCAAGTCCAATCTTGTGAGAATATTCTGGAAGGGAGTCCATGTCCAGTCAAACTCTGTTAATGCATGAAATTAGTCACAATGGACCACAATGTCTCTTCATCTATCAGCATCAGTACTGGCTCTCCTCAGGGCTCTGAGCTGAGCTTTTGATCTTCACGTTGCACAAACACAACATACAGTTTGACATAAACATGTTAATACAATAACATGCAGTTTTTGATACAGAATATGCCAAAAAAAAAAACATCTCTGACAGAAAATGTGTCATGGATGCACATCTCCAGGTATCCAAAGGTGAAGATCCAAATGTTCACAATTAACAAATACTACAATTTTCATCTTTATAGACATGAAACCCCTCCAGTCTTTCATTCTAGTTTTTAACAAAATCAATTCTATAGTGAACCTCAACTTAGGACATGTATGGAAAATACTTCTACAGCTTTTCACCAGTGTGAATCCTCATGTGGTGAGTTAAACTAAATTTGTGACGAAAACTTTTCCCACAGTTCCCACATGAAAAAGGCTTTTCACCAGTGTGAATCCTCATGTGCTGAGTTAAATTTGTTTTCTGACTAAAACTTTTCCCACAGTCCACACATAAAAATGGCTTTTCACCAGTGTGAATCCTCAAGTGCTGACTTAACTCCTGTTTTTGACAAAAACGTTTTCCACAGTTCACACAAGAAAACGGCTTTTCACCAGTGTGAATCCTCAAGTGCTGAGTTAAACTAATTTTGTGACGAAAATTTTTTCCACAGTTCACACATGAAAACGGCTTTTCACCAGTGTGAATCCTCATGTGCTGAGTCAACTCCCATTTTTGACGAAAACTTTTTCCACAGTTCACACATGAAAACGGCTTTTCACCAGTGTGAATCATCATATGATCAGTTAAAACATGTTTTTGACTAAAACTTTTTCCACAGTTCACACATGAAAATGGCTTTTCACCAGTGTGAATCCTTATGTGCTGAGTTAAGCAAACTTTGTGACGAAAATTTTTTCCACAGGTCACACATGAAAACGGCTTTTCACCTGTGTGAATCATCATGTGCTGAGTGCACTCATATTTTCTAGTAAAACCTTTTCCACAAGTCACACATGAAAACGGCTTTTCACCTGTATGACTTATCATGTGACAAATTAAATTATGTTTTCGATTGAACCTTTTTCCACAGGTCACACAAGAAACGGCTTTTCACCAGTGTGAATCATCATGTGCCGAGTTAAAACGTGTTTCTGACTAAAACTTTTTCCACAGGTCACACATGAATGAGGCTTTTCACCAGTGTGAATCCTCATGTGCTGAGTTAAATTCTGGTTTTGATAAAACCTCTTTCCACTTGTCACACTTAATATTTTTTTTCTTTCTTGATATTGGTTCTCAGTTTCATCAGGCTCCTGTAAGATGTCTTGGTTCCCATTTGGTTCTGATTCAGTTTGGTATGTTTGCTCATCAACAGGAACCACCATGCAGGTATCAGTCTCCTGTTTTAATTCAATCTGTTTCTTCACCCTGACTGCAGTAAACTTCTTTCTCTTCCACTTTTATCTGCAGGTGTTGTAGATCCTCCTGTTCTTCTTTTATCTCATGATGTTCTAGATCCTCCTGTTCTTCTTTTATCTCATGATGTTGTAGATCATTCTGCTCTTCTTTTATCTGATGATCTTCTGGCTCTTCCTGTTCCTGTTTTCACCTGCAGAGGTTCTAACTCCTTCTGGTTATAAATGTGACATTGCAGGAAATCTGGACAAGAAAACAGAGGAAAAGAGAAATTGTTAACTTGATTGAAGTAAATGGGAGAAATTGTTCATCGTTTAAGACAGAAATGAAACCTGCAGGACACCGGCCCTTGAGGACTGGAGTTTGACACCTGTGACCTACAGTCTTCAGACCTGGATTAGATTATTTTAAACAAATAGCAGAACATTTAAAACCATATTTGTGATTTGTGAAACTTTTATAAAATGCAATTTTTATCCTTTTTTTTGGATCCAACTCATATTAGATCTGTTCTAATTCCAAAACTACAACAACAACACACTTCAAACTTGGACTAGATTATTCTACTCTAATAGCAGAATATTTTACTCCATGTTTGGGATTTGTGAAACATTTACAGGATTTGTAAAAGTTCACTAACGTTTGGATTCCATGAGTTTTTTTTTCAAATTTAATTCCAATTCAAAAGCACTTTATTAATCCCAATGGGAAATTAAATGTTGGTGTTACTCTTTAATTCTTCAAAGACTTATTGTTGATGATGATGGCTGTTGGAAGGAAAGATCTTCTGCAGCGGTCAGTAAGTTGAAGTTTCACAAATTAGAAAAAAGATTTACAAATCACAAACATTGTTTTAAATATCCTGCTAGATCAGAATAATCTGGTCCAGCTTTGAAGAGTTCTAGGTGTTGTAGTTTTCAATTGGAATCGATTAAAGATGCGGAAGGTTGTGAAAATTAGGTGGAATCGCCCTTTAGCCATTTCCCGAATCGGAAACCAACTTCAGCTTCGTGTAGTTAAAGGAGGAAGAACCACAAAAAAGGTCATTTTCTCTCCATAAATCAGCCGTTCTCATTGTGATGTCTGCGTTCATTTACCTGCTAACAAAACATTTATCCGGGAAAAGAGCGTTTACTAAAATGATCCTCATGCAGAAAGGTGCAGACATTTAGACCTTAACCTGCATCCAAACGCTGCTGTTTCCTACCTATTCGGTGTAAGATGATCTGGGGAGTCCGGGAGAAATCAAGCAGTCTGCGCTGATCATCCATCTCTTCCTCCGACTGGACGATGATTTCTTTAAACTCTGTCAATGTTTCTGCAGTTCACTGCTCGCTGATTAACTCTCTGTGGGACTAACGTGAAGACAAAGTTTACTGCAAGCACTCAAATATCTGCCAAATACAGCAAACCCGTCCTCAAGCTACAATTTACCTGAAGAAAAGCTAACAGCTATCTGTGCTTTGTTTTCGTTTCCTGTGTGTTTCACGAAGGCTCCACTGAAGAAACACGAAACCGACTTTTAGTTCCGCTTTGAATTTCCTAATTTCCTTTGAATGTGAAACCGACAATATCAGTAAAAACACATCGGCACATCAATATAAAGGAGTGTTGAAGTTATTGTAGAAAGGAAACGTAGTCAATTTTCTAAAGTCCCTACACTGGGTCCCTGTAGCTCAGAGAATAGATTTTAAAATACTTTTAGTTTATAAATCACTGAACCTCTTAACACCACAATACATTAAAGATCTGCTGTTGTTGTATCAACCTTTCCGATCACTCGGGTATTCTGGTTCTGCTCTGCATCCCAAGAACCACAATCAAACAGGGAGAAGCAGCATTCAGCTTGTTGCACTAGCATCGCCACACCAGCAGGGGGCACATGTTTGTTCGGCATGAAGAGCTTTATTAGAATCAATGGAGTTCAAGGTGTTTGTTTGTTATCACACCAATAAATGAGCAGCTTCCCAAGAAACCCACTACTGTTTCTTGCTTGACGCACCACAAAGGGAGTATTAACCAACATTTTGATGTATAATAATGACAAAATATAATGTCTGCTGGTTTTCTCAATTATTGTGTTTTTAATCACATAAAGCACTTCAAACTGCATTGTTTTTCTTTTAACACTATGTTGATCAGAACCATTCATATATCTGTTATATTCTGAATAGGGATAGAAATACAATTCACACACATACAGTCCAAGTTTTGCATAGGTTCCAATGACACACATTTGTATCTGAATAAACATTTGATTCAAATATTTACGTCAGGAACAAATGACCAAACAGATATACCAATGAATCATAAGAAGAAATAAAAAAGTAGGAGAATACACACACACATTTTCAAAACGATACTTCAAGAACCAATTACATTTCCACACACCAACAATTTTCTTTAAACTTATTTACCAGCGTCACACATCTCTGTCATTGATTTACTTCATCTATGAGCTCTCATGTGAATAGAGAAACTTTCTCTATGGGTGAAACATTTTCTGCAACTCATGCATGTGACAGGCTTCTCACTTGTGTGAATCCTCACGTGACATGCAAATGACATTTCATTGGGAAACTTTTTCTACAAGTCATGCATGTAAATCCTCATGTCAACGAGTCGTTTCGAGAAAAGGCTTCATCACAAAATTTACAAGAATATAAATTTTGGTTGAGGTGAAATGTTCTGCCTTTTTTGTTTTGGACCTTCAGTAGTTCCTTTTTGTTGTTTGCTTTTCTGATATCTTTTGTTTTGTTTGTGCTCTTTGTCTCTCTTTTCTCCTGGGTTTCCTGAATGGTTTCCTTCTTGATCCTGGTTCTCATCTTCAGGAGAAGCATGAGGCGAGTTGGTTCCTGTTTAGTTCTGTTTCACTATTGATTCTTTGCTCATTGGAAGGAGTCACCAAAATGTCTCCAATTTTCATATTTCAACATAAGATGCTCTTCATCCTCACTGATGCAGAGTTGATTCTCTTCCTATCTGAACTGTTGATGTTCTGGTTCCTCTTGCTCCAGTTTTATTTTAAATGTTCTGGTTCCTCCTTCTTATTGCTTTGCTCTTTGAGAATCTCACATCAAAATCACAACATTTCATTATGAATTGATTTGTTTTTACAATAATATATATTTGATAAGGGCTGCACAGTGGCGCAGTGGGTAGCGCTGTTGCCTTGCAGCAATTCGATTCCTTGCCCCGGGTCTTTCTGCACGGAGTTTGCATGTTCTCCGTGCGTGCGTGGGTTCTCTCCGGGTTCTCCGGCTTCGTCCCACAGTCCAAAAACATGACTGTCAGGTTAATTGGCCTTGCCAAATTCTCCCTAGTGAGTGTGTGTGTCCATGGTTGTTTGTCCTGTTTGTCTCTCTGTGTTGCCCTGCGACAGACTGGCGACCTGTCCATGGTGAACTCCGCCTCTCGTCCGGAACGCAGCTGGAGGTAGGCACCAGCACCTCCCGACCCCGTTTGGGAGAAGGGTGATCAGAAAATGGATGGATGGATATATTTGATAATATATCCATCAAATAGAAATCATTCATCAAATCCATCTGTAGAAATAATTATTTTATGGATAAAAATAAACTAAATTGCTCTTGGAGGCCCCCTCGTGGCCGCAGTTGGTACCCATGGTTCACCGGTAACATGAGCTGCATCCAAATGTCAAAAGCTCCAGTCAGAAGATAAATTAACAAAACAACGTCTTAAAAAAGGACATATGCTTCAGGGAGGGAGAAAAAAAAAGAGGAAGAATAGAAACATAGCCAAGATAAACGTTTGTTTTAATGTTCCTTGGTAATGTAATGTAATGTAAAAGATTAGTAAAGATGCTAATAGAAAATTAGCTTGAACGGTTCAACGGTCAAACATTTATGCTAGGCTCTTTATGTTTGTGTGAAAGTGATTTTAATTTAAATGAGTCGATTCTCATGGTTGGCTCTGTATTTTTCTGAGGTATTTTGGCTTCAGAAGGCCGTGTTTGATAATAATAATTAAAACTTCTCAATGTTTGACATTGTCTAGCTAAACGTTTTTACGTCAGGTACATGGCTGCTACATGGATTAGCTGCTCTATGCTGTAGCTGGGATTTGTTGTTTGCAGCTGAGCATAGTGGTGGATTAACATTATTTTTACATCAACTTCGAAGTAGTCTGACATTCTCTCTGATTCAGGATTTCTATCTTGAATCGGAAACAGAGAAAATAATGAAAATAACTGAGTGATGATTAGATTCCAATACAGAAACAGTCATCTCAATTCTTGCAGTTGCTTCTAGTTGGTTGTTGGAGCTCTTTGTATGAGGAATGGAAGTGGGTGTATGGAGTCCATTGTTGTTTAGTTTATTTTGACATTGGATGATTGGGTCTGAATGTCTGGGTGTTCACATCAGAATGGGAACATGTGAATTTGCCTGTCAGGTTAGGTCTCTGGCTCCCCCTCTCTGTGATCACCTGTATATCAAGTTGGGTGAGAGGAGGGTGCCCCTAATAAAACTTTTTTTTTTTTCACCTTTTCTCACCCGCTTTTTTCTCCCTCATTACAATTTAATAAAATAAATCCAAAGCTGTTTCTAATAAAGTTTCATGTAAATATCAGACAGGAGCTGTAATGGTTCACCTATGCAAGTCTTTAGGGCTTCACCTCTGTACTCGACAAAGCTGAATGCCACACTTCCAGACAAGACCAGTTAAATGAAACAGAACAAAAGGACAAAATGCAAGTTAAATGTATGTATAGTGATTTATCTAGAGCAGAGGATGCCAATGTGTTTTACATGTGGATGATGGTAAGCTACATTGTAGCCACAGCTACCCGAGGACAGACTGATAGAAGCTGCTACACAATTGGTGCTATTGGACTTCAGGCAAGGCAGGATTGATGCCTCGCTCAAGGACTCAACAACTGAGCCGGATGTGGGGAGTTTGAACCGGCAACCCATCAGTTACAGGAACCACAGTGACTACACCCAGTACTGGTGGAATGCCGCCATCTACTGGGTTCAATATAAGGCAGAACATACACTACAGGAAAACTCAAAACTTTTAATCTTAAATGAAATGTTACACTTTTATTTCTTACTAAAATACATATAAATGCACATAAACATAAAGAGACAATAATCTAACAGCTGCAGCAGAAAAGAGCAAATAATTACAGCTAATGTATGTTTTTAACTCTCTTGTAAAAGCACTTTGAATTGTCTTTGCCTGGAAGGTGCTATATAAATAAAGTTGCTTTGTCTTGTCAATCTAAAACTAGAAAAAAGCAAATAACTGAAAATAATCACATGTGCTTTGTGCAATCAATGCATAAGAATGACTTTATGGTGAATCTTGCATTTTGTTGAAAGTAAAAAAAAAATTTTTCATTTGAATACATTTCACTTAGGTAAAAACTGGTTGAAATAATTAGAAAAAAATGAAATCAGTTTCATTCTCATTTTACTTTATAGATAAAATTATGACAATTTTTTATTTTTTAAAGACATTTAACCATGATATCAATTCTATTTTTGATTTAAAAACTACAAAAGTAAACCTCGTTAACTCTCTATTGTACAGAATAATACAAATCAAACATGAAGATCACATTTAACAAATACAACAAATTTCAGCTTTATAGGCATCAACCCCCTCCAGTCTTTCATTCTAGTTTTTAACCAGATCTATTCTACAGTGTATCCTCAACATACACTGTAGTTGAGGATACAGTATCCTCAACATACACTGTAGTTGAGGATACAGTATCCTCAAGTATTTTATGGAAAATACTTCTATGGCTTATCTCCAGTGTGAATCATCATGTGGTTAGTTAAATTAACTTTGTGACGAAAAGCTTTTCCACAGTTCACACATGAGAACGGCTTTTCACCGGAATGAATCATCAGGTGCTGAGTTAAATTCTGTTTATGACTAAAACTTTTTCCACAGTTCACACATGAAAACGGCTTTTCACCAGTGTGAATCATCATGTGATGAGTTAAATTCTGCTTTTGAATAAAACTTTTTCCACAGTTCACACATGAAAACGGCTTTTCACCAGTGTGAATCCTCATGTGCTGAGTTAAAACCTGTTTTAGACTAAAACTTTTTCCACAGTTCACACATGAAAACGGCTTTTCACCAGTGTGAATCATCATGTGGTGAGTTAAACTAATTTTGTGACGAAAACTTTTTCCACAGGTCCCACATGAAAACGGCTTTTCACCAGTGTGTATCATCATATGGTGAGTTAAATTCTGTTTATAACTAAAGCTTTTTCCACAGGTCCCACATGAAAACGGCTTTTCACCCGTGTGATTCATCATGTGGTGAGTCAGGCTAACTTTGTGACGAAAACTTTGTCCACAGTTCACACATGAAAACGGCTTTTCACCAGTGTGAATCATCATGTGCCGAGTTAAATCCTGTTTTTGACTAAAACTTTTCCCACAGTTCACACATGAAATGGCTTTTCACCCGTGTGAGTTCTCATGTGAGCATCAAACACAGATTTGAAAGTCAAACGCTTTTTACAAATGACACATGAGAAAGATTTTCTTCTTTTCTGATTTTGGTTCTCAGTTTCATCAGGCTCCTGGAAGATGTCTTGGTTCCCATGTGGTTCTGATTCAGTTTGGTATGTTTGCTCATCAACAGGAACCACCATGCAGATATCAGTCTCCTGTTTTAATTCAATCAGTTTTTCACCCTGACTGCAGTAAACTTCTTTCTCTTCCTCTTTTATCTGCAGGTGTTCTAGATCCTTCTGTTCTTCTTTTATCTGATGAACTTCTGGCTCTTCCTGTTCTTGTTTCACCTGCAGAGGTTCTAACTCCTCCTGGTCCAGAGTGGATCTCCTCTCCTGGTTATAAACGTTACATTGCAAGGAATCTGGAGAAGAAACCGGAGGAAAAGAGTAATTGTTAACTTTACTGAATTAAATAGGAGAAATTGTTCAAAGTTTAAGACACAAATGGAAAAAAAACACCTAAATATTCTAGAGTGTAGACAGAGATACAGTTCAGTCGACAAATCCACCCGACATTTGTAGAATTCTCAAATGAACAGATTTAAAAAAAATATTTTTTATGCATTATAAAATCATTGCTGTTAATATTAATGAGTACATTTTATTATTTCAAGATATCGCTTTATTTTGGAGGAATTATTTATTTTCATTACTTTTAAGTGTTTTAAAATTAGATTTTAGTTCACTTTATATTTTGGGGGTTTATTTACAGAGTTTATTTATAGGTTGATATTCGTTTAGTTTTTTGTTTCTTTGTCATTTGCTTTTCTAAGTTAGACAGGAAGAACTGTGGGTCCATTTCCTGTAAGTATGGGGACTGGTAAAGGACCAGCATGCACTGGTTGGGCTTGTGGGTTTTGACCAGAGCAGGAGACGAAACAATGAAAAGTAGTGATGGTGAGATGAAGCTTCATGAAGCTCTGAGGAACTCCATCCCATCATGGACTCATGAGCCGATGCACCGCGGTGCTTCATATGCTCCACTGTGACATCAAGTGGACAATATATGTAAAATAGGCAACGTGAAAACAACACGAAGCCTTACAATGAGTAAACAAGTAAAACATGTGCATAAATCAGCCATTCTCATTGTGATGTCTGCGTTCATTTACCTGCTAACAAAACATTTATCCGGGAAAAGAGCGTTTACTAAAATGATCCTCATGCAGAAAGGTGCAGACATTTAGACCTTAACCTGCATCCAAACGCTGCTGTTTCCTACCTATTCGGTGTAAGATGATCTGGGGAGTCCGGGAGAAATCAAGCAGTCTGCGCTGATCATCCATCTCTTCCTCCGACTGGACGATGATTTCTTTAAACTCTGTCAATGTTTCTGCAGTTCACTGCTCGCTGATTCACTGGTTTAAGCTGGACTGGAGATATTTATTAGAGAAACATTCAACAAAACAGACCTAGCGCCATCTTCTTCTTCTTCTTCTTCGGGGTTTTATGACTGTCGTTCATTCATGTCATCGCATTACCGCCACCTTGTGGATCCAACGATCATCACATCTACAGATTTCTCATAAAGTGCCAGTTCTCTTTGCAGAACCTAAACTATTTTTCAGGTAATAGAAGAAGCTGCAGCAGAAAGAGAAAAATACAACTAAGACAAAAGAAACACTAAATTATTGAAGACAATAATAATCAACCAAACTTTCTAAAATCAAGAAAAATAAATGTATGATTTTACAAAGTTTTAAAATGTATTTTTCATTGTACATCAGTGAAAATGTGAAATCAGTGCATAACATCAGGTTGTAGTTTTGATAAGTGTATTGCATTTTTGCAATTACTATTGCAACCTGACACATCTCATCATGGGCAACTCCATAGTGTAAGTATGTCTAGCCCCTCTCAAGGAGCCTGGTTCCAGAACAGGAACCACACATCGAGGTGAGACAGACAATTTCTAGCCAGAACCTCTCAACCTGACACATTAGCTCCAGCTCGTTCCCCACCAAAGAGGTAACATTCCACGTCCCAAGAGCCAGCTTCTGCAACTGAGGATGGCACTGCCACGGCCCACCTCCCTCAGCTGCCACCCATCACACATTGCACCCTACCCCACTGGCCCCTCTCACAGGTGGTCGGCCCATGGGAGGGGGGACCCATGTCTCCTCTTCAGACTGAGCCCAGCAGGGCTCCATGGGTAAGAGCCCGGCCACCAGGCGCTCGCCATCGTACACTCCCTCCAGGCCTTGCTCCAGAGTGGGGTCCCGGTGACCTGCGTCCAGTAGAGGGAACAAAAACACAAAATTCAAGTGAATAGTGAATGTTAAATGTATGTATAGCGATTTATCTAGTGCAGAGGATGCCAAAGTGCACCACATGTTGATGGTCGTTAGCTACATTGTAGCCACAGGTGCCCAAGGGCAGATTAAAAGAAGCTACTAAACAATCGGCGCCATCGGACTTCTGACTAACAGCAAGCAAGGCAGGTTTGGTGCCTTGTTCAAGGACTCAACAACTGAGATGCATGTGGGGAGTTCAAACCAGCAGGGGTGTCAAACTCCAGTCCTTGAGGGCTGGCATCCTGCAGCTTTTAGGTCTGCCTCTGCTGCACCACACCTAAATAGCATAATTAGGTCATTTGCAAGGCTCTGGAGAACAGATCTACACAAGGAAGTAATAAAGCCATTTCATTCCAGCGTTTTGTACCTGTGACACATCTAAAAACTGCAGGACACCTAAAAATTGTTTCAACATGAAAAGAGAGTAATCTAAAAGCTGCAGCAGAAAACAGCAAATAATTCAAGCTAAAACTAGAGAAAAAAGCAAATTGGAAATAATCACATGAATGAAAATAAGTTTGTGGTGGATCTTGCATTTTATTTAAAGTACTAATGCATTGTTTTTCATTTGAAAATATTTTAAGGTAAAACTGGTTAATATAATTTGTACGATTTTTTAAAAACATTCAACCATTCTGTACATCATATTGTTGATTCAAAAAATTACAAAAATAATCCCCACAAACTTTCACTATTGTACAGAATGATACAAATCAATCCCTCAAGTCCAATCTTGTGAGAATGTTCTGGAAGGGAGTCCATGTCCAGTCAAACTCTGTTAATGCATGAAATTAGTCACAATGGACCACAATGTCTCTTCATCTATCAGCATCAGTACTGGCTCTCCTCAGGGCTCTGAGCTGAGCTTTTGATCTTCACGTTGCACAAACACAACATACAGTTTGACATAAACATGTTAATACAATAACATGCAGTTTTGGATACAGAATATGCCAAAAAAAAAAAACCCATCTCTGACAGAAAATGTGTCATGGATGCACATCTCCAGGTATCCAAAGGTGAAGATCCAAATGTTCACAATTAACAAATACTACAATTTTTATCTTTATGGAAATGAAACCCCTTCAGTCTTTCATTCTAGTTTTTAACAAAATCAATTCTATAGCAACCTCAACTTAGGACATGTATGGAAAATACTTCTACAGCTTTTCACCAGTGTGAATCCTCATGTGGTGAGTTAAACTAAATTTGTGACGAAAACTTTTTCCACAGTTCCCACATGAAAAAGGCTTTTCACCAGTGTGAATCCTCATGTGCTGAGTTAATGACTGTTTTTGACTAAAACTTTTTCCACAGTTCACACATGAAAACGGCTTTTCACCAGTGTGAATCATCATGTGCCGAGTTAAAACCTGTTTTAGACTAAAACTTTTACCACAGTTCACACATGAAAACGGCTTTTCACCAGTGTGAATCCTCATGTGCCGAGTTAAAACCTGTTTTAGACTAAAACTTTTTCCACAGTTCACACATGAAAACGGCTTTTCACCAGTGTGATTCATCATGTGGTGAGTTAAACTAATTTTGTGACAAAAACTTTTTCCACAGGTCCCACATGAAAACGGCTTTTCACCAGTGTGATTCATCATGTGGTGAGTCAAGCTAACTTTGTGACGAAAACTTTGTCCACAGTTCACGCATGAAAACGGCTTTCCACCAGTGTGAATCTTCATGTGCTTAGTTAAATTCTGATTACAACTAAAACTTTTTCCACAGGTCACACATGAATGAGGCTTTTCACCAGTGTGAATCCTCATGTGCTGAGTTAAATTCTGGTTTTGATAAAACCTCTTTCCACTAGTCACACTTAATAATTTTTTTCTTTCTTGATATTGGTTCTCAGTTTCATCAGGCTTTTCTAAGATGTCTTGATTCCCATTTGGTTCTGATTCAGTTTGGTATGTTTGCTCATCAACAGGAACCACCATGCAGGTATCAGTCTCCTGTTTTAATTCAATCAGTTCTTCACCCTGACTGCAGTAAACTTCTTTCTCTTCCACTTTTATGTGCAGGTGTTCTAGATCCTCCTGTTCTTCTTTTATCTGATGATGTTCTAGATCCTCCTGTTCTTCTTTTATCTCATGATGTTGTAGATCATTCTGCTCTTCTTTTATCTGATGATCTTCTGGCTCTTCCTGTTCCTGTTTCACCTGCAGAGGTTCTAACTCCTTCTGGTTATAAATGTGACATTGCAGGAAATCTGGACAAGAAAACAGAGGAAAAGAGAAATTGTTAACTTGATTGAAGTAAATGGAAGAAATTGTTCATCGTTTAAGACAGAAATGAAACCTGCAGGACACCGGCCCTTGAGGACTGGAGTTTGACACCTGTGACCTACAGTCTTCAGACCTGGATTAGATTATTTTAAACAAATAGCAGAACATTTAAAACCATATTTGTGATTTGTGAAACTTTGATCTGATTTGTGAAACTTCAATAAAATGCGATTTTTATCCTTTTTTTTGATCCAGCTCATATTAGATCTGCTCTAATTCCAAACCTACAACAACAACACACTTCAAACTTGGACTAGATTATTCTACTCTAATAGCAGAATATTTTACTCCATGTTTGGGATTTGTGAAACATTTACAGGATTTGTAAAACTTCCCTAAAGTTTCGATTACTGTTCATACTTGTTCCATGAGGTTTTTTCAAATTCAATTCTAATTCAAAACCACTTCATTAATCCAAACAGGAAATAAAATGCTGCGACAGACTGGCGGCCTGTCCAGGGTGTACCCAGCCTCTCGTCCGGAACGCAGCTGGAGATAGGCACCAGCACCTCCCAACCCCGATAAGGAGAAGGGTGCTCAGAAGATGGATGGATGGGAAATAAAATGTTGGTGTCACTCATTAATTCTTGAAAGAGTTATTATAGATGATGATGGCTGTTGGAAGGAAAGATGTTCTGCAGGGGTCGGTAAGGTGAAATTTCACAAATCAGAAAAAGTTTTACAAATCACAAACATGGTTTTAAATATCCTGCTATTAGATCAGAATAATCTGGTCCAGCTTTGAAGAGTCTTGGTCAGGCATGTGTAGAGGGGGGCTAAGGAGGCTTGAGCACCTTTGCTCCATGACCCCAAGTGCCCTTTAGGTCTTTTTTTTTTTTCTTACACTTGTACTACAATTATTATTATTATTATTATTATTATTATTACTTTGCAAGAAAAACAACACAATAAGCCCTCCGGTCACATTGTTACCTCTGACCTTTTGCCCGTGACGCACGACGCACTTGCCTCTCGCGCGGTGAGATGAGGCGACTAACTGCGGAGCTCAACGTAGCGAACGTTTTTGGTGAATTAAAAAATTATTTTGGGGGAAAAAATTGGAGTCGGCTTGCTACTTGTCAGATAACGGAAAACGTTAAATGTTATATCGTTTCTCCTTCAGCACGGAGTCGCGGTTTAAGCAGAAATGAAATATAACAAGACAGGCGGAAGAAAATATGGGGCGCTGTCTAAGTCCGCCTTTCTCTGAATATCTACTGAGCAGGAGGAGGCAGCCAGGCGAGAAAAAGCTGTTCTTATCTATCGATCCAGTACTTTGATCATACAGACATTACGCTGTTGTTGTGCTATGAGCTAGCTGCTAGCTAATGACTTTGCTATGAAAGCAAGATAACTAAAAAGGTTCCCTGTATTGTTAATGATGGCGGTCATTCTTCAGTATTACTTATGCAATAGGTAATATAAAACCTATCATCTCCATAATGGATATATGTCCGATTTTCTAATTTTCTTTGGTGAATGATGTACATTGTATTTATTCTACTGTTAGGTAAATGTATCTTGAAGGAGGATAGTACCAACAAGGACATTCATTTAGAATTAAAAATAACTCATCCTGAACTAGCATGATAGATATAATGTATGTAATAATCAAACTGCTTCTGTCCAATGAAAGCATGCCATTAATGAAGGGACAAGCATAAACTTTTATTTGCACACATCAGAAATCTTTGGTTTTGATTTCAGGCTCTGCCAAGGACATCATGTGAGAACCGCAAGCAAAACTTCGAATAGCAAGCAAAGATTTAGGACATGCGCAAATAAGTTTGTTTTGCAAATAATGTTTTTAAGTCATGAGATAAAAATTTGTGATTTCAGTTTAAACAAAAAATTAAGCTAAACATTTTTTGTTGAAAAAATGTGACAATTCAAAATGTCTTGATCACAATTTTATATTATTTAATTGAGGTTAATATTTTAATTGAATAATTGTGAAACAAATTGAACTCCATAGGAGAGGTCTCATTTTCTCTGGAATTAATATTGTTATATTATGGACTGAAAAACATATTGGTTTAAACACAAGGGTAAAGAATTGGTAGTGTGGTTTACTATAGTGTTCTGATTATAATTCTTTATGTTTTGCTTGTTTCAGTTCAAAGATGACAGGTAAAGAGAAACATCAGAAACAAAAAAGAAAGGATCTGCTAGAAGCAGCGAAAGGTAATTGATAGTTGACCATCTGGGTCAGAACCAGTACCACAGGTAAGAACAAAAAAAGTAAAGGTTCTGACCATCATCAACCTGCAGTTTTTGGTAGTGAACACATTTTTAATATTACAAGGCAGCTATTATGCTTTTATTATGTTAAGAGTAGTATTTTCTCATAATGACATGCATTAATTAATGCTTTTGTTTTTTTCTGCAGTTCCACGTTAAAGTTTGATGCAGCTCTGTTTTTCTGAATGGACCGTCTTCATCTCCACTGCAAGTACAGCAACCCAAGACGATGTTGTTTGATTGTATGTCTCACAATTTTGTAATTTATCATTGTTAGTTAAACTCTGAAAGCTGTGTGACTTTGATAATATTCTGTCCTAAAATGCGATTAGATGTGCCCTTTTTTTTTTTGAGCACCTGCCCCTTTAGTGGTCTCTGCACGGCCCTGGTCTAGGTTCTAGGTTTTGTAGCATTCAAATTAGAATCGATTAAAGATGCGGAAGGTAGTGAAAAATTAGGTGGAATCGCCCTTTAGCAATTTCCCAAATAGGAAACCAACTTAAGCTTCGTGTAGTTAAAGGAGGAAGAGCCAGAAAAAAAGGTAAATTTCTCTCCATAAATCAGCCATTCTCATTGTGATGTCTGCGTTCATTTACCTGCTAACAAAACATTTATCCGGGAAAAGAGCGTTTACTAAAATGATCCTCATGCAGAAAGGTGCAGACATTTAGACCTTAACCTGCATCCAAACGCTGCTGTTTCCTACCTATTCGGTGTAAGATGATCTGGGGAGTCCTTGAGAAACAAACCATCAGAAAAGGTTTGTTTTGGTATGTGGCCATACAAGATGGCGCCCAGCGACGTTAACGTTAACCTTTGTGCATATGAAATATTAGATGTAGCATGAATATTTTTAGTAGATTTTAAGTTAGGTAGATTTGGATAAAGATTCAAACTAAAACAACTGCTGACTTTCTGAACTTAGATAAATCACTAAAGAGGGCCTTCAGAAAGGGAGTGTTGTACCAGCGGATAGAAAGCAGATGTTGAGGGGGTCTGCCTGTTCACAAGATGAGTCAAATTCTTTGGTGTTTGTTTAGGAGTTCAGTAAAACACTAAAACCTTTAGAAAACAATTCTTCTAGAACTATGATCAAATGTATTAAGATATTTCTTTTAAGTATTAACAGCATGTTCTGAACTAGTGAGTATTTATCCATATTAATTTGCATGCATCTTAGATTACTAAAATAGAACATGATTAGGAAACTAAAAGTTTTAGAAGTAAAATATTTCAGGTATTCTAAAAGAGTTTTTTCTAAAAGAAGATAATCCTGCAACGTTTAGATCCAAACTCACAGTTATCAGCTGACACCAGATTTCTGTGTCAGTGTGTTTATAACAGGAATCAGTTTCTGAGGTCTTGCTGAAGCATAAATTTTGGTCTGGAATGTTTAAAGGAGGAGACTGGTACGGGAAGACCCTGTTTGAGAATGACCTTTGTTCTCTCCATATATTTGCTTTTGGGTTTGAACAGGTCTCAAAGAAGGTAATAAAATTAACTTTAAACAGTCCTACAAGGGGAGGACACAACTTCAAATGCATATTTTTAAATTAAGGGAATACACCTCCTTATAAAATGTCTGTTTTGCAGCAAAAAAAAAAAAATTATTTGTTTGCAGCGTGAGAGCAATTCCCAAGAATGCATTTTTGTGTCTCCTATTGTGTTTTCCTTTCCAACTTGTTGCAGGTAATTGTATGTTTTGTTATGTGTTTGGACTTCTTGATAATCTGAGTGTAATGCTGATGTAACATTCTATATGCATTGAATTCACTGAATAAATCTCTAGATATGTCTGAAGTTTGATGTTGAATGGTTGTTCTCAGTGCTTTCCACTGTGCATGCGGAGTTCCTGGATCTGGGAGACTAGAGGAAAATTAACGAGCCAAGTAAATTTTATTCCTCCAAGTTCAACAAGATGCATCAGCAACTCTCGCGATAAGCGAGTTAGAAAACGGATGGATGGAAACCAAACACACAAATAGTGTTGCACTCACGAAACAGACTCTTCGTCACTTTCGGCAACTTTATTTGCACATGATGTGTGTATTTGTTTTGGGGCTGCCGTTACAAAGTCCCTTCTTCCAGAGCTACAACGTTTTAACTGACTACTGACACTACTTCCACTACACAACGAAACACTGACGCAGCACAAAGCTCAGATTGTGAGAAACTCCATTTTCTCTCCATAAATCAGCCATTCTCATTGTGATGTCTGCGTTCATTTACCTGCTAACAAAACATTTATCCGGGAAAAGAGCGTTTACTAAAATGATCCTCATGCAGAAAGGTGCAGACATTTAGACCTTAACCTGCATCCAAACGCTGCTGTTTCCTACCTATTCGGTGTAAGATGATCTGGGGAGTCCGGGAGAAATCAAGCAGTCTGCGCTGATCATCCATCTCTTCCTCCGACTGGACGATGATTTCTTTAAACTCTGTCAATGTTTCTTCAAACTTGTATTCACTAAAACTCTCGAACAATCAACGAAACAGACCAGGCGCCATCTTCTGTTTCTTCTTCTTCTTTTCTATTTTGGGGGATCGCAAGAAACTTTAAGGTGCATACCGCCACCTACTGTACACGAGTGTGTATCAAAGGTATTTTACATCAGTCAGATTCTATTTTTTAATTTTGTAGATAAATAAATAATGCTTTCCTTAATATGCAAATATCCATTTTATTCCAATCATTTCCCAGTATTTCTTTCAAACTCTATTCTTGATCTGACCTTCCAACTATTCTTCTCAATTTCTCACTTTCACTTTCATGTTTTACAGTTCATCAATACATGTTCTACATTTTCTTTCTCTCCACATTCTTCACACATATCATTATTTTTCTACCCTATTGATATAAAGTATCATTTAAATATGTATGCCCTACTCTTAATCTAATCATTATTATTTCTTCCTTTCTATTTCTCACTTTAATATTTCTACTAAATATTGACTTCTTTATTTTATATAATTTCCTTCCTTTTTTATCTTCATTCCACCTTTTTTTTAACCATATATCAATGTCTTATTCTTAATAATTGATTTTCCTTCCCCTTTCCAAATAGGTATTTTAATTCTTATTGCCTGATCTAAAGCCCTTTTTGCTAATTTATCTGCCTTTTCATTGCCTTTTACACCTTCATGTGCTGACACCCAACAGAACCAAATATCAATGCCACCTCTATATAATCTAAATAAGCTATGTTGAATTTCAAGTACTAGATCTTTCCTTTATTTCTTTCTCCCTGAATATTTTCTATTACTGCTTTGGAATCTGTGCAAATGTAAAAGTTCACTTATGAAGGTATTTAGGGCTTAACCTTGGTACTCTACATGCTGAATGCCACACTGCCAAACAGGACCAGTTTAATAAAAAACAGAAAAAGAAAAAAAAACAAGTGGTAAATGTATGTATAGTGATTTATCTAGAGCAGAGGATGCCAAAGTGCTTTACATGTTAAAGCTACATTGTAGCCACAGCTACTCGAGGGAAGATTGAGAGAAGCTGCTGCACAATCGCTGCCATCTGACTTCTGACTAACAGCAGGTAAGGCAGGTTTGGTGCCTTGCTCAAGGACTCAACAACTGAGATGGATGTGGGGACTTTGAACTGGCAATCCATCAGTTACAGGAACCACAGTGGCTACACCCAGTACAGTTGTAATGCTGCAGTGGAAAGAAAAATCTAATCTGTGTGGAACAGATCAGGCTTGAGACTCTGGAAAATCGCAAAATTCTTTATTTCTGTCGTTTGCAAACAGAGAACACACAGCAACCACAGCACAGCATCTGAACCTGCAATGAGTTCTGACTTGGAGCTGCAAGCTCTTACAATATAGGACTCTCTACACAATGTGGTCACTCCCTGGCCCAGATCCAGTTGACCAGGTTTTATACACATTGGCGTAGCCACAGGGTGGACAGGATGACACCTCTTCCTTACTGAAGGTCGGTTAATTATTTAGATGATAAACATCCTCTTGTTCAAAATATGGGAGTTTCCAAAATCAAGATGATAATGGAACAATTTTGCACACCAAAAACATTGTCAGACCTTGTACGTACTCTCAGTTTCTAACATTCAATGGAGAAATTTGTTAGACCTCAGGTCTTATTCCATCTTACTGTTTTTACCTAAACGATCTGTTATCTGTTAAACTCTGGCGCCTTGCTTTGGTACTTGTGGTGAGACATTTATCCACTCATCAGTCTGTTACAACTGCTGCAGAGAGGTCAAAACGAAACCTATCTCACTAGTTCTTGGCTTACATATTTTATCATACTGAACAATATTAATGTTAAATGAGTAAAATAATTTAATAAAATTGTTAAAAGAAATAATGAAACAATTTTCACACACCACCATTTTCTGTGTTAATGGAGAAGGCAAAACGTACCCTAAAGGAAAACTCAAAACTTTTAATCTTAAATTAAATGTTACACTTTTACTTATTTCTAAAATACATAAATGAATACCAATAAAATAGTTTCAACATAAAAAGAAAGTAATCCAACAGCTGCAGCAGAAAAGAGCAAATAATAGAAATTTATCACATGTACAATGAGCAATCGATGCATGAAAATTAGTTTGTAATGAATCTTGAATTTTATGTAAAATGCAAATGCATTTTTTATCTAAATAGATTTTAATTAGGTAAAGTAAAACTGATTAATATAATTGGAACGAAATTAAATCAGTTTCAATCTCATTTTACGATACACACAAAACTATCACGAATACTTCTTTGCAGATTTTTTGAAAACACTCAACCATTACATACATTCTATTGTCGATTTTATTAATTAAAAAAATAGAAGCCCACAAACTCTATTGCACAGAATAATACAAATCAATCCCTCAAGTCCAATCCTGTGAGAATGTTCTGGAAGGGAGTCCATGTCCAGTCAAACTCTGTTAATGCATGAAATTAGTCACAATGGTCCACAATGTCTCTTCATCTATCAGCATCAGTACTGGCTCTCCTCAGGGCTCTGAGCTGAGCCCTCTGCTCTTCACATTGCACAAACACAACATACAGTCTGATATAAACATGTTAATACAATAACAAAGTTTATCATTATTGTTTTTTGATGGTTGCACAACGTCCATATGATCACATTTAACAAATACAACAATTTTCAGCTTTACAGACATGAAACCCCTCCAGCCTTTAATTCTAGTTTTTAACTAAATCAATTCTAAAGTGAACCTCAACATAGAACAAGTATGTAAAATACTTCTACAGCTTTTCCAGTGTGAATCCTCATGTGTTGAGTTAAAAGCTGTTTATAACTAAAACTTTTTCCACAGGTCACACATAAAAATTTTCTTCTTTCCTGATTTTTGTTCTCAGTTTCATCAGGCTTTTCTAACATGTCTTGGTTCCTGTTTGGTTCTGATTCAGTTTGGTATGTTTGCTCATCAACAGGAACCACCATGCAGGTATCAGTCTCCTTTTTTAATTCAATCAGCTCTTCACCCTGACTGCAGTAAACTTCTTTCTCTTCCTCTTTTATCTGCAGGTGTTCTAGATCCTTTGGTTCTCCTTTTATCTGATGATTTTCTGGCTCTTCCTGTTCTTGTTCACCTGCAGAGGTTCTAACTCCTCTTGGTCCAGAGTGGATCTCCTCTCCTGGTTATAAACGTTACACTTCAGGGAATCTGGACAAGCAAACAGAGAAAAGTGTAATTGTTAACTTTACTGAAGTAAATAGGAGAAATTGTTCACAGTTTAAGACAGAAATGAAAAAAATAACATTTGAAAATTCAACAGCGTAGACAGAGATACACATCAGTCGACAAACCAGCTGACATTTGGAGAATTTTCAAAGAATAATTTTATTTATTACAAATTAAACATTATAGGGATTATTCTTAATATTTAATAGTAAACTGTATTATTTCAATATATTATTTTTTTTATTACTTTGAATAATAGTTAAATGTAATTTTCGTGCACTTTAAATCTTTGGGGTTGAGTTATAAACATGAGTTTATTTGTAGGTTAATAGTTGTTTAGTTTTGTTCCTTTATTACTTGCTTTTCTAAGTTAGACAGGAAGAACTGTGGGTCCATTTGCTGAAAGTATAGAGGCTTGGAAGTGACGTCACTGCGTGTGACGTTTTCTTCTGACTTAATTATAAGTCAATTAAGTTCAAACTCCTGCTGTCTGGATGTCCTACCCACACATTTCTTTAAGAAAGTCCTGCCTGTTATTGCTACTGATCTGATCCAAATCATAAACTCATCACTCAAATCAGGCGTTTTCTCCCAGGCTTTGAAAACAGCAGAACCACTGCTAAAAAAGAACAATCTGGACAAATCACTATTGCAGAATTACAGGCCGACCTCTGACCTCCCATCAGCAAAGTTATTGAAAAAAATGTGTGTAAACAATTAATATACTGCTAAAAAAATAAAGGGAACACTCAAACAAACATAATATAACTCCCAAGTAAATCAAACTTCTGTGAAATCAAACTGTCCAATTAGAAAGCAACACTGATTGACAATCAATATCACCTACTGTTGTGCAAATGGAATAGAAAACTGGTGGAAATTATTTTTATATTTATTTCATTGATTCAGATCTAGGATGTGTTATTTGAGTTTTTCCTTTATTTTTTTGAGCAGTGTATTTTCCTCATGATGACCAACTGCTTTGACTCTTTCCAGTCTGGTTTTTGTGCTCACTGCAGCACTGAGACTGTCCTCGTAAAGTATTCAATGATATCCGTATAAATACGGACTGTGGGAGAACCACAGTGCTGGTTCTATTGGACCTCAGTGCAGCTTTTGACACTGTCGACCATGACATATTACTGAATCGACTGGAGAGTTGGGTCGGACTCTCCGGTTCGGTGCTCGACTGGTTTGAATCTTACATAAAGAACACGGATTTTGTTGTTTCAATTGAAAACTTCTCATCAAAGAGGTCAAAGGTTACATGTGGGGTACCCCAAGGTTCAATCCTAGGACCCCTCTTATTCAATATTTATATCCTCCCACTAGCTCAGGTTATAACAGGAAATAATATTAGCTACCATAACTATGCGGATGACACTCAGCTCTACATTATGATGTCACCAGGTGACCTTTGACCCCATCCAATCACTGAATAAATGCTTAGAACAGATAAATGTATGGATGTGCCTAAACTTTCTCCAGCTGAACAAAAACAAAACTGAAGTCATTATTTTTGGACCTAAAGAGGAACGATCTAGAGTCAATGCACAGCTTCAGTTATTACAACTAAAAACTAGCGATCAGGCCCGAAACCTCAGAGTTTCAGGCCTGATCGAAACTACTCGGACTTGAACCTTGCGAGCCACATAAAGACAATTACAAAGTCGGCCTTCTATCACCCGAAGAACATCTCCAGGATTAGAGGACTAATGTCTCAGCCAGTCTAGAGAAACTCATCCATGCATTTATCTTTAGTCACATTGATTATTGTAACAGCGTCTTCACAGGCCTGTCCAACAAATCAATCAAACAGCTGCAACTGATCCAGAATGCTGCTGCTCGCGTTCTCACTAGAACCAGGAAGATAGATCACATAACACCAGTTTAAAAGTCCCTCCACTGACTCCCTGTAGCTCAAAGAATAGATTTTAAAATACTGTTGTTAGTTTACAAATCACTGAACGGTTTAGCACCACAATACATCAAAGATCTGCTGTTGTTGTATCAACCTTCCAGACCTCTCAGGTTTTCTGGTTCTGGTCTGCTCTGCATCCCCAGAACCATAACCAAGAGAAGAGAAGCAGCTTTCAGCATCTATGCACCAAAAATTTGGAACAAACTTCCAGAAAACTGTAAAACAGCGAAAACCCTGACTTCCTTGAAATTTCAACTAAAAACACACCTGTTTAGAATTGGATTTGAAATGTAATATGTAACAATGTTCCCTCTAAGCTGCGCGCCTGCGCAATCGCGCACTGCTCACATATTCTCAGCGCACAAGAAATCTATGTAGCGCATAAAATAAAGTCCAACGTAAAGTGGACATTGAGCTCAGACATCAGTTTTGACTATGGACCAATAATTTTTTTTTCCGTACTACTTTGCGATCGAACTCAGTGAGTGACAGGAATCCAGCCAATGATACGATACGGTTCACTTTCGCTACGCAGCCAATCAGCGCATGCTGATTGGCTGTGTGTACGTGGGTTACGTGCCTTGGTCATATGCGCCGTGCAGTTGAGAATAGAGCGGTAGACTTAAGAAACGTGAAATCCATCACCTTATCATGTCTACGTGGGACATCCACTCACCAAGCCAAAGTAAAAAAAGAAAGAAATGCACTTCTTCTAAGATCAAATGGAATCAAATCAAATGAAAGGAATGTTCTGCTTTTGATATTGAAATGTTGAGTTCAGATTTTTGACTATGGATAAGCAACATTCGTACACTGGCAAAGAAGTATGAGGCCATTCTCCTCCACCCACAGATTATGGAGGCCATTAACAGTCAATATGCTGAATTCAAGTAGATAAAGCAAGAAGCAGACTGACCATCAACCTGGGCTAAATGAACAACCACTGGAGAAGTGAGAAGAAGTGAGAAGCGAGAAGGGCAGACGTGAAAAAACTGTAACTCTTACTTACAGCATGCATCTCATGGACAGCAATGTTTTCTTTTTTTATTTTAATTGAGCAAATCACTTAAATTAAAAGCAAACGAATGAAAATTGCTGATGTAATTTGATTTTTTAAAATAAGCCATGCAACTTTCTATGATCCCAGATTTATGATACTTGTGCGTGGCCACGCCGTGTACACTGATGATGCTCACAGTGGTCATCAGTGTGCCCAGGAAGCTTGTGTGTACGCCAAGACACATGAACAATTAGAGGGAACATTGTATGTAACAATGATGTTTGTTTATTATATGTTGCATGACTTTGTGTTCTTGTGTTTATGATGTAAAGCACTTTGAAATACCTTGCTGCTGAAACGTGCTATACAAATAAAATTTGATTTGATTTAGACCTTAACCTGCATCCAAACGCTGCTGTTTCCGGGAGAAATCAAGCAGTCTGCGCTGATCCTCCATCTCTTCCTCCGACTGGACGATGATTTCTTTAAACTCTGTCAATGTTTCTGCAGTTCACTGCTCGCTGATTCACTCGTTTAAGCTGGACTGGAGATATTTATTAGAGAAACACTCAAACATTCAACAAAACAGACCTGGCGCCATTATGTTCTGCTTCTTCTTCTTTGGAGTTTTATGACTGTCGTTCATTCATGTCATCGCATTACCGCCACCTTGTGGATCCTACGATCATCACATCTACAGATTTCTCATAAAGTGCCAGTTCTCTTTGCAGAACCTAAAATCTTTTTCTAGTAATAGACAAAGCTGCAGCAGAAAAGAGAAAAATACAACTAAGACAAAAGAAACACTAAATAATTGAAGACAATAATAATCAACTGTACTTTATAAAATCAAGAAAAATAAATGTATGATTTTACAAAGTTTTAAAATGTGTTTTTCATTGTACATCAGTGAAAATGTAAAGTCAGTGCATAACAGCACATTGTATTTTTGATAAGTGTATTAAGGTAAACAACATCCATCCCTCACACTTTCTCTATACAGAATAGAATAATACAAATCAATCCCTCAAGTCCAATCCTGTGAGAATGTTCTGGAAGGGAGTCCATGTCCAGTCAAACTCTGTTAATGCATGAAATTAGTCACAATGGACCACAATGTCTCTTCATCTATCAGCATCAGTACTGGCTCTCCTCAGGGCTCTGAGCTGAGCCCTCTGCTCTTCACATTGCACAAACACAACATACAGTCTGATATAAACAACATGTTAATACAATAACATAAAGTTGATCATTATTGCTTTTGGATGGTTGCACAACGTCCATATGATCACATTTAACAAATACAACAATTTTCAACTTTATAGACATGAGAACCCTCCAGCCTTTAATTCTAGTAGTTAACTAAATTAATCCTATAGTGAACCTCAACATAGAACAAGTATGGAAAATACTTCTACAGCTTTTCACCAGTGTGAATCCTCACGTGCTGAGTTAAACAAAGTTTATGTCTAAAACTTTTTCCACAGGTCACACATGAAAACGGCTTTTCACCAGTGTGAATCATCATGTGCTGAGTTAAATGCTGTTTTTGACCAAAACTTTTTCCACAGTTCACACATGAAAATGGCTTTTCACCCGTGTGAATCATCATGTGCCGAGTTAAACAAAGTTTATGTCTAAAACTTTTTCCACAGTTCACACATGAAAAAGACTTTTCACCAGTGTGAATCATCATGTGCTCAGTTAAATGCTGTTTTTGACTAAAACTTTTTCCACAGGTCACACATGAAAATGGCTTTTCACCAGTGTGAATCATCATGTGCCGAGTTAAATCCTGTTTTTGACTAAAACTTTTTCCACAAGTCACACATGAAAAAGGTTTTTCATCAGTGTGAATCCTCATGTGCCGAGTTAAAGAAAGTTTATGTCTAAAACTTTTTCCACAGTTCACACATGAAAACGGCTTTTCACCAGTGTGAATCCTCATGTGCCGAGTTAAACAAAGTTTATGTCTAAAACTTTTTCCACAGTTCACACATGAAAACAGCTTTTCACCAGTGTGAATGATCATGTGCTGAGTTAAATAATGTTTTTGACTAAAACATTTTCCACAGTTCACACATGAAAAAGGCTTTTCACCAGTGTGAATCATCATGTGCTGAGTTAATGCCCGTTTTTGACTAAGACATATTCCACAGTTCACACATGAAAACAGCTTTTCACCAGTGTGAATCATCATGTGCTGAGTTAAATGCTGTTTTTGACGAAAACTTTTTTCACAGTTCACACATGAAAACGGCTTTTCACCAGTGTGAATCATCATGTGCTTAGTTAAATGCTGTTTTCGACCGAAACTTTTTCCACAGGTCACACAAAAAAAATTTCTTCTTTCCTGATTTTTGTTGTCAGTTTCATCAGGCTTTTTTAAGATGTCTTGGTTCCTGTTTGGTTCTGATTCAGTTTGGTATGTTTGCTTATCAACAGGAACCACCATGCAGGTATCAGTCTCCTGTTTTAATTCAATCAGCTCTTCACCCTGACTGCAGTAAACTTCTTTCTCTTCCACTTTTATCTGCAGGTGTTCTAGATCCTTCTGTTCTTCTTTTATCTGATGATCTTCTGGCTCTTCCTGTTCTTGTTTCACCTGCAGAGGTTCAAACTCATCCTGGTCCAGAGTGAATCTCCTCTCCTGGTTATAAACGTTACACTTCAGGGAATCTGGACAAGCAAACAGAGAAAAGTGTAATTGTTAACTTTACTGAAGTAAATAGGAGAAATTGTTCACAGTTTAAGACAGAAATGAACAAAATAACATTTGAAAATTCAACAGCGTAGACAGAGATACACATCAGTTGACAAATCCAGCTGACATTTGGAGAATTCTCAAATGAACTGATAAAAAAAAAATATTTTATTTATTACAAAATTAAACGTTGTAGGGATTATTGTTAGTATTTAATAGTAAACTGTATTATTTAATATGTTATTTTTTATTACTTTGAATAATAGTTAAATGTAATTTTCGTGCACTTTAAATCTTTGGGGTTGAGTTATAAACATGAGTTTATTTGTAGGTTAATAGTTGTTTAGTTTTTGTTCCTTTATTATTTGCTTTTCTAAGTTAGACAGGAAGAACTGTGGGTCCATTTGCTGAAAGTCCAGAGGCTTGGAAGTGACGTCACTGCGTGTGACGTTTACGTCGCTGGGCGCCATCTTGTATGGCAACATACCAAAACAAACATTTTTTGATGGTTTTATCACGTTTCCACTGTATCTTCCTCTTCCATAATGCTGAAAAGCAGTTTGAAACAAAGTGGGCTATATTGTGAAAAGCTTCTCCCAGAAGCCCCAAAAAAACGCTACATGTAAAAAATATCTAAAATTAGACAAATCGACCCGTTAGAAATAAAGAGTTTGGAGCAGAGACCCTGATCATCCTCTAATAACAAGATATAAAAACTTTGAATTACTTTGGATTTACACATGTACAATGAAAGAAAATCCAGTTTTAAAAGTGCAACTAAAGTATGAAATATGAACAATATAAACCTAAATATGCAACTGCTGGAGATGCATCAGCAACTCTCGCGATAAGCGAGTTAGAAAACGGATGGATGGAAACCAAACACACAAATAGTGTTGCACTCACGAAACAGACTCTTCTTCAGTTTCGGAAACTTTATTTGCACATGATGTGTGTATTTGTTTTGGGGCTGCCGTTACAAAGTCCCTTCTTCCAGAGCTACAACGTTTTAACTGACTACTGACACTACTTCCACTACACAACGAAACACTGACGCAGCACAAAGCTCAGATTGTGAGAAACTCCATTTTCTCTCCATAAATCAGCCATTCTCATTGTGATGTCTGCGTTCATTTACCTGCTAACAAAACATTTATCCGGGAAAAGAGCGTTTACTAAAATGATCCTCATGCAGAAAGGTGCAGACATTTAGACCTTAACCTGCATCCAAACGCTGCTGTTTCCTACCTATTCGGTGTAAGATGATCTGGGGAGTCCGGGAGAAATCAAGCAGTCTGCGCTGATCATCCATCTCTTCCTCCGACTGGACGATGATTTCTTTAAACTCTGTCAATGTTTCTGCAGTTCACTGCTCGCTGATTCACTGGTTTAAGCTGGACTGGAGATATTTATTAGAGAAACACTCAAACATTCAACAAAACAGACCATGTGCCGTCCTCTTTGTCTTCTACTACTTTTCTTCTTCTTCGGGGTTTTAAGACTGTCGTTCATTCATGTCATCGCATTACCGCCACCTTGTGGATCCTACGATCATTACAGCTACAGATTTCTCATAAAGTGCCAGTTCTCTTTGCAGAACCTAAAATCTTTTCCTAGTAACAGAATAAGCTGCAGCAGAAAGAGAAAAATACAACTAAGACAAAAAAAACACTAAATTATTGAAGACAATAATAATCAACCATACTATAGAGACAACATGCAAGTTTTTATACAATGATAAGGAAGGAAAAACAAGGGCAAGACGGTCTGGTTCTTATGCAGCTGTGGAAAACAACCTTCCAGCCTTGTACAAGTAACCCAAATAGTTCTTTACAAGAAATTCAATTCTTTTGGTCAGAGTTCACAAACATTTCACATGACATGACTAGCAGACGTGACCTTACTGTAATTTTTCCATGACAACTCGTTAAAGCTGGACTGGAGATATTTATTAGAGAAACTCAAACATTCAACAAAACAGAACATCCGCCATCTCATTGTTCTTCCTCCTATTCTTCTTCTTGGAGACTTTATGACAGTCGACATTCACATTGTTTATTCTGGATAATTTGAGCAAATAGGGTGAAATATCATTCACCTAGCACTCGAAAAGTGAGACAAAGATGGGCAACCGCCGGTCAGAGATTCGGTTGTTTTCCGACTTTTCAAATCAGTTTCAATCTCATTTTACTTTAAAGGCAAAACTATCACTAATACTTTTCTGCTAATTTTTTTTTTTTTAACAAACTCAATCATCATATACATTCTATTGTCGAGTTAAAAAATAATAATGATAATAATCCCCACAAACTTTCTCTATTGTACAGAATAATACAAATCAATCCCTCAAGTCCAATCAAGTGGGAATGTTCTGGAAGGGAGTCAAACTGATAATGCATGAAATTAGTCACAATGGACCACAATGTCTCTTCATCTATCAGCATCAGTACTGGCTCTCCTCAGGGCTCTGATCTGAGCCCTCTGCTCTTCACATTGCACACACTACATACAGTTTGACATAAACAGCATGTTAATACAATAACATACAGTTTATCATAATTCTTTTTTGATAGAGAATATGCCAAAAACTACAACAGATCTCGGAAGGAAAATGTCATGGCTGCACATCTCCAAGTATCTAAAGGTGAAGATCCAAATGATCCCATTTAACAAATACAACAATTTTCAGCTCTATAGACATGAAATCCCTCCAGTCTTTCATTCCAATTTTTAACAAAATCAATTCTTTCGTGAACCTCAACATAGGATATGTTTGGAAATTAGGCCTGTCACGATAACAGATTTTGCTGGGCGATTAATTGTCTCAAAAAATTTGTGCAATAAACGATAATATTGTTTGAAGACCTTTATACACTGATTTAATGGAAATTACGTAATAATACATGCGGTTTCCTGCCAAAGATAGAAACACTTTACTTTCAAAAGGACACTTAACACTGGGACTGATACACAAAATAAATAAAACCAAAACCAAAAATAAAATAGATTCTCAGTCTCCATTAACAATAAATGTACTTGAATAAAACTAAACAACATAAAGCCAAAGTGGAAATAAACACTGCATTCAACCAAAAGAGTGCAGATTATGAAGTCAGTATTGTATATTGGCCTTCAGTAATAATTAGATTTAAATAGAGAAGAATCCGACTTCCTGATACAATAGTTTAAAATACAGGATTTTTTACCCCGATGACAATCTTAGAACGATATTCGTTCAGAGATTGTGACTTGTGTGTTACGGAAGATCGTTGTGGCCGCTCCGATCTAAATCAAAGATTTACCCAGACTGGGAGAGTGACGCAGCCTGTTGACTGTGACCGGGTAGCCAATCAGAAAGCGCGGATTCTCCTCGTGCTTTCTGAGGGGAAACACGGAGGGAATCCCGAACAGCTGACACGATGCAACCCGAAGTCCAGCGGACATCGGAAACAACATGAATGTTTATTCAACAGTTCGTGCAAAAAAAAAACATAAATAACTAGGGGAGAAGTTAAATTTCTACCAGAAAACCCGTAACTTTTCAGCTGTTCTTCGTTAACGTGACATAAATAGGTTATAATGATTTTCATTTAGTCAGGACTGACACAAGCCACATGCATTGCAGATAGATTGTAGTGAGGAATTGATTAATGCCTGGTTTCAAAGTTAGTGAACTGGACTTATTATTTTGTGCCCATTGTTGGACACAACACGGTTCGATCAAACCTTTATATCTAGGATTTCTGTCGGCTAATGTGTCTCTGAGTTTTGATAATGAGTCAACAATTCGCGACATAATGTGTGCTGGGCATTACACTAAGGAAGTAAGGAAGGGAGGGATTAGCAGTATCAGTTTTCGGCACAGCGTTCAGCGTGACATCAAGAAACTCGCACCGGTTTGGCTTTCGTGTTGTTCTCCCTTTGTTTTGGAGGACACACCCTTTTATTGTACAGAAGTGTGTTCAATTAGACAGGTCACGTGATGTGACACACAATAATCCAATAATGAGAAAAAAAAACACAACAACAAATGAGAGCACAAAAACATTCATAATGTCAACAACCCCACTTGCTCACATTGGGTAGCTTCCTCTGACTCTTAATATTTCAACCAAAATACATTCATGATTCGCCAAACATAAACATTTCATACTTCCTCAACTTAATCTTTGTTGCTGGTTTAGTTAGTACATCTGCAACCATTTCATTAGTTGGACAGTACTCTAGAAATACTTTTCCTTCATTTACAACTGTTCTGACAAAATGATATTTAGTATCAATATGTTACATCTTTGTCTATTCACAGGATTTTTGGCTAAGGATATGGTACCCTGATTGTCCTCATAAATCTTAGCTAAATAATCCAGACCATCCATGTTGAACAACAGTTGTTTCAAGTATAAGCATTCCTGTATAGTAGCAGCTAGTGCCATGTATTCTGCTTCACATGTAGATAGAGCTACTGTAGGCTGTCTTTTGGTCTTCCATGAGACTAACGGACCATCTTTATTTAGACTCATACAGTAACCTGTTGTACTCCTTCGATCGGATACGTCACCTGCCCAATCAGCATCACTGTATGCATAAATAAGGTTATCACAGGCACCCCTTTTAAAACATAGTTCTTTATCTTGTGTGCCTCTTAGATACCTAAAACATGCTTTACAGTATTCCACTGCTCTGTGGTTGGGTTTGCAAAGTACTGTGCCAGTTTACTTACTACATAGCTTAAATCTGGTCTTGTACATGTTGACAAATAGATTAAGCTTCCTACTGCCTCCCTGAATTTTTCTGACATCACTCATTACTTCAGCATTATCATCATAATTAAGTTTCTGCTCACAAGGGGTAGTTTGTGGCTTACAGTTCTGCATGTCAAACTTTTCCAGTATTTTCTTCACATACTTCGACTGTGACATTTTAACACTGTCAGCCTCTTTTTCAAAGTCATGCCAAGAAAATGTGTCAACTTTCCTAAGTCCTTCATCTTAAATGTGGATGCAAGTTTCTCTTTTACATCTTTAAGGATATTCGTATCACTGGCAGCAATAAATCAAATCATCGACCCATATATGATATGCACAGTTTCAGTATCATTAATCTTTGTGTAAACACAATTATCAGCAGGGTTTTGAACAAACTTGATTTCACATAGGTAGTCATGCAACATTTTCTTCCAGTTTCTGCCCGACTGTTTGAGTCCATAAAGACATTTTTGCAGTTTATACACCAGTTTCTCATTTCTTGAGATTCCTTCTTGTAGCCCTCTGGTTGTTCAATATAAAGTTCACATTCATTGGGAGCATGTAATATGCTGTCTTTACATCCATCTGTTCTCCTGTGCTACCTTTTGCATCAACACTCTGATGCTCGTCATGCTAGCAGTGGTGAAAAGGTTTCATCATAGTTCACACCTTTCTTTTGACTGAATCCTTTAGCAACATATCTAGCCTTGTATTTATCTGATCCATCATTATTCTTTTTGATTGTATACACCCATTTACCCCCCACTACAGCTTTACCCTCAGGTAAGTTGGTCAGGGAAAAAGTAACATTGTCCTGTATTGACTGCATTTCCTCATCCATTGCTGTAACCCACTCTTTTGCATTCACAGACGTTACAGCTTTCTTTGTAGGTTTGAGGTACTCCACTTATCAGTCTGTAACAATAATCAATGTTAGCTATTTGCTCTTCATCATCAATGCTACATACATAGTCATCTAAATAATCTGGTTTCTTTCTTTCTCTGACAGGGTATCGCCTCTCAGTTCTTCATGTTTTGTTGTGTGACTGGTACTCGCCATTGGTTCTTTGTCTATGCTCGGGTCCTGATTTACTGGATCAGCATCTGAAGTTTTGGTTGCTTTGGGACTAATTCTTATCATATCATCATCATCATCATCCAAAGTTACAGTCTCATTTTCTCTCTGGATACAATTTCCACAAGCCTGTGTTTCTGGATTTTCCTGCTGTTTGGATAGTAGACCATATAAGCTGGGCTATTCTTGTCATACCCTATAAAATGCCTTTTTCACACCTTGAATCCAGCTTCCCTTTCTCTCGTTTGTAAGTGTAACAAACGCATCCAAACTGTGCATCCTAGAAATGTTAGGCTGTCTGCCTGTCAACATGAAGTAAGGTGTTTGTTTTGTGCGATTATTAAAACATCTGTTTCGCACTACAGCAGCTGTCTGAACTGCATATGGCCATAACATTTTTGGTAACTCACCATCGATTAACATACATCTAGCCATGTCAAATAAAGTTCTCCAGTTTCGTTCTGCCGTACCATTTTGATGTGGAGAATATGGTGCGGAGGTCGTGTCTGATACTATTTGCTCAGTAATGCCTGATACTCTTTTCCTGTGAATTCTGTACCATTATCTGACCTCATACATTTAATCTTTCCATGTGGGTCATGTCAGCAATAAACTTTTCAGTAGCTTGTACTGTATCACTCTTGTTTTTCAAAAAATATACAAAGACTGCACTGGAATAATCATGTGTGAAGGATAATGCATATCTGTGACCATCTTTTGACATGGATCTATAGGTCCTGCTAAATCTGTGTGGACCATTGCTAGTGGTTCTTTAGCTCTTGCATCTGGCTCCTTGTTCCTAGTTTGAACAAATTTTCCTTTTGTGCAAACTTCACAATATGGCATTGGTTCACCTCTCCCTTTAATTTCCATGCCATGAACAACATTTTCTAGCTTCAGTACATCTGGAATTGCAATGTCCAAGAATCTCATGCCAACCTTGTAAGTCATAACATTTTTTACACTGATCACCACATTCATTGTCCGTCGTTTGCAAATAATACAATTTGTTACATACGTGAATGGGGAACTTGGTATCGTTCTGAGAAGAACGTTCTTTCCTTCTTTGAAGATCACCGTTGCTCGCTGGATGTTGCAGCTTTCACTGAGAAGATGTCCTGCGGATATGAAGGGATGTACAATGCGTTCCTCAGCACCGTTTTAAGACGTCGACCTCTGTTGTCGATCAAACACACTTCCGCGTCTCCTCGTTGCTTAGCAACCCAAAACACCTGGATCCCAATTCCACGCAGTGCGTCTCGGCCTGGAAACTCAAGCTTCCGAAACTTCCCGATGTCGGTGATTATATGCGATGTTGCACCAGCGTCCACCATCAGACCTCTCCTCCTGATGTCACTCGCGTGTCAGCGTCGCTCACCCGGAATGCAAACTCTTTGTCGCCGCCCGTCTCTTCGGC
This sequence comes from Poeciliopsis prolifica, assembly GCF_027474105.1. Classification (NCBI taxonomy): domain Eukaryota; kingdom Metazoa; phylum Chordata; class Actinopteri; order Cyprinodontiformes; family Poeciliidae; genus Poeciliopsis; species Poeciliopsis prolifica. The sequence continues at coordinate 38,197 of NW_026562554.1, forward strand.
TACTTTCCGTGCGTTGTCCCGTTGTTTTCTCCGTCTGCAGGTTGCGTTGCTGTGTGTTATTCTTACAGTAACTGCACCATTGCTTCCGCTGGCAGGTTCTGCTGATGTGGCCTTTCATCCCACATTTAAAACACACGATCTCAGAATTTCCTGCTCCAGGATCATTTGCGCCTCTTGGTGCGCATTTCGTGCCAGAATGTGCTTTAGCTTTCATCACATCGTCTTCAGATACTGTAGCACGCATATTCTCAATGTCTTCAAAACTTCTGAGTTTAGTCTTAAACTCTGCAAAAGTCAATTATCACCATCTTCGCTTTGCGTAATGTAAACAGCAAATGGCTTAAATGTCCCTGGAAGTCCTTTCAGGATCATGGCGATCAAAAGTCCATCGCTCAGCACCTCACCTGCATTCCTTAAAGCGGTGATCGCGGTCTCAGCTCTGATGATGTACTCTGTAACCGATTCACTGGGTGATTTCTGCAGCGAAGTCAGTTCAGTGTACAAGTTAATTACTCTGGGCTTTCCTTTGCCGGCGTAATGGGCCGGCAGGATTCCAAGTGCCGCACGTCCATCGTCTGCCGCGTCATGCATGATAAGTGAGACTCTTGTCATCCAAAAACTGAATGAGCTCGGCATAAGCTTCAGCATTTTCTTCGCGTGTTCCTCTTCATCGTCATCATCGGAGGGACTTGTCAAAATTGTCTGTTTCAACCCTTGCAGTCGAAGATGTCCTAAAAACTTGGGTTTCCCATAGTTCATAATTTTTCTCATCTCCATCAAAAAGTCTTGACCAGCGGCTGTGTGCCATGTCTTTTTCTTTTCTGTTCATTTTCCTCGTTTACTTACACAGCAGGTGTTCACGGTCTGTCGAGGCATTCACCTGTTTCTTCATTGATTCTGGGCCCATAACCTGTTAGCAGAATCAGTTTTCGGCACAGCGTTCAGCGTGACATCAAGAAACTCGCACCGGTTTGGCTTTCGTGTTGTTCTCCCTTGTTTGGAGGACACACCCTTTTATTGTACAGAAGTGTGTTCAATTAGACAGGTCACGTGATGTGACACACAATAATCCAATAATGAGAAAAAAAAAACAACAACAACTGAGAGCACAAAAACATTCATAATGTCAACAGAGAGTCAGTGGAGTGGAGCCTTTTTTCATTCAGTGTAAGAGAACCAACAGTAAGATAAAAAGGCAGGAAGAAACGATATAGACGATAATTGAAATGAGGTTGATAGTTTTAATTATTGTGTGATTAATTGATTTATCGTTTATCGCGACAGGCCTACATCGGAAATACTTCTACGGCTTTTCACCAGTGTGAATCCTCATGTGCTTAGTTAAATGCTCTTTTTGACTAAAACTTTTTCCACAGTTTCCACATGAAAACGGCTTTTCACCAGTGTGAATCCTTATGTGTCGAGTTAAATTCTGTTTTTCACTAAAACTTTTTCCACAGTTCACACATGAAAAACGTTTTTCATTGGTGTGAATTCTCATGTGCAGAGTTAAACAATGTTTGACTAAAACGTTTTCACAGTTCACACATGAAAAAGGTTTTTCATTAGTGTAAATCCTCATGTGCCGAGTTAAAACAAAGTTTCGACTAAAACTTTTTCCACAGTTCCCACATGAAAACGGCTTTTCACCAGTGTGAATCCTCATGTGCTTAGTTAAATTATGTTTTGACTAAAACATTTTCCACAGTCCACACATGAAAACGGCTTTTCACCAGTGTGAATCCTCATGTGCTCAGATAAATTCTGTTTATGACTAAAACTTTTTCCACAGTTCCACATGAAAACGGCTTTTCACCAGTGTGAATCCTCATGTGCCGAGTTAAACACAGTTATGACTAAAACTTTTTCCACAGTCCACACATGAAAACGGCTTTTCACCAGTGTGAATCATCATGTGCCGTTAACACAGTTTATGACTAAAACTTTTCCCACAGTCCACACATGAAAACGGCTTTTCACCAGTGTGAATCATCATGTGCAGAGTTAAATTCTGTTTACGACTAAAACTTTTCCCACAGTCCACACATGAAAAAGGCTTTTCACAGTGTGAATCCTCATGTGCTGAGCTAAGTCTGTTTTTGACTAAAACTTTTTTCCACATTTCACACATGAAAACGGCTTTTCACCAGTGTGAATCCTCATGTGCTTAGTTAATGCTGTTTTTCACTAAAACTTTTTCCACAGTTCACACATGAAAACGGCTTTTCACCAGTGTGAATCCTCATGTGCTTAGTTAATGCCTGTTTTTCACTAAAACTTTTTCCACAGTCACACATTGAAAACGGCTTTTCACCCGTGTGAGTTCTCATGTGAGCATCAAAAACAGATTTGAAAGTCAAATGCTTTTTACAGATGACACATGAAAAAGGTTTCCTTCTTTCCTGATTTTGGTTCTCAGTTTCATCAGGCTTTTTAAGATGTCTTGGTTCCCATTTGGTTCTGATTCAGTTTGGTATGTTTGCTTATCAACAGGAACCACATGCAGGTATCAGTCTCCTGTGTTTAATTCAATCAGTTCTTCACCCTTACTGCAGTAAACTTCTTTCTCTTCCTCTTTTATCTGCAGGTGTTCTAGATCCTTCTGTTCTTCTTTTATCTGATGATCTTCTGGTTCTTCTTGTTCTTGTTTCACCTGCAGAGGTTCAAACTCATCCTGGTCCAGAGTGGATCTCCTCTCCTGGTTATAAACGTTACATTGCAGGCAATCTGCAGAAGAAACAGACAAAAAGAGTAATTGTTAACTTTACTGAATTAAATAGGAGAATTCATTCAACATTAAAACAGTTCCTTTGTTACTTGCTTTTCTAAGTCAGACAGGAAGAACTGTGGGTCCATTTCCTGTAAGTATGGGGGACTGGTAAAGGACCAGCATGCACTGGTTGGGCTTGTGGGTTTTGACCAGAGCAGGAGAAGAAACAATGAAAAGTAGTGATGGTGAGATGAAGCTTCATGAAGCTCTGAGGAACTCCATCCCATCATGGACTCATGAGCCGATGCACCGCGGTGCTTCATATGCTCCACTGTGACATCAAGTGGACAATATATGTAAAATAGGCAACGTGAAAACAACACGAAGCCTTACAATGAGTAAACAAGTAAAAGATGTTTGTGATTCTGATTAATCTGTTTGTATGAAACAATGGCTGCATCATAAAGGAAACTAGAAACAAATAGAAAACAGAGAGTTGTGATTGGCTTGTTATTCGCTGTTTCACCAGGGGCAACGATTTATTACTAAAAATAAAAACTTTAACTGTATTCTGGTTTAGGTGAATTCTCTGTTTTATGTGCTTCATTAAAATCCTCCTGGATTACTCGACACATCACTAATGAAAAGTTTATTTTATTATTTGCTTCTTAAACTAGAAAAATAAACTATAAAAGGAATCTTAAAAGTTTTTGAACATTGAACTCTTTTATCTACGTATGAAGCAAACAATCGCCACAACAATTTATTTATTACAAATTATTGCATTTTACAGCTTCTAACACCGCTATTATTAGTTTTATGCTGCTTTCTTTACTAACCTCGCGCTGCATTGTTCACATTTCTCCCGTTTTCAAAAGTAAGACTCAGTAGTTAAAGGAGGAAGAGCCATAAAAAAGGTCATTTTCTCTCCATAAATCAGCCGTTCTCATTGTGATGTCTGCGTTCATTTACCTGCTAACAAACATTTATCCGGGAAAAGAGCGTTACTAAAATGATCCTCACGCAGAAGGTGCAGACATTTAGACCTTAACCTGCATCCAAACGCTGCTGTTTCCTACCTATTCGGTGTAAGATGATCTGGGGAGTCCGGGAGAAATCAAGCAGTCTGCGCTGATCGTCCATCTCTTCCTCCGACTGGACGATGATTTCTTTAAACTCTGTCAATGTTTCTGCAGTTCACTGCTCGCTGATTCACTGGTTTAAGCTGGACTGAAGATATTTATTAGAGAAACACTCAAACATTCAACAACACAGACCATGTGCTGTCCTCTTAGTCTTCTTCTACTTCTTTTTCTCTACTACTACTTTTTCTTCTTCTTCGGGGTTTTAAGACTGTCGTTCATTCATGTCATCGCATTACCGCCACCTTGGATCCTACGATCATTACAGCTACAGATTTCTCATAAAGTGCCAGTTCTCTTTGCAGAACCTAAAATCTTTCCTAGTAACAGAATAAGCTGCAGCAGAAAAGAGAAAAATACAACTAAGACAAAAAAAACACTAAATTATTGAAGACAATAATAATCAACCAAACTACAGAGACAACATGCAAGTTTTTATACAATGATAAGGAAGGAAAAACAAGGGCAAGACGGTCTGGTTCTTATGCAGCTGTGGAAAACAACCTTCCAGCCTTGTACAAGTAACCCAAATAGTTCTTTACAAGAAATTCAATTCTTTTGGTCAGAGTTCACAAACATTTCACATGACATGACTAGCAGATGTGACCTTACTGTAATTTTTCCATGACAACTCGTTAAAGCTAGACTGGAGATATTTATTAGAGAAACTCAAACATTCAACAAAACAGAACATCCGCCATCTCATTGTTCTTCCTCCTATTCTTCTTCTGGAGACTTTATGACAGTCGACATTCACATTGTTTATTCTGGATAATTTGAGCAAATAGGGTTAAATATCATTCACCTAGCACTCGAAAAGTGAGACAAAGATGGGCAACCGCCGTCAGAGATTCGGTTGTTTTCCGACTTTTCAAATCAGTTTCAATCTCATTTTTACTTTAAAGGCAAAACTATCACTAATACTTTTCTGCTAATTTTTTTTTTTTAACAAACTCAATCATCATACATTCTATTGTCGAGTTAAAAAATAATAAGATAATAATCCCCACAAACTTTCTCTATTGTACAGAATAATACAATCAATCCCTCAAGTCCAATCAAGTGGGAATGTTCTGGAAGGGAGTCAAACTGATAATGCATGAAATTAGTCACATGGACCACAATGTCTCTTCATCTATCATCATCAGTACTGCTCTCTTCAGGGCTCTGAGCTGAGCCCTCTGCTCTTCACATTGCACACACTACATACAGTTTGACATAAACAGCATGTTAATACAATACATACAGTTTATCATAATTCTTTTTTGATAGAGAATATGCCAAAAACTACAACAGATCTCGGAAGGAAAATGTCATGGCTGCACATCTCCAAGTATCTAAAGGTGAAGATCCAAATGATCCCATTTAACAAATACAACAATTTTCAGCTCTATAGACATGAAATCCCTCCAGTCTTTCATTCCAATTTTTAACAAAATCAATTCTTTCGTTAACCTCAACATAGGATATGTTTGGAAATTAGGCCTGTCACGATAACAGAGATTTTGCTGGGCGATTAATTGTCTCAACAAATTGTTGCAATAAATGATAATATTATTTGAAGACCTTTATACACTGATTTATGGAAATTACGTAATAATACATGCGGTTTCCTGCCAAGATAGAAACACTTTACTTTCAAAAGGACACTTAACACTGGGTGTAGCGTCCCGGTTGAATGGATGGTCTCTCAAACTGATGGTTCACAACGTTTATTTAATGCCTTTTTTTTTGTGAACACACCGTAAGAGCTACAGAACATACAAAAAAAATACATTAATAACTCAAACAGTGTTGTTTTCACATTTTACTTTAACATATAAATCAATTTTCTTACATTCTGTAATTAAACCTGTCATAAAGTGCAACATATTAACTATTAACGGTTAATCAACGAATATTAGTGCCGTATAATAACGCAAACGTCACACCCAAAGCAAATTACACATTTTACAGTAAAACTAAATATATTTACATATTAAAACTCTCACCTTGTTCCCCATCAACCAAGCGCCAACCAACTGACTGTCTACACTCTAATCTGAACTACTCCTTTATTAGCTTCACTCCAACCTGAGCGCTCTCTTTCTGCGCGATGACCAGCAGTTAATTGTCAGTTAATTGTCTAACGTTGGCGTCACCACACTTCCGTTTAAAACCCTTTCAAAATAAAAGCATAAATTCTTATGTTAACAAATGCTCGTTTTTAAATGAGGAAACACAAAATACTAATAAGGTCATTTACACTCCCACCAAATCATTAAAGTTTAACTAAATAAATGGAGCGATAATGATTTCCTAAAAAATAAATGACCTAACTTTTATGAAAACTCAGAACATGGAAAAGAATGCAACTTTGCTTATAATTAAACAGTCTCTAATAGTAGAACCAGTTTCTGAACTGGGCGTTCCACTATAGAAAGTTTCTGAGAACATTGTCCATTCTCCATCTTCCGTTCTCCAAAACGAATCTTTACTTTTCTTACAAGTCCGTCTTTATCAGTTACTATGTCCATTACACGTGCTAATCTCCATTCATTGCGAGGTAAGTCGTCCATCTTTTCCATGACAACATCTCCAACCTTCAGGTTTCTTTTTGGAGTGTGCCATTCTGCCTTGTTGCGATGTTGGATAGATACTCCCTTTTCCAACGTGACCAAAACTGCTCTGCCAGGTATTGCACCTGCCGCCATCTTTCCGTGCATAAATGTCTTCCTTGATGAATTTACCTGGAGGGGGAAGGGCTGCCTTTGACTTCATGGTGAGGAGGTGATATGGGGTCAATGGCTCTGAGCTGTTTGAGGAAGAGAAGGAAGCATCATCCAGCCTTCCTCCCACCTTAAGGAGTCCATCACTGTCAAGAAAAGTGTCCATTCGAAACAGCTTGCTGTTGTGAGGAAGTGCCCTTGTTTGTAAGCATTTTATCTCCTCTGCATATTCATTGCTTGTACATCCTTTAGAATAACACATTTAGCGTTTTGTCTTTCTTGTACTGTGCTATGACCTGTTGTTTATTTCTTTTGGCACAGCGAATTAGTCGAGCAATGGCTTGAGTGGCTTTGTACCAAGAAGAAAACTTTGTTAACTTGTCTGCCAAACTTTTCTTCTCTGTTTTGAAAGTGTTCAATGCATGTGCCCTTTTAACCTCTGGATCTCCAAGTGGTAAGTTATGTCGATCCTTTCAGCTGGAGGGATTTCCTTGTCCCACAGAAACTGTGGCCCTTTGAACCATCTGATGACATGAGCTCACTTGCACTTGAACCTCTGGATGCAATATCTGCTGGATTTTGCTCAGAAGTATCAAAGACTACTCTGAGTTCGTCTGGTTCTTGAGGATGACACATTCCGTGATGGGAATACACCACCTTTCTCCTTCTTTTGCTTCGCTGTGAACTTCCTCTGCATCACCCTTCTCTATGACTTCGCTCATAAACTTTACATATTGATCCTTGTATCTTTGGTCCTTTGACAGTTTGTTTTTGAGGCTTTGAAGTCGTACAGTGGCCATTTGCTTATTGTCTGGTAACAGAGGTCTCTCCTTAAATGGAAGTGGCATTTCATAATGTCCTTCATTGTTTTTATAAATGCCTTCCTTTAGTATATTCAGAAAGAGAATATCATCTTGAGACACTGATTTGTTATCCTTGTTATCATCCTTAAAGTCAGACTCAAGAACCTCTGGTGCATCAGTGGGAGTCATTAAAGGGAGCTCTTTGACTGTGACTCTGTGGCATACAGTAGACATGTTAAAAGAATCATTGTGAGACAATGTGGGGCCTACAATACTCCAGCCCAATGCTGTGCAGACAGCATAGGGTTCACCTTCTCCTCCTAAGATGACCTGCCTTGGAGCTAATGCCTTGGAACAGCTGTAGCCAATTAAAAGCCCAACTTCACATTCTAGCTGTGGTGGAATCTCATTCACTATTTCCTTGAGATGATTCCATTGCCTTGCCGTTTCACAGGAAGGAATGTGAGAGCGATTAACTGGTATACAGTCTTTAGTGTAAGCAGGAGGGAGTTCAATTATTTCAGAGGAGTTGTAGCCTCTCACTTTGAGACCTGAGACACGCTCACTTGACACAACTGCATTTTTACCAAGCATTGTGGTGAGTCTTAATCTTATTGGGGTTGACTTAGCCTTGAGATTGTTAGAAACGTCTTGGTCAATGAACACTGTGTCACTTTGGGTGTCTAAGAGTGCATAAACAAGCCTTTCATTACCTGGTTGTTGCTCTGAAAACCATACTGGCACAATCATTGAAGTGCTTACACATTGTTCGTTGGATTCTGCATTAAGAGACAAGGTTGTTGCAGCTTGTTCTGTGCTCATTTGAACTTGGTTTGTTTGTGATTTGTCGCTGTCATAGTTAAAGTCATGAAGACATGTTGGGTGTTTTTTCTTGCATATTCACATGCAAGTCTGTAACGACAGTCCTTTGCGCTGTGTCAGGTTTCAGACAACCGTAACAAAGTCTTTCATCCTTATGTATTTTCTTCGTTCCTCAAGTGATTTTCCTTTGAATTGAGGACAACTATGAAGCTTGTGTCCGTTATCTTGACAGAGCATGCATGGTGGTTTAATATTTGACCTTTGTTTTGAGCTTTCCGTTTCTGTTACCACCTGTGTATGGAGAACACTGGAGTTGGGCCTTTTTTCTTTCTGGTAAGCTTTACTGGTGATTTTGGTGAAGTCTGTTGAGTGGAGAGCCTGAAAAGATGTGATTGGATTGCACATAATCTCAGCTTCAGAAGACATGAACTCAGTAAAGTGTTTTAAACTTGAAAACTTCCCATTTTCTTTCATGTACTGAGTAGTTTGACGATTCCACCTTGCAGCTGCCCAGTTCGGTAACTTTTGAACAAGTTTTTGATTCTCCTCACAATCGTTGAGAATGCTTAACCCATCTATGTGTGGCATAGCTTCATGACATGTTTGAATGAAGTCTGCAAATGTTCTAAATCCTATAGAGTCATTTGTTTGTATCTTTGGCCAATTTGCCAGTCTTTGTCTGTACGCTTTCTGTACAATAAATGGATGTCCATACTTTGGTTGAGGCGTTCCCATGCATCATGGTAGGCATCACCGTCATTTCTGTAAAAGATGCCATCAAGTGTTGTCGAGCTGAACCTCCTACATATTCTTTAAGTAGTGCAGCTTGTCTGCAGGTGAGATGTTCTTTTTGTCAATGAGTGCAACAAATGAAGCTTTCCACTCGATGAACTCTATTGGGTCACCTGTGAACGTGGAGGGCTCAGGCATTGGCAGTCTGTTCATTGTGATACTATCCTGTAATGCTTGGGCTAAATAAAGAACATCTGCTTGTGGAGACGAGGTGGACACAATGTTGCTGTTAGGGACTTGAATGGGAGCAGAAACTACAGAAGCCTTCTGATGTGCTCTAGTACAGTCAAGATGAACACTACTTTCCCTCTTTATCTCCTGGTCATAAGTTATTAATCTAGCTCGTGCTGCCTTTAACTCCTTTTCAGCTTTTAATCTCTCTAGCTCACGTTTTTGAGGTTCTAGTTCCCTTTTCTGCCTTTCCTCCAAGAGCTGAATCCTTTCTTTTTGTTTTCTTCTTCTAATAACAATTCATACTCTGCCTCCTTGGCTGCCAACTCTGCTGCAGCCTCTGCTCTCTTTACATCTGCTATTGACCTTGCAGAGTTTGAGTTACTGGCAGCTGAGCGTTTACTTGAGTGTGTCATGGAAGAACTGTAAATGGATTGAGCATAGTCTGGAGTAAGAAGTTCACGTAGACGTGCCTTCACTTTTCCTCTGTCATAATCATCTATCCCTGAGAGTCTTTCATATGCAACTTTGATAATGTCATTAGTGACCGCTTCGCATGCATCTATAAGTCGCCTAGTGTCACTGCAGGGAGTAATGATTTCCCTTATTTCTGTATATAACTTTATGACACTATCCCTTTCCTTTTCTAAGATGTCCAGGAGTGAAGCAATTTGACTGTTTGTTATGTCTCCTTTCAGTTGTTCTCTTGTCGTACGTACTTGCCTTTCCATTGATCATAAACTTTGAGCAGACGTTTTTCCTTTTTGTGGGCTTCCTCCTCCTGATATGCTCGCATTTTTTCTGTGGGCCTCCTTTGACGAACAGAGCATGAAGGCTCCTCTTCCTCGTTGACAGGTAGGTCCTCGATGTACTCTGTTTCCTTTTCAGATGTTTCCATGGTGAAGACAGGGTGATAAAGTTGACCATCAAATCCCAGAAGACGTTGTTTGGAGCCGTGGAGCTGGAACCTTAATGTGGCTTTCGCTGGGACTTCGGTGCTGAGGGTGGATTGAACTTTTTCTTAGCTCTGGGTGAAGCTCTTACTCCTCTTGGGTCAAGCTCTTACTGTAGCGTCCCGGTTGAATGGATGGTCTCTCAAACTGATGGTTCACAACGTTTATTTAATGCCTTTTTTTTAATACATTAATAACTCAAACAGTGTTGTTTTCACATTTTACTTTAACATATAAATCAATTTCTTACATTCTGTAATTAAACCTGTCATAAAGTGCAACATATTAACTATTAACGGTTAATCAACGAATATTAGTGCCGTATAATAACGCAACCGTCACACCCAAAGCAAATTACACATTTTACAGTAAAACTAAATATATATTACATATTAAAAACTCTCACCTTGTTCCCCATCAACCAAGCGCCAACCAACTGACTGTTTACACTCTAATCTGAACTACTCCTTATTAGCTTCACTCCAACCTGAGCGCTCTCTTTCTGCGCGATGACCAGCAGTTAATTGTCAGTTAATTGTCTAACGTTGGCGTCACACTTCACCACACTTCCGTTTAAAACCCTTTCAAAATAAAAGCATAAATTCTTATGTTAACAAATACTCGTTTTTAAATGAGGAAACACAAATTACTAATAAGGTCATTTACACTGGGACCGATACACAAAATAAATAAAACCAAAACCAAAAATAAAATAGATTCTCAGTCTCCATTAACAATAAATGTACTTGAATAAAAACTAAACAACATAAAGCCAAAGTGGAAATAAACACTGCATTCAACCAAAGAGTGCAGATTATGAAGTCAGTATTGTATATTGGCCTTCAGTAATAATTAGATTTAAATAGAGAAGAATCCGACTTCCTGATGCAATAGTTTAAAATACAGGATTTTTTACCCCGATGACAATCTTAGAACGATATTCGTTCAGAGATTGTGACTTGTGTGTTACGGAAGATCGTTGTGGCCGCTCCGATCTAAATCAAAGATTTACCCAGACTGGGAGAGTGACGCAGCTTGTTGACTGTGACCGGTAGCCAATCAGAAAGCGCGGATTCTCCTCGTGCTTTCTGAGGGGAAACACGGAGGGAATCCCGAACAGCTGACACGATGCAACCCGAAGTCCAGCGGACATCGGAAACAACATGAATGTTTATTCAACAGTTCGTGCAAAAAAAACATAAATAACTAGGGGAGAAGTTAAATTTCTACCAGAAAACCCCGTAACTTTTCAGCTGTTCTTCGTTAACGTGACATAAATAGGTTATAATGATTTTCATTTAGTCAGGACTGACACAAGCCACATGCATTGCAGATAGATTGTAGTGAGGAATTGATTAATGCCTGGTTTCAAAGTTAGTGAACTGGACTTATTATTTTGTGCCCATTGTTGGACACAACACGGTTCGATCAAACCTTTATATCTAGGATTTCTGTCGGCTAATGTGTCTCTGAGGTTTTGATAAAGAGTCAACAATTCGCGACATAATGTGTGCTGGGCATTACACTAAGGAAGTAAGGAAGGGAGGGTGTTAGCAGAATCAGTTTTCGGCACAGCGTTCAGCGTGACATCAAGAAACTCGCACCGGTTTGGCTTTCGTGTTGTTCTCCCTTTGTTTGGAGGACACCCTTTTATTGTACAGAAGTGTGTTCAATTAGACAGGTCACGTGATGTGACACACAATAATCCAATAATGAGAAAAACAACAACAACAACAACAAATGAGAGCACAAAAACATTCATAATGTCAACAGAGGGTCAGTGGAGTGGAGCCTTTTTTCATTCAGTGTAAGAGAATCAACAGTAAGATAAAAAGGCAGGAAGAAACGATATAGACGATAATTGAAATGAGGTTGATAGTTTTAATTTATTGTGTGATTAATTGATTTATCGTTTATCGCGACAGGCCTATATCGGAAATACTTCTACGGCTTTTCACCAGTGTGAATCCTTATGTGCTTAGTTAAATGCTCTTTTTGACTAAAACTTTTTCCACAGTTTCCACATGAAAACGGCTTTTCACCAGTGTGAATCCTTATGTGTCGAGTTAAATTCTGTTTTTCACTAAAACTTTTTCCACAGTTCACACATGAAAAACGTTTTTCATTGGTGTGAATTCTCATGTGCAGAGTTAAACAATGTTTATGACTAAAACGTTTTCCACAGTTCACACATGAAAAAGGTTTTTCATTAGTGTAAATCCTCATGTGCCGAGTTAAACAAAGTTTTCGACTAAAACTTTTTCCACAGTTCCCACATGAAAACGGCTTTTCACCAGTGTGAATCCTCATGTGCTTAGTTAAATTATGTTTTTGACTAAAACATTTTCCACAGTCCACACATGAAAACGGCTTTTCACCAGTGTGAATCCTCATGTGCTCAGATAAATTCTGTTTATGACTAAAACTTTTTCCACAGTTCACACATGAAAACGGCTTTTCACCAGTGTGAATCATCATGTGCCGAGTTAAACACAGTTTATGACTAAAACTTTTTCCACAGTTCACACATGAAAACGGCTTTTCACCAGTGTGAATCATCATGTGCCGAGTTAAACACAGTTTATGACTAAAACTTTTCCCACAGTCCACACATGAAAACGGCTTTTCACCAGTGTGAATCATCATGTGCAGAGTTAAATTCTGTTTACGACTAAAAAACTTTTTCCACAGTTCACACATGAAAAAGGCTTTTCACCCGTGTGAGTTCTCATGTGAGCATCAAAAACAGATTTGAAAGTAAAATACTTTTTACAAATGACACATGAAAAAGGTTTCCTTCTTTCCTGATTTTTGTTCTCAGTTTCATCAGGATTTGTTAAGATGTCTTGGTTCCCATTTGGTTCTGATTCAGTTTGGTATGTTTGCTCATCAACAGGAACCACCATGCAGGTATCAGTCTCCTGTTTTAATTCAATCAGTTCTTCACTATGACTGCAGTAAACTTCTTTCTCTTCCTCTTTTATCTGCAGGTGTTCTAGATCCTCCTGTTCTTCTTTTATCTGATGATTTTCTGGTTCTTCTTGTTCTTGTTTCACCTGCAGAGGTTCAAACTCCTCCTGGTCCAGAGTGGATCTCCTCTCCTGGTTATAAACGTTACATTGCAGGCAATCTGCAGAAGAAAACAGACAAAAAGAGTAATTCTTAACTTTACTGAATTAAATAGGAGAATTCATTCAACATTTAAAACAGTTCCTTTGTTACTTGCTTTTCTAAGTTAGACAGGAAGAACTGTGGGTCCATTTCCTGTAAGTATGGGGACTGGTAAAGGACCAGCATGCACTGGTTGGGCCTGTGGTTTGACCAGAGCAGGAGAAGAAACAATGAAAAGTAGTGATGGTGAGATGAAGCTTCATGAAGCTCTGAGGAACTCCATCCCATCATGGACTCATGAGCCGATGCACCGCGGTGCTTCATATGCTCCACTGTGACATCAAGTGGACAATATATGTAAAATAGGCACGTGAAAACAACACGAAGCCTTACAATGAGTAAACAAGTAAAAGATGTTTGTGATTCTGATTAATCTGTTTGTATGAAACCATGGCTGCATCATAAAGGAAACTAGAAACAAATAGAAAACAGAGAGTTGTGATTGGCTTGTTATTCGCTGTTTCACCAGGGGCAACGATTTATTACTAAAAATAAAACTTTGACTGTATTCTGGTTTAGGTGAATTCTCTGTTTTATGTGCTTCATTAAAATCCTCCTGGATTACTCGACACATCACTAATGAAAAGTTATTTTTATTATTTGCTTCTTAAACTAGAAAAATAAACTATAAAAGGAATCTTAAAGTTTTTGAACATTGAACTTCTTTTATCTACGTATGAAGCAAACAATCGCCACAACAATTTATTTATTACAAATTATTACATTTTACAGCTTCTAACACCGCTATTATTAGTTTATGCTGCTTTCTTAACTAACCTCGCGCTGCATTGTTCACATTTCTCCCGTTTTCAAAAGAAAGACTCAGTAGTTAAAGGAGGAAGAGCCATAAAAAGGTCATTTTCTCTCCATAAATCAGCCATTCTCATTGTGATGTCTGCGTTCATTTACCTGCTAACAAAACATTTATCCGGGAAAAGAGCGTTTACTAAAATGATCCTCATGCAGAAAGGTGCAGACATTTAGACCTTAACCTGCATCCAAACGCTGCTGTTTCCTACCTATTTGGTGTAAGATGATCTGGGGAGTCCGGGAGAAATCAAGCAGTCTGCGCTGATCATCCATCTCTTCCTCCGACTGGACGATGATTTCTTTAAACTCTGTCAATGTTCCTGCAGTTCACTGCTCGCCGATTCACTCGTTTAAGCTGGACTGAAGATATTTATTAGAGAAACACTCAAACATTCAACAACACAGACCACGTGCCGTCCTCTTAGTCTTCTTCTACTTCTTTTTCTTCTACTACTACTTTTTCTTCTTCTTCGGGGTTTTAAGACTGTCGTTCATTCATGTCATCGCATTACCGCCACCTTGTGGATCCTACGATCATTACAGCTACAGATTTCTCATAAAGTGCCAGTTCTCTTTGCAGAACCTAAAATCTTTTCCTAGTAACAGAATAAGCTGCAGCAGAAAAGAGAAAAATACAACTAAGACAAAAGAAACACTAAATTATTGAAGACAATAATAATCAACCAAACTACAGAGACAACATGGATGTTTTTATACAATGATAAGGAAGGAAAAACAAGGGCAAGACGGTCTGGTTCTTATGCAGCTGTGGAAAACAACCTTCCAGCCTTGTACAAGTAACCCAAATAGTTCTTTACAAGAAATTCAATTCTTTTGGTCAGAGTTCACAAACATTTCACATGACATGACTAGCAGATGTGACCTTACTGTAATTTTTCCATTACAACTCGTTAAAGCTGGACTGGAGATATTTATTAGAGAAACTCAAACATTCACAAAACAGAACATCCGCCATCTCATTGTTCTTCCTCCTATTCTTCTTCTTGGAGTCTTTATGACAGTCGACATTCACATTGTTTATTCTGGATAATTTGAGCAAATAGGGTGAAATATCATTCACCTAGCACTCGAAAAGTGAGACAAAGATGGGCAACCGCCGGTCAGAGATTCGGTTGTTTTCCGAGTTTTCAAATCAGTTTCAATCTCATTTTACTTTAAAGGCAAAACTATCACTAATACTTTTCTGCTAATTTTTTTTTTAACAAACTCAATCATCATATACATTCTATTGTCGAGTTAAAAAAATAATGATAATAATCCCCACAAACTTTCTCTATTGTACAGAATAATACAAATCAATCCCTCAAGTCCAAACAAGTGGGAATGTTCTGGAAGGGAGTCAAACTGATAATGCATGAAATTAGTCACAATGGTCCACAATGTCTCTTCATCTATCAGCATCAGTACTGGCTCTCCTCAGGGCTCTGAGCTGAGCCCTCTGCTCTTCACATTGCACACACTACATACAGTTTGACATAAACAGCATGTTAATACAATAACATACAGTTTATCATAATTCTTTTTTGATAGAGAATATGCCAAAAACTACAACAGATCTCGGAAGGAAAATGTCATGGCTGCACATCTCCAAGTATCTAAAGGTGAAGATCCAAATGATCCCATTTAACAAATACAACAATTTTCAGCTCTATAGACATGAAATCCCTCCAGTCTTTCATTCCAATTTTTAACAAAATCAATTCTTTCGTGAACCTCAACATAGAATATGTTTGGAAATTAGGCCTGTCACGATAACAGATTTTGCTGGGCGATTAATTGTTTCAAAAAATTTGTGCAATAAACGATAATATTATTTGAAGACCTTTATACACTGATTTAATGGAAATTACGTAATAATACATGCGGTTTCCTGCCAAAGATAGAAACACTTTACTTTCAAAAGGACACTTAACACTGGGACTGATACACAAATAAATAAAACCAAAACCAAAAATAAAATAGATTCTCAGTCTCCATTAACAATAAATGTACTTGAATAAAAACTAAACAACATAAAGCCAAAGTGGAAATAAACACTGCATTCAACCAAAAGAGTGCAGATTATGATGTCAGTATTGTATATTGGCCTTCAGTAATAATTAGATTTAAATAGAGAAGAATCCGACTTCCTGATGCAATAGTTTAAAATACAGGATTTTTTACCCCGATGACAATCTTAGAACGATATTCGTTCAGAGATTGTGACTTGTGTGTTACGGAAGATCGTTGTGGCCGCTCCGATCTAAATCAAGGATTTACCCAGACTGGGAGAGTGACGCAGCCTGTTGACTGTGACCGGTAGCCAATCAGAAAGCGCGGATTCTCCTCGTGCTTTCTGAGGGAAACACGGAGGGAATCCCGAACAGCTGACACGATGCAACCCGAAGTCCAGCGGACATCGGAAACAACATGAATGTTTATTCAACAGTTCGTGCAAAAAAAAAAAAAAACATAAATAACTAGGGGAGAAGTTAAATTTCTACCAGAAAACCCCGTAACTTTTCAGCTGTTCTTCGTTAACGTGACATAAATAGGTTATAATGATTTTCATTTAGTCAGGACTGACACAAGCCACATGCATTGCAGATAGATTGTAGTGAGGAATTGATTAATGCCTGGTTTCAAAGTTAGTGAACTGGACTTATTATTTTGTGCCCATTGTTGGACACAACATGGTTCGATGAACCTTTATATCTAGGATTTCTGTCGGCTAATGTGTCTCTGAGGTTTTGATAAAGAGTCAACAATTCGCGACATAATGTGTGCTGGGCATTACACTAAGGAAGTAAGGAAGGGAGGGTGTTAGCAGAATCAGTTTTCGGCACAGCGTTCAGCGTGACATCAAGAAACTCGCACCGGTTTGGCTTTCGTGTTGTTCTCCCTTTGTTTGGAGGACACACCCTTTTATTGTACAGAAGTGTGTTCAATTAGACAGGTCACGTGATGTGACACACAATAATCCAATAATGAGAAAAAAACAACAACAACAACAAATGAGAGCACAAAAACATTCATAATGTCAACAGAGGGTCAGTGGAGTGGAGCCATTTTTCATTCAGTGTAAGAGAACCAACAGTAAGGTAAAAAGGCAGGAAGAAATGATATAGACGATAATTGAAATGAGGTTGATAGTTTAATTTATTGTGTGATCAATTGATTTATCGTTTATCGCGACAGGCCTATATCGGAAATACTTCTACGGCTTTTCACCAGTGTGAATCCTCATGTGCTTAGTTAAATGGTGTTTATGAGTAAAACGTTTTCCACAGTTCACACATAAAAACGGCTTTTCACCAGTGTGAATCCTCATGTGCTTAGTTAAATTATGTTTATGACTAAAACTTTTTCCACAGTTCACACATGAAAACGGCTTTTCACCAGTGTGAATCCTCATGTGCTGAGTTAAACAAAGTTTATGTCTAAAACTTTTTCCACAGGTCACACATGAAAACGGCTTTTCACCAGTGTGAATCCTCATGTGCTGAGTTAATGCCTTTTTTGACTAAAACTTTTTCCACAGTTCACACATGAAAACGGCTTTTCACCAGTGTGAATCCTCATGTGCCGAGTTAAATCCTGTTTTTGACGAAAACTTTTTCCACAGTTCACACATGAAAACGGCTTTTCACCAGTGTGAATCCTCATGTGCTCAGATAAATTCTGTTTATGACTAAAACTTTTTCCACAGTTCACACATGAAAACGGCTTTTCACCAGTGTGAATCCTCATGTGCAGAGTTAAATTCTGTTTACGACTAAAACTTTTTCCACAGTTCACACATGAAAACGGCTTTTCACCCGTGTGAGTTCATGTGAGCATCAAAAACAGATTTGAAAGTCAAATGCTTTTTACAGATGACACATGAAAAAGGTTTCCTTCTTTCCTGATTTTGGTTCTCAGTTTCATCAGGCTTTTTTAAGATGTCTTGGTTCCTGTTTAGTTCTGTTTCAGTTTGGTATGTTTGCTCATCAACAGGAACCACCATGCAGGTATCAGTCTCCTGTTTTAATGCAATCAGCTCTTCACCCTGACTGCAGTAAACTTCTTTCTCTTCCACTTTTATCTGCAGGTGTTCTAGATCCTCCTGTTCTTCTTTTATCTGATGATCTTCTGGCTCTTCTTGTTCTTGTTTCACCTGCAGAGGTTCAAACTCCTCCTGGTCCAGAGTGGATCTCCTCTCCTGGTTATAAACGTTACATTGCAGGCAATCTGCAGAAGAAAAAGGACAAAAAGAGTAATTCTTAACTTTACTGAATTAAATAGGAGAATTCATTCAACATTAAAACAGTTCCTTTGTTACTTGCTTTTCTAAGTTAGACAGGAAGAACTGTGGGTCCATTTCCTGTAAGTATGGGGACTGGTAAAGGACCAGCATGCACTGGTTGGGCCTGTGGGTTTTGACCAGAGCAGGAGAAGAAACAATGAAAAGTAGTGATGGTGAGATGAAGCTTCATGAAGCTCTGAGGAACTCCATCCCATCATGGACTCATGAGCCGATGCACCGCGGTGCTTCATATGCTCCACTGTGACATCAAGTGGACAATATATGTAAAATAGGCAATGTGAAAACAACACGAAGCCTTACAATAAATAAACAAGTAAAAGATGTTTGTGATTCTGATTAATCTGTTTGTATGAAACAATGGCTGCATCAAAAAGGAAACTAGAAACAAATAGAAAACAGAGAGTTGTGATTGGCTTGTTATTCGCTGTTTCACCAGGAGCAACGATTTATTACTAAAAATAAAAACTTTAACTGTATTCTGGTTTAGGTGAATTCTCTGTTTTATGTGCTTCATTAAAATCCTCCTGAATTACTCGACACATCACTAATGAAAAGTTTATTTTTATTATTTGCTTGTTAAACTGGAGAAATAAACTATAAAAGGAATCTTCAAGTTTTTGGACATTGAACTTCTTTTATCTACGTATGAAGCATCACCTCAGTGCAGCTTGTTGATTGAACTTTTATAGGATGTTTGGTTTGACAATTTATTTATTACAAATTATTACATTTTACAGCTTCTAAACACCGCTATTATTAGTTTATGCTGCTTTCTTTACTAACCTCGCGCTGCATTGTTCACATTTCTCCCGTTTTCAAAAGTAAGACTCAGTAGTTAAAGGAGGAAGAGCCATAAAAAGGTCATTTTCTCTCCATAAATCAGCCATTCTCATTGTGATGTCTGCGTTCATTTACCTGCTAACAAAACATTTATCCGGGAAAAGAGCGTTTACTAAAATGATCCTCATGCAGAAAGATGCAGACATTTAGACCTTAACCTGCATCCAAACGCTGCTGTTTCCTACCTATTCGGTGTAAGATGATCTGGGGAGTCCGGGAGAAATCAAGCAGTCTGCGCTGATCATCCATCTCTTCCTCCGACTGGACGATGATTTCTTTAAACTCTGTCAATGTTTCTGCAGTTCACTGCTCGCTGATTCACTGGTTTAAGCTGGACTGGAGATATTTATTAGAGAAACACTCAAACATTCAACAACACAGACCATGTGCTGTCCTCTTAGTCTTCTTCTACTTCTTTTTCTTCTACTACCACTTTTCTTCTTCTTCGGGGTTTTAAGACTGTCGTTCATTCATGTCATCGCATTACCGCCACCTTGTGGATCCTACGATCATTACAGCTACAGATTTCTCATAAAGTGCCAGTTCTCTTTGCAGAACCTAAAATCTTTTCCTAGTAACAGAATAAGCTGCAGCAGAAAAGAGAAAAATACAACTAAGACAAAAAAAAAAACACTAAATTATTGAAGACAATAATAATCAACCAAACTACAGAGACAACATGCAAGTTTTATACAATGATAAGGAAGGAAAAACAAGGGCAAGACGGTCTGGTTCTTATGCAGCTGTGGAAAACAACCTTCCAGCCTTGTACAAGTAACCCAAATAGTTCTTTACAAGAAATTCAATTCTTTTGGTCAGAGTTCACAAACATTTCACATGACATGACTAGGAGATGTGACCTTACTGTAATTTTTCCATGACAACTCGTTAAAGCTAGACTGGAGATATTTATTAGAGAAACTCAAACATTCAACAAAACAGAACATCCGCCATCTCATTGTTCTTCCTCCTATTCTTCTTCTTGGAGACTTTATGACAGTCGACATTCACATTGTTTATTCTGGATAATTTGAGCAAATAGGGTGAAATATCATTCACCTAGCACTCGAAAAGTGAGACAAAGATGGGCAACCGCCGGTCAGAGATTCGGTTGTTTTCCGACTTTTTAAATCAGTTTCAATCTCATTTTGCTTTAAAGGCAAAAACTATCACTAATACTTTTCTGCTAATTTTTTTTTTAACAAACTCAATCATCATATACATTCTATTGTCGAGTTAAAAAATAATAATGATAATAATCCCACAAACTTTCTCTATTGTACAGAATAATACAAATCAATCCCTCAAGTCCAATCAAGTGGGAATGTTCTGGAAGGGAGTCAAACTGATAATGCATGAAATTAGTCACAATGGACCACAATGTCTCTTCATCTATCAGCATCAGTACTGGCTCTCCTCAGGGCTCTGAGCTGAGCCCTCTGCTCTTCACATTGCACACACTACATACAGTTTGACATAAACAGCATGTTAATACAATAACATACAGTTTATCATAATTCTTTTTTGATAGAGAATATGCCAAAAACTACAACAGATCTCGGAAGGAAAATGTCATGGCTGCACATCTCCAAGTATCTAAAGGTGAAGATCCAAATGATCCCATTTAACAAATACAACAATTTTCAGCTCTATATACATGAAATCCCTCCAGTCTTTCATTCCAATTTTTAACAAAATCAATTCTTTCGTGAACCTCAACATAGGATATGTTTGGAAATTAGGCCTGTCACGATAACAGATTTTGCTGGGCGATTAATTGTCTCAAAAAATTTGTGCAATAAACGATAATATTATTTGAAGACCTTTATACACTGATTTAATGGAAATTACGTAATAATACATGGGGTTTCCTGCCAAAGATAGAAACACTTTACTTTCAAAAGGACACTTAACACTGGGACTGATACACAAAATAAATAAAACCAAAACCAAAAATAAAATAGATTCTCAGTCTCCATTAACAATAAATGTACTTGAATAAAAACTAAACAACATAAAGCCAAAGTGGAAATAAACACTGCATTCAACCAAAAGTGCAGATTATGATGTCAGTATTGTATATTGGCCTCAGTAATAATTAGATTTAAATAGAGAAGAATCCGACTTCCTGATGCAATAGTTTAAAATACAGGATTTTTTTTACCCCGATGACAATCTTAGAACGATATTCGTTCAGAGATTGTGACTTGTGTGTTACGGAAGATCGTTGTGGCCGCTCCGATCTAAATCAAGGATTTACACAGACTGGGAGAGTGACGCAGCCTGTTGACTGTGACCGGTAGCCAATCAGAAAGCGCGGATTCTCCTCGTGCTTTCTGAGGGAAACACGGAGGGAATCCCGAACAGCTGACACGATGCAACCCGAAGTCCAGCGGACATCGGAAACAACATGAATGTTTATTCAACAGTTCGTGCAAAAAAAAAACATAAATAACTAGGGGAGAAGTTAAATTTCTACCAGAAAACCCCGTAACTTTTCAGCTGTTCTTCGTTAACGTGACATAAATAGGTTATAATGATTTTCATTTAGTCAGGACTGACACAAGCCACATGCATTGCAGATAGATTGTAGTGAGGAATTGATTAATGCCTGGTTTCAAAGTTAGTGAACTGGACTTATTATTTTGTGCCCATTGTTGGACACAACACGGTTCGATCAAACCTTTATATCTAGGATTTCTGTCGGCTAATGTGTCTCTGAGGTTTTGATAAAGAGTCAACAATTCGCGACATAATGTGTGCTGGGCATTACACTAAGGAAGTAAGGAAGGGAGGGTGTTAGCAGAATCAGTTTTCGGCACAGCGTTCAGCGTGACATCAAGAAACTCGCACCGGTTTGGCTTTCGTGTTGTTCTCCCTTTGTTTGGAGGACACACCCTTTTATTGTACACAAGTGTGTTCAATTAGACAGGTCACGTGATGTGACACACAATAATCCAATAATGAGAAAAAAAAACAACAACAACAACAACAAATGAGAGCACAAAAACATTCATAATGTCAACAACCCCACTTGCTCACATTTGGGTAGCTTCCTCTGACTTAATATTTCAACCAAAATACATTCATGATTCGCCAAACATAAACATTTCATACTTCCTCAACTTAATCTTTGTTGCTGGTTTAGTTAGTACATCTGCAACCATTTCATTAGTTGGATAGTACTCTAGAAATACTTTTCCTTCATTTACAACTGTTCTGACAAAATGATATTTAGTATCAATATGTTTACATCTTTGTCTATTCACAGGATTTTTGGCTAAGGATATGGTACCCTGATTGTCCTCATAAATCTTAGCTAAATAATCCAGACCATCCATGTTGAACAACAGTTGTTTCAAGTATAAGCATTCCTGTATAGTAGCAGCTAGTGCCATGTACTCTGCTTCACATGTAGATAGAGCTACTGTAGGCTGTCTTTTGGTCTTCCATGAGACTAACGGACCATCTTTATTTAGATCATACAGTAACCTGTTGTACTCCTTCGATCGGATACGTCACCTGCCCAATCAGCATCACTGTATGCATATATAAGGTTATCACAGGCACCCCTTTTAAAACATAGTTCTTTATCTTGTGTGCCTCTTAGATACCTAAAAACATGCTTTACAGTATTCCACTGCTCTGTGGTTGGGTTTGCAAAGTATTGTGCCAGTTTACTTACTACATAGCTTAAATCTGGTCTTGTACATGTTGACAAATAGATTAAGCTTCCTACTGCCTCCCTGTATTTTCTGATCACTCATTACTTCAGCATTATCATCATAATTAAGTTTCTGCTCACAAGGGGTAGTTCGTGGCTTACAGTTCTGCATGTCAAACTTTTCCAGTATTTTCTTCACATACTTCGACTGTAACATTTTAACACTGTCAGCCTCTTTTTCAAAGTCAATGCCAAGAAAATGTGCCAACTTTCCTAAGTCCTTCATCTTAAATTTGGATGCAAGTTTCTCTTTTACATCTTTAAGAATATTCGTATCACTGGCAGCAATAATCAAATCATCGACCCATATAATGATATGCACAGTTTCAGTATCATTAATCTTTGTGTAAACACAATTATCAGCAGGGTTTTGAACAAACTTGATTTCACATAGGTAGTCATGCAACATTTTCTTCCAGTTTCTGCCGACTGTTTGAGTCCATAAAGACATTTTTGCAGTTTATACACCAGTTTCTCATTTTCTTGAGATTCCTTCTTGTAGCCCTCTGGTTGTTCAATATAAAGTTCACATTCAATTGGAGCATGTAAATATGCTGTCTTTACATCCATCTTGTGAACAAAAATGTTCTCCTGTGCTACCTTTTGCATCAACACTCTGATGCTCGTCATGCTAGCAGTTGGTGAAAAGGTTTCATCATAGTTCACACCTTTCTTTTGACTGAATCCTTTAGCAACATATCTAGCCTTGTATTTATCTGATCCATCATTATTCTTTTTGATTGTATACACCCATTTACCCCCCACTACAGCTTTACCCTCAAGTAAGTTGGTCAGGGAAAAAGTAACATTGTCCTGTAATGACTGCATTTCCTCATCCATTGCTGTAACCCACTCTTTTGCATTCACAGACGTTACAGCTTCTTTGTAGGTTTGAGGTACTCCACTTATCAGTCTGTAACAATAATCAATGTTAGCTATTTGCTCTTCATCATCAATGCTACATACATAGTCATCTAAATAATCTGGTTTCTTTCTTTCTCTGACAGGGTATCGCCTCTCAGGTTCTTCATGTTTTGTTGTGTGACTGGTACTCGCCATTGGTTCTTTTTCTATGCTCGGGTCCTGATTTACTGGATCAGCATCTGAAGTTTTGGTTGCTTTGGGACTAATTCTTATCATATCATCATCATCATCATCCAAAGTTACAGTCTCATTTTTCTCTCTGGATACAATTTCCACAAGCCTGTGTTTCTGGATTTTCCTGCTGTTGGATAGTAGACCATATAAGCTGGGCTATTCTTGTCATACCCTATAAAAATGCCTTTTCACACCTTGAATCCAGCTTCCCTTTCTCTCGTTTGTAAGTGTAACAAACGCATCCAAACTTGTGCATCCTAGAAATGTTAGGCTGTCTGCCTGTCAACATGAAGTAAGGTGTTTGTTTTGTGCGATTATTAAAACATCTGTTTCGCACTACAGCAGCTGTCTGAACTGCATATGGCCATAACATTTTTGGTAACTCACCATCGATTAACATACATCTAGCCATGTCAAATAAAGTTCTCCAGTTTCGTTCTGCCGTACCATTTTGATGTGGAGAATATGGTGCGGAGGTCTCGTGTCTGATACTATTTCTGCTCAGTAATGCCTGATACTCTTTTCCTGTGAATTCTGTACCATTATCTGACCTCATACATTTAATCTTTCCATGTGGATTCATGTCAGCAATAAACTTTTCAGTAGCTTGTACTGTATCACTCTTGTTTTTAAAAAAATATACAAAGACTGCACTGGAATAATCATGTGTGAAGGATAATGCATATCTGTGACCATCTTTTGACATTGGATCTATAGGTCCTGCTAAATCTGTGTGGACCATTGCTAGTGGTTCTTTAGCTCTTGCATCTGGCTCCTTGTTCCTTGTTTGAACAAATTTTCCTTTTGTGCAAACTTCACAATATGGCATTGGTTCACCTCTCCCTTTAATTTCCATGCCATGAACAACATTTTCTAGCTTCAGTACATCTCTGGAATTGCAATGTCCAAGAATCTCATGCCAACCTTGTAAGTCATAACATTTTTTACACTGATCACCACATTCATTGTCCGTCGTTTGCAAATAATACAATTTGTTACATACGTGAATGGGGAACTTGGTATCGTCTCTGAGAAGAACGTTCTTTCCTTCTTTGAAGATCACCGTTGCTCCGCTGGATGTTGCAGCTTTCACTGAGAAGATGTCCTGCGGATATGAAGGGATGTACAATGCGTTCCTCAGCACCGTTTTAAGACGTCGACCTCTGTTGTCGATCAAACACACTTCCGCGTCTCCTCGTTGCTTAGCAACCCCAAAACACCTGGATCCATCAGCCAATTCCATGCAGTGCGTCTCGGCCTGGAAACTCAAGCTTCCGAAACTTCCCGATGTCGGTGATTATATGCGATGTTGCACCAGCGTCCACCATCAGACCTCTCCTCCTGATGTCCACTCGCGTGTCAGCGTCGCTCACCCGGAATGCAAACTCTTTGTCGCCGCCCGTCTCTTCGGCTACTTTCCGTGCGTTGTCCCGTTGTTTTCTCCGTCTGCAGGTTGCGTTGCTGTGACTGTTATTCTTACAGTAACTGCACCATTGCTTCCGCTGGCAGGTTCTGCTGATGTGGCCTTTCATCCCACATTTAAAACACACGATCTCAGAATTTCCTGCTCCAGGATCATTTGCGCCTCTTGGTGCGCATTTTGTGCCAGAATGTGCTTTAGCTTTCATCACATTGTCTTCAGATACTGTAGCACGCATATTCTCAATGTCTTCAAAACTTCTGAGTTTAGTCTTAAACTCTGCAAAAGTCAATTTATCACCATCTTCGCTTTGCGTAATGTAAACAGCAAATGGCTTAAATGTCCCTGGAAGTCCTTTCAGGATCATGGCGATCAAAAGTCCATCGCTCAGCACGTCACCTGCATTCCTTAAAGCGGTGATCGCGGTCTCAGCTCTGATGATGTACTCTGTAACCGATTCACTGGGTGATTTCTGCAGCGAAGTCAGTTCAGTGTACAAGTTAATTACTCTGGGCTTTCCTTTGCCGGCGTAATGGGCCGGCAGGATTCCAAGTGCCGCACGTCCATCGTCTGCCGCGTCATGCATGATAAGTGATAGACTCTTGTCATCCAAAAACTGAATGAGCTCGGCATAAGCTTCAGCATTTTTCTTCGCGTGTTCCTCTTCATCGTCAACATCGGAGGGACTTGTCAAAATTGTCTGTTTCAACCCTTGCAGTCGAAGATGTCCTAAAAACTTGGGTTTCCCATAGTTCATAATTTTTCTCATCTCCATCAAAAAGAAGTCTTGACCAGCGGCTGTGTGCCATGTCTTTTTCTTTTCTGTTCATTTTCCTCGTTTACTTACACAGCAGGTGTTCACGGTCTGTCGAGGCATTCACCTGTTTCTTCATTGATTCTGGGCCCATAACCTGTTAGCAGAATCAGTTTTCGGCACAGCCCCAGCCAGCACGCATGAGTGGGCCCCACTTGTGTTTGATGTGGGCTACATGGGTAATGAGTGGGCATGGGTTTTATCTGGGCGAACTGCATGGGACACATATGGTTAACCTAAAATGAGACCCATATGGGCTGGCCCATATGGGCTAAATGCATGGGCCCTATTCAGCAACTAGGGGCTATCTGGGAATGGGATAGTACTGGGCAACACTATATGGGGCCCATGTGGTTTCAGTATCATGGGCCCAACATGGGAAGCCCATGTGGGCAGACCACATTGAACCCACATGACATCAGCATGGGCTGACCATATATGGGTTAGACCTGGGTGTGGATATGTAGGCCCCAGTCCTTTTTTAAGTGGGCTATCTGGGAATGGGATAGTACTGGGCAACAGTATGTGGGGCCCATGTGGTTCTAGTATATGGGCCCAACATGGGAAGCCCATGTGGGCTGACCACATTGAACCCACATGACATCAGCATGGGCTGACCATATATGGGTTAGACCTGGGTGTGGATATGTAGGCCCCAGTCCTTTTTTAAGTGGGCTATCTGGGAATGGGATAGTACTGGGCAACAGTATGTGGGGCCCATGTGGTTCTAGTATATGGGCCCAACATGGGAAGCCCATGTGGGCAGACCACATTGAACCCACATGACATCAGCATGGGCTGACCATATATGGGTTAGACCTGGGTGTGGATATGTAGGCCCCAGTCCTTTTTTAAGTGGGCTATCTGGGAATGGGATAGAAACGGGCACTATATGGGGCCCATGTGGTTTCAGTATCATGGGCCCAACATGGGAAGCCCATGTGGGCAGACCACATTGAACCCACATGACATCAGCATGGGCTGACCATATATGGGTTAGACCTGGGTGTGGATATGTAGGCCCCAGTCCTTTTTTAAGTGGGCTATCTGGGAATGGGATAGTACTGGGCAACAGTATGTGGGGCCCATGTGGTTTCTAGTATATGGGCCCAACATGGGAAGCCCATGTGGGCTGACCACATTGAACCCACATGACATCAGCATGGGCTGACCATATATGGGTTAGACCTGGGTGTGGATATGTAGGCCCCAGTCCTTTTTTAAGTGGGCTATCTGGGAATGGGATAGTACTGGGCAACAGTATGTGGGGCCCATGTGGTCTAGTATCATGGGCCCGACATGGGAAGCCCATGTGGGCAGACCACATTGAACCACATGACATCAGCATGGGCTGACCATATATGGGTTAGACCTGGGTGTGGATATGTAGGCCCCAGTCCTTTTTTAAGTGGGCTATCTGGGAATGGGATAGTACTGGGCAACAGTATGTGGGGCCCATGTGGTTCTAGTATATGGGCCCAACATGGGAAGCCCATGTGGGCTGACCACATTGAACCCACATGACATCAGCATGGGCTGACCATATATGGGTTAGACCTGGGTGTGGATATGTAGGCCCCAGTCCTTTTTAAGTGGGCTATCTGGGAATGGGATAGTACTGGGCAACAGTATGTGGGGCCCATGTGGTTCTAGTATCATGGGCCCAACATGGGAAGCCCATGTGGGCAGACCACATTGAACCCACATGACATCAGCATGGGCTGACCATATATGGGTTAGACCTGGGTGTGGATATGTAGGCCCCAGTCCTTTTTTAAGTGGGCTAACTGGGAATGGGATAGAACTGGGGCAACACTATGTGGGGCCCATGTGGTTCTAGTATCATGGGCCCAACATGGGAAGCCCATGTGGGCTGACCACATTGAACCCACATGACATCAGCATGGGCTGACCATATATAGGTTAGACCTGGGTGTGGATTGTTAAGAATTATAAAGATGAAGAACTTGATCTTAGCTCGTTAATTAATTCTTAGTCCCGAATTCCTGTGTCTGTGTAAGTGTGCAGAGAGAAAAAGAGCAATCGTACGACGTCAGACTTCAGATATTCAGAGTTTTATCCAGAGAAAATCAATCCAAGAAGAACTTTACAATAAGCCTCTCACCTAGAGCAAAAGTCCAAGATATTACAAAACAGAGACAAAGAACTGAGTAAAAAAGACAACAGATTAACAGAAGATGCATCCTCGGGAAAACTCTCACTCAGCACAAAGAGATTCCAAACTTCTGCTGTAAACCAAATCATTTTATAGAATGCGTAATCTCATCATTTAAATATATGCATTAGGAGGTGTGTTCTTTTCCTTTGTGTGGGTTGTCTCAATGTTAATTTTATTACCTCCTGCTAAAGAGCCCCGAAAGCAGATATACGGCAAACCCTTCTCGTATCAGCCGCTGTCCAGTTTGATATATGATTGCAGCTGCAGCGCTATCTGTGCCTCAAAATGTTTCCACAAGAAAGTAGTTTGTATTTTTAACCAAGCTTGCACACAATGTAATGCTAAATAATGACTATAAGTTTGGATCTAATAAGTAACTAATTAAAAACATGCTTAAAGAAATATAGTTAATTCTAATATAGATAAAATTATTTATAAAAAGTTTTAAGATCCTAGTGAACTTTTGAACCATGCTCAGGAATTTGTTAATTGCCTGGCATATAGGCTCCTTATCTCAAGAGATCCAAGGAGTCTAGGCCGTTCAGCGTGACATCAAGAAACTCGCACAGGTTTGGCTTTCGTGTTGTTCTCCCTTTGTTTGGAGGACACACCCTTTTGTACAGAAGTGTGTTCAATTAGACAGGTCCCGTGATGTGACACACAATAATCCAATAATGAGAAAAAAAAAACAACAACAACAAATGAGAGCACAAAAACATTCATAATGTCAACAGAGAGTCAGTGGAGTGGAGCCTTTTTTCATTCAGTGTAAGAGAACCAACAGTAAGATAAAAAGGCAGGAAGAAACGATATAGACGATAATTGAAATGAGGTTGATAGTTTTAATTTATTGTGTGATTAATTGATTTATCGTTTATCGCGACAGGCCTACATCGGAAATACTTCTACGGCTTTTCACCAGTGTGAATCCTCATGTGCTTAGTTAAATGCTCTTTTTGACTAAAACTTTTTCCACAGTTTCCACATGAAAACGGCTTTTCACCAGTGTGAATCCTTATGTGTCGAGTTAAATTCTGTTTTTCACTAAAACTTTTTCCACAGTTCACACATGAAAAACGTTTTTCATTGGTGTGAATTCTCATGTGCAGAGTTAAACAATGTTTATGACTAAAACGTTTTCCACAGTTCACACATGAAAAAGGTTTTTCATTAGTGTAAATCCTCATGTGCCGAGTTAAACAAAGTTTTCGACTAAAACTTTTTCCACAGTTCCCACATGAAAACGGCTTTTCACCAGTGTGAATCCTCATGTGCTTAGTTAAATTATGTTTTTGACTAAAACATTTTCCACAGTCCACACATGAAAACGGCTTTTCACCAGTGTGAATCCTCATGTGCTCAGATAAATTCTGTTTATGACTAAAACTTTTTCCACAGTTCCCACATGAAAACGGCTTTTCACCAGTGTGAATCATCATGTGCCGAGTTAAACACAGTTATGACTAAAACTTTTTCCACAGTCCACACATGAAAACGGCTTTTCACCAGTGTGAATCATCATGTGCCGAGTTAAACACAGTTTATGACTAAAACTTTTCCCACAGTCCACACATGAAAACGGCTTTTCACCAGTGTGAATCATCATGTGCAGAGTTAAATTCTGTTTACGACTAAAACTTTTCCCACAGTCCACACATGAAAAAGGCTTTTCACCAGTGTGAATCCTCATGTGCTGAGCTAAGTTCTGTTTTTGACTAAAACTTTTTCCACATTTCACACATGAAAACGGCTTTTCACCAGTGTGAATCCTCATGTGCCGAGTTAATGCCTGTTTTTCACTAAAACTTTTTCCACAGTTCACACATGAAAACGGCTTTTCACCAGTGTGAATCCTCATGTGCTTAGTTAATGCCTGTTTTTCACTAAAACTTTTTCCACAGTCCACACATGAAAAAGGCTTTTCACCCGTGTGAGTTCTCATGTGAGCATCAAAAACAGATTTGAAAGTCAAATGCTTTTTACAGATGACACATGAAAAAGGTTTCCTTCTTTCCTGATTTTGGTTCCAGTTTCATCAGGCTTTTTTAAGATGTCTTGGTTCCCATTTGGTTCTGATTCAGTTTGGTATGTTTGTTATCAACAGGAACCACCATGCAGGTATCAGTCTCCTGTTTTAATTCAATCAGTTCTTCACTATGACTGCAGTAAACTTCTTTCTCTTCCTCTTTTATCTGCAGGTGTTCTAGATCCTTCTGTTCTTCTTTTATCTGATGATCTTCTGGTTCTTTGTTCTTGTTTCACCTGCAGAGGTTCAAACTCATCCTGGTCCAGAGTGGATCCTCTCCTGGTTATAAACGTTACACTTCAGGGAATCTGGATAAGCAAACAGAGAAAAGAGTAATTGTTAACTTTACTGAATTAAATAGGAGAATTCATTCAACATTAAAACAGTTCCTTTGTTACTTGCTTTTCTAAGTCAGACAGGAAGAACTGTGGGTCCATTTCCTGTAAGTATAGGGACTGGTATAGGACCAGCATGCACTGGTTGGGCCTGTGGGTTTTGACCAGAGCAGGAGAAGAAACAATGAAAAGTAGTGATGGTGAGATGAAGCTTCATGAAGCTCTGAGGAACTCCATCCCATCATGGACTCATGAGCCGATGCACCGCGGTGCTTCATATGCTCCACTGTGACATCAAGTGGACAATATATGTAAAATAGGCAAACGTGAAAACAACACGAAGCCTTACAATAAATAAACAAGTAAAAGATGTTTGTGATTCTGATTAATCTGTTTGTATGAAACAATGGCTGCATCAAAAAGGAAACTAGAAACAAATAGAAACAGAGAGTTGTGATTGGCTTGTTATTCGCTGTTTCACCAGGGGCAACGATTTATTACTAAAAATAAAAACTTTAACTGTATTCTGGTTTAGGTGAGTTCTCTGTTTTATGTGCTTCATTAAAATCCTCCTGAATTACTCGACACATCACTAATGAAAAGTTTATTTTTATTATTTGCTTCTTAAACTAGAAAAATAAACTATAAAAGGAATCTTAAAAGTTTTTTGAACATTGAACTTTTATCTACGTATGAAGCAAACAATCGCCACAACAATTTATTTATTACAAATTATTACATTTTACAGCTTAACACCGCTATTATTAGTTTATGCTGCTTTCTTTACTAACCTCGCGCTGCATTGTTCACATTTCTCCCGTTTTCAAAAGTAAGACTCAGTAGTTAAAGGAGGAAGAGCCATAAAAAGGTCATTTTCTCTCCATAAATCAGCCATTCTCATTGTGATGTCTGCGTTCATTTACCTGCTAACAAAACATTTATCCGGGAAAAGAGCGTTTACTAAAATGATCCTCATGCAGAAAGATGCAGACATTTAGACCTTAACCTGCATCCAAACGCTGCTGTTTCCTACCTATTTGGTGTAAGATGATCTGGGGAGTCCGGGAGAAATCAAGCAGTCTGCGCTGATCATCCATCTCTTCCTCCGACTGGACGATGATTTCTTTAAACTCTGTCAATGTTTCTGCAGTTCACTGCTCGCTGATTCACTGGTTTAAGCTGGACTGGAGGTATTTATTAGAGAAACACTCAAACATTCAACAACACAGACCACGTGCTGTCCTCTTTGTCTTCTACTTCTTTTTCTTCTACTACCACTTTTTCTTCTTCTTCGGGGTTTTAAGACTGTCGTTCATTCATGTCATCGCATTACCGCCACCTTGTGGATCCAACGATCATTACATCTACAGATTTCTCATAAAGTGCCAGTTCTCTTTGCAGAACCTAAAATCTTTTCCTAGTAACAGAATAAGCTGCAGCAGAAAAGAGAAAAATACAACTAAGACAAAGGAAACACTAAATTATTGAAGACAATAATAATCAACAAACTACAGAGACAACATGCAAGTTTTTATACAATGATAAGGAAGGAAAAACAAGGGCAAGACGGTCTGGTTCTTATGCAGCTGTGGAAAACAACCTTCCAGCCTTGTACAAGTAACCCAAATAGTTCTTTACAAGAAATTCAATTCTTTTGGTCAGAGTTCACAAACATTTCACATGACATGACTAGCAGACGTGACCTTACTGTAATTTTTCCATGACAACTCGTTAAAGCTGGACTGGAGATATTTATTAGAGAAACTCAAACATTCAACAAAACAGAACATCCGCCATCTCATTGTTCTTCCTCCTATTCTTCTTCTTGGAGACTTTATGACAGTCGACATTCACATTGTATTCTGGATAATTTCAGCAAATAGGGTTAAATATCATTCACCTAGCACTCGAAAAGTGAGACAAAGATGGGCAACCGCCGGTCAGAGATTCGGTTGTTTTCCGACTTTTCAAATCAGTTTCAATCTCATTTTACTTTAAAGGCAAAACTATCACTAATACTTTTCTGCTAATTTTTTTTTTTAACAAACTCAATCATCATATACATTCTATTGTCGAGTTAAAAAATAATAATGATAATAATCCCACAAACTTTCTCTATTGTACAGAATAATACAAATCAATCCCTCAAGTCCAATCAAGTGGGAATGTTCTGGAAGGGAGTCAAAACTGATAATGCATGAAATTAGTCACAATGGACCACAATGTCTCTTCATCTATCAGCATCAGTACTGGCTGAGCCCTCTGCTCTTCACATTGCACACACTACATACAGTTTGACATAAACAGCATGTTAATACAATAACATACAGTTTATCATAATTCTTTTTTGATACAGAATATGACAAAAACTACAACAGATCTCAGAAGGAAAATGTCATGGCTGCACATCTCCAAGTATCTAAAGGTGAAGATCCAAATGATCCCATTTAACAAATACAACAATTTTCAGCTCTATAGACATGAAATCCCTCCAGTCTTTCATTCCAATTTTTAACAAAATCAATTCTTTCGTGAACCTCAACATAGGATATGTTTGGAAATTAGGCCTGTCACGATAACAGATTTTGCTGGGCGATTAATTGTCTCAAAAAATTGTGCAATAAACGATAATATTATTTGAAGACCTTTATACACTGATTTAATGGAAATTACATAATAATCTGGGTAAATCTGATCTAAATCAAGGATTTACCCAGACTGGGAGAGTGACGCAGCCTGTTGACTGTGACCGGTAGCCAATCAGAAAGCGCGGATTCTCCTCGTGCTTTCTGAGGGGAAACACGGAGGGAATCCCGAACAGCTGACACGATGCAACCCGAAGTCCAGCGGACATCGGAAACAACATGAATGTTTATTCAACAGTTCGTGCAAAAAAAAAAAAACATAAATAACTAGGGGAGAAGTTAAATTTCTACCAGAAAACCCCGTAACTTTTCAGCTGTTCTTCGTTAACGTGACATAAATAGGTTATAATGATTTTCATTTAGTCAGGACTGACACAAGCCACATGCATTGCAGATAGATTGTAGTGAGGAATTGATTAATGCCTGGTTTCAAAGTTAGTGAACTGGACTTATTATTTGTGCCCATTGTTGGACACAACACCGTTTGATCAAACCTTTATATCTAGGATTTCTGTCGGCTAATGTGTCTCTGAGGTTTGATAAAGAGTCAACAATTCGCGACATAATGTGTGCTGGGCATTACACTAAGGAAGTAAGGAAGGGAGGGTGTTAGCAGAATCAGTTTTCGGCACAGCGTTCAGCGTGACATCAAGAAACTCGCACCGGTTTGGCTTTCGTGTTGTTCTCCCTTTGTTTGGAGGACACACCCTTTTATTGTACAGAAGTGTGTTCAATTAGACAGGTCACGTGATGTGACACACAATAATCCAATAATGAGATTCCTTCTTGTAGCCCTCTGGTTTTATTTACATGCTCCAATTGAATGGAGCATGTAAATATGCTGTCTTTACATCCATCTGGTGAACAAACATGTTCTCCTGTGCTACCTTTTGCATCAACACTCTGATGCTCGTCATGCTAGCAGTTGGTGAAAAGGTTTCATCATAGTTCACACCTTTCTTTTGACTGAATCCTTTAGCAACATATCTAGCCTTGTATTTATCTGATCCATCATTATTCTTTTTGATTGTATACACCCATTACCCCCCACTACAGCTTTACCCTCAGGTAAGTTTGGTCAGGGAAAAAGTAACATTGTCCTGTATTGACTGCATTTCCTCATCCATTGCTGTAACCCACTCTTTTGCATTCACAGACGTTACAGCTTCTTTGTAGGTTTGAGGTACTCCACTTATCAGTCTGTAACAATAATCAATGTTAGCTATTTGCTCTTCATCATCAATGCTACATACATAGTCATCTAAATAATCTGGTTTCTTTCTTTCTCTGACAGGGTATCACCTCTCAGGTTCTTCATGTTTTGTTGTGTGACTGGTACTCGCCATTGGTTCTTTTTCTATGCTCGGGTCCTGATTTACTGGATCAGCATCTGAAGTTTTGGTTGCTTTGGGACTAATTCTTATCATATCATCATCATCATCATCCAAAGTTACAGTCTCATTTTCGCTCTGGATACAATTTCCACAAGCCTGTGTTTCTGGATTTTCCTGCTGTTTGGATAGTAGACCATATAAGCTGGGCTATTCTTGTCATACCCTATAAAAATGCCTTTTTCACACCTTGAATCCAGCTTCCCTTTCTCTCGTTTGTAAGTGTAACAAACGCATCCAAACTTGTGCATCCTAGAAATGTTAGGCTGTCTGCCTGTCAACATGAAGTAAGGTGTTTGTTTTGTGCGATTATTAAAACATCTGTTTCGCACTACAGCAGCTGTCTGAACTGCATATGGCCATAACATTTTTGGTAACTCACCATCGATTAACATACATCTAGCCATGTCAAATAAAGTTCTCCAGTTTCGTTCTGCCGTACCATTTTGATGTGGAGAATATGGTGCGGAGGTCTCGTGTCTGATACTATTTCTGCTCAGTAATGCCTGATACTCTTTTCCTGTGAATTCTGTACCATTATCTGACCTCATACATTTAATCTTTCCATGTGGGGTCATGTCAGCAATAAACTTTTCAGTAGCTTGTACTGTATCACTCTTGTTTTTCAAAAAATATACAAAGACTGCACTGGAATAATCATGTGTGAAGGATAATGCATATCTGTGACCATCTTTTGACATTGGATTTATAGGTCCTGCTAAATCTGTGTGGACCATTGCTAGTGGTTCTTTAGCTCTTGCATCTGGCTCCTTGTTCCTAGTTTGAACAAATTTTCCTTTTGTGCAAACTTCACAATATGGCATTGGTTCACCTCTCCCTTTAATTTCCATGCCATGAACAACATTTTCTAGCTTCAGTACATCTCTGGAATTGCAATGTCCAAGAATCTCATGCCAACCTTGTAAGTCATAACATTTTTTACACTGATCACCACATTCATTGTCCGTCGTTTGCAAATAATACAATTTGTTACATACGTGAATGGGGAACTTGGTATCGTCTCTGAGAAGAACGTTCTTTCCTTCTTTGAAGATCACCGTTGCTCCGCTGGATGTTGCAGCTTTCACTGAGAAGATGTCCTGCGGATATGAAGGGATGTACAATGCGTTCCTCAGCACCGTTTTAAGACGTCGACCTCTGTTGTCGATCAAAACACTTCCGCGTCTCCTCGTTGCTTAGCAACCCCAAAACACCTGGATCCATCAGCCAATTCCACGCAGTGCGTCTCGGCCTGGAAACTCAAGCTTCCGAAACTTCCCGATGTCGGTGATTATATGCGATGTTGCACCAGCGTCCACCATCAGACCTCTCCTCCTGATGTCCACTCGCGTGTCAGCGTCGCTCACCCGGAATGCAAACTCTTTGTCGCCGCCCGTCTCTTCGGCTACTTTCCGTGCGTTGTCCCGTTGTTTTCTCCGTCTGCAGGTTGCGTTGCTGTGACTGTTATTCTTACAGTAACTGCACCATTGCTTCCGCTGGCAGGTTCTGCTGATGTGGCCTTTCATCCCACATTTAAAACACACGATCTCAGAATTTCCTGCTCCAGGATCATTTGCGCCTCTTGGTGCAAATGCTAAAGCACATTGAGAATGTGCTTTAGCTTTCATCACATTGTCTTCAGATACTGTAGCACGCATATTCTCAATGTCTTCAAAACTTCTGAGTTTAGTCTTAAACTCTGCAAAAGTCAATTTATCACCATCTTCGCTTTGCGTAATGTAAACAGCAAATGGCTTAAATGTCCCTGGAAGTCCTTTCAGGATCATGGCGATCAAAAGTCCATCGTTCAGCACGTCACCTGCATTCCTTAAAGCGGTGATCGCGGTCTCAGCTCTGATGATGTACTCTGTAACCGATTCACTGGGTGATTTCTGCAGCGAAGTCAGTTCAGTGTACAAGTTAATTACTCTGGGCTTTCCTTTGCCGGCGTAATGGGCCGGCAGGATTCCAAGTGCCGCACGTCCATCGTCTGCCGCGTCATGTATGATAAGTGAGACTCTTGTCATCCAAAAACTGAATGAGCTCGGCATAAGCTTCAGCATTTTTCTTCGCGTGTTCCTCTTCATCGTCATCATCGGAGGGACTTGTCAAAATTGTCTGTTTCAACCCTTGCAGTCGAAGATGTCCTAAAAACTTGGGTTTCCCATAGTTCATAATTTCTCATCTCCATCAAAAGAAGTCTTGACCAGCGGCTGTGTGCCATGTCTTTTTCTTTTCTGTTCATTTTCTCGTTTACTTACACAGCAGGTGTTCACGGTCTGTCGAGGCATTCACCTGTTTTCATTGATTCTGGGCCCATAACCTGTTAGCAGAATCAGTTTTCGGCACAGCGTTCAGCGTGACATCAAGAAACTCGCACCGGTTTGGCTTTCGTGTTGTTCTCCCTTTGTTTGGAGGACACACCCTTTTATTGTACAGAAGTGTGTTCAATTAGACAGGTCACGTGATGTGACACACAATAATCCAATAATGAGAAAAAAAAACAACAACAACAAATGAGAGCACAAAAAACATTCATAATGTCAACAGAGAGTCAGTGGAGTGGAGCCTTTTTTCATTCAGTGTAAGAGAACCAACAGTAAGGTAAAAAGGCAGGAAGAAACGATATAGACGATAATTGAAATGAGGTTGATAGTTTTAATTTATTGTGTGATTAATTGATTTATCGTTTATCGCGACAGGCCTATATCGGAAATACTTCTACGGCTTTTCACCAGTGTGAATCCTCATGTGCTTAGTTAAATGCTCTTTTTGACTAAAACTTTTTCCACAGTTTCCACATGAAAACGGCTTTTCACCAGTGTGAATCCTTATGTGTCGAGTTAAATTCTGTTTTTCACTAAAACTTTTTCCACAGTTCACACATGAAAAACGTTTTTCATTGGTGTGAATTCTCATGTGCAGAGTTAAACAATGTTTATGACTAAAACGTTTTCCACAGTTCACACATGAAAAAGGTTTTTCATTAGTGTAAATCCTCATGTGCCGAGTTAAACAAAGTTTTCGACTAAAACTTTTTCCACAGTTCCCACATGAAAACGGCTTTTCACCAGTGTGAATCATCATGTGCCGAGTTAAATGATGTTTCGACTAAAACTTTTTCCACAGTCCACACATGAAAACGGCTTTTCACCAGTGTGAATCCTCATGTGCTCAGATAAATTCTGTTTATGACTAAAACTTTTTCCACAGTTCACACATGAAAACGGCTTTTCACAGTGTGAATCATCATGTGCCGAGTTAAACACAGTTTATGACTAAAACTTTTTCCACAGTCCACACATGAAAACGGCTTTTCACCAGTGTGAATCATCATGTGCCGAGTTAAACACAGTTTATGACTAAAACTTTTCCCACAGTCCACACATGAAAACGGCTTTTCACCAGTGTGAATCATCATGTGCAGAGTTAAATTTGTTTATGACTAAAACTTTCCCACAGTCCACACATGAAAAAGGCTTTTCACCAGTGTGAATCCTCATGTGCTGAGCTAAGTTCTGTTTTTGACTAAAAACTTTTTCCACATTTCCCACATGAAAACGGCTTTTCACCAGTGTGAATCCTCATGTGCTTAGTTAATGCCTGTTTTTACTAAAACTTTTTCCACAGTTCACATGAAAACGGCTTTTCACCCGTGTGAGTTCTCATGTGAGCATCAAAAACAGATTTGAAAGTCAAATGCTTTTTACAGATGACACATGAAAAAGGTTTCCTTCTTTCCTGATTTTGGTTCTCAGTTTCATCAGGCTTTTAAGATGTCTTGGTTCCCATTTGGTTCTGATTCAGTTTGGTATGTTTGCTTATCAACAGGAACCACCATGCAGGTATCAGTCTCCTGTTTTAATTCAATCAGTTCTTCACCCTTACTGCAGTAACTTCTTCTCTTCCACTTTTATCTGCAGGTGTTCTAGATCCTCCTGTTCTTCTTTTATCTGATGATTTTCTGGCTCTTCTTGTTCTTGTTTCACCTGCAGAGGTTCTAAACTCATCCTGGTCCAGAGTGGATCTCCTCTCCTGGTTATAAACGTTACATTGCAGGCAATCTGCAGAAGAAAAAGGACAAAAAGAGTAATTCTTAACTTTACTGAATTAAATAGGAGAATTCATTCAACATTAAAACAGTTCCTTTGTTACTTGCTTTTCTAAGTTAGACAGGAAGAAACTGTGGGTCCATTTCCTGTAAGTATGGGGACTGGTAAAGGACCAGCATGCACTGGTTGGGCCTGTGGGTTTGACCAGAGCAGGAGAAGAAACAATGAAAAGTAGTGATGGTGAGATGAAGCTTCATGAAGCTCTGAGGAACTCCATCCCATCATGGACTCATGAGCCGATGCACCGCGGTGCTTCATATGCTCCACTGTGACATCAAGTGGACAATATATGTAAAATAGGCAACGTGAAAACAACACGAAGCCTTACAATGAGTAAACAAGTAAAAGATGTTTGTGATTCTGATTAATCTGTTTGTATGAAA
Organism: Poeciliopsis prolifica; assembly: GCF_027474105.1. Taxonomy (NCBI): domain Eukaryota; kingdom Metazoa; phylum Chordata; class Actinopteri; order Cyprinodontiformes; family Poeciliidae; genus Poeciliopsis; species Poeciliopsis prolifica. The sequence continues at coordinate 77,552 of NW_026562554.1, forward strand.
CAATGGCTGCATCAAAAAGGAAACTAGAAACAAATAGAAAACAGAGAGTTGTGATTGGCTTGTTATTCGCTGTTTCACCAGGAGCAACGATTTATTACTAAAAATAAAAACTTTAACTGTATTCTGGTTTAGGTGAATTCTCTGTTTTATGTGCTTCATTAAAATCCTCCTGAATTACTCGACACATCACTAATGAAAAGTTTATTTTTATTATTTGCTTCTTAAACTAGAAAAATAAACTATAAAAGGAATCTTAAAAGTTTTTTGAACATTGAACTTCTTTTATCTACGTATGAAGCAAACAATCGCCACAACAATTTATTTATTACAAATTATTACATTTTACAGCTTCTACACCGCTATTATTAGTTTATGCTGCTTTCTTTACTAACCTCGCGCTGCATTGTTCACATTTCTCCGTTTTCAAAAGAAAGACTCAGTAGTTAAAGGAGGAAGAGCCATAAAAAGTTCATTTCTCTCCAAAATCAGCCATTCTCATTGTGATGTCTGCGTTCATTTACCTGCTAACAAAACATTTATCCGGGAAAAGAGCGTTTACTAAAATGATCCTCATGCAGAAAGGTGCAGACATTTAGACCTTAACCTGCATCCAAACGCTGCTGTTTCCTACCTATTTGGTGTAAGATGATCTGGGGAGTCCGGGAGAAATCAAGCAGTCTGCGCTGATCATCCATCTCTTCCTCCGACTGGACGATGATTTCTTTAAACTCTGTCAATGTTTCTGCAGTTCACTGCTCGCTGATTCACTGGTTTAAGCTGGACTGGAGGTATTTATTAGAGAAACACTCAAACATTCAACAACACAGACCATGTGCCGTCCTCTTTGTCTTCTACTTCTTTTTCTTCTACTACTACTTTCTTCTTCTTCGGGGTTTAAGACTGTCGTTCATTCATGTCATCGCATTACCGCCACCTTGTGGATCCAACGATCATTACATCTACAGATTTCTCATAAAGTGCCAGTTTCTTTGCAGAACCTAAAATCTTTTCCTAGTAACAGTGAAAATTATTAGAACTTGAACTTGCTGGTGTGAATATTCAGAACACTGTGGTGAGTCGGTCAGAACTCCAAAGAACGCAGAGTCTTACTCAGGTGATTTAACTCGTACTTGCCGTTTTTTTAGGTAATTTTGTGTGTGGTTCTAGAAAATAAACAACAATACAACATCAGTGTCTGTATAACATGACTGAATAACATCACACATACTAAATAACTGCACTCTCAATGATTCTAAACATCACATTTCTACATACACGCGTGTATAATTCTAAAGTGTGCACGTGAACAGAGCATGCTACTAATTAAGCGAAAAAAACTAAATACTTCGCTAAATAAACAATATTATTAACAGCTAACATCACTTACTTGTATTTCCACGCACACACATCAAGGAAGGTAACAATAAACAACAGCCGGTTAAACGAACAAATGCGAAAGTAACTATACTCCTTTTTCACTCTTTTTTCTCTCTTTCTTCGTCTGCATGCTGCAGCTGCTCTAAGCCCCGCCCCTTAATGACTCATCATGGCAGTTTGTTATACAGCCTTTTTCACAGCCGCCCCCGTATTCACCTGTGAATACGAATATCAAAAAAAGGCTGAATAAAAGGAGGTGGTTAATCATCATTAGGCAGGGTAGGTAGGCTGACCAGCCTTGCCACGGGTCGAACATAGGTTCGTCCTTCACAGTCATTCAGCTGATCTGATCCGGGTGTCTGGCCCAGGAAAAACTTGAGAGACTTTACCCACAGGCCAGAGGGCTCGCGGAAGCGGTTGTCCACGATCATGACCACATCTCCTACTTGTAGATTTGCTGATTCAGTCTGCCACTTCTGGCGGCTTGGAGTCCTGGCAGGTAGTACTTCAGAAAGTTCTGCCAGAAATGGTCGGCTAGAATCTGGCTGTGCCTCCATCTTCTCCGCCCAAGAATCTGGGCTGTCATAGATTACTTGCGGCAGCGAAGCATCCCGCCGTCCCATGAGAAGATAGTTGGGGGTCACCGGGTCAGGGTCTGCTACTTCAGAAGAGATGTAACCTAGGGGTTTTGAATTAAGTATCCCCTCAATTTCAATCAGAACGGTGTGCAGCACCTCTTCAGAGACGGTTTGGGCTCCGATGATGACTTGAAGAGCAGTCTTTAGCGAGCGAATTTCACGTTCCCAGCAACCTCCAAAGTGTGGGGAACCAGGAGGATTGAAAATGAACTTGATTTGCTGGCAAGCTAGCTGCTCTTTGAGGTCAGGTTGAAGTGCTTGAAATGCTTCCTGCAGCTCACGTTCTCCTCCTCGGAAATTTGTCCCCTGGTCACAGAGGATCTCCTTCGGTTTCCCACGCCTGGCTATAAAGCGTCTCAGAGCCATCAAGAAAGCATCTGTGTCCATACTGGGGATCAAATCAAGATGCACTGCTCTTGTAGTTAGACATTAAACAGTAGTCCCCACCTTTTTTCATGACTGCGTCGGATCTTGATAGTGTATGGCCCAAAACAATCCACCCCCGTGGAATAAAATGCCGGCTTGAATAGACGCAGTCTGGCTGGAGGGAGATCCGCCATCCGGGGTGGGTTAGGTTGACCTTTCCACCTCTTGCACTCAACGCAGGATCTCTGATGGCGGCGTACTGCTTCACGTCCCCGTAGCACCAATATCTCCTTCTGATCTCAGCGAACACCCTTTCTGGCCCAGGATGTTGGAGCTTCCTATCAAATCTTGTATGATGAGTTGGGTCAGAGCATGTCTTGGGTCCAGAACAATGGGGTGAACTTCATCTACTGCCAGGTCAGGATTCCTGCGTAGACGGCCTCCTACTCTGATGAGCCCTGTTTTCTCATCAAACTCAGGTGCAAGTAAAAGAAGACGACTAGATTTGGCAATAGGTTTACCAGCCGTTAACTGGGTGATTTCTTCCAAGAATGATTCCCTTTGGGCTCGTTGTAGAGCTTCTATTTCAGCAGCAGCGTAGGAATCAGCAGTAATAGGGTGGCTGAGGTCAGCCGCCCCGTGAAGGTGATGTACAATGGCCTCCAAGTAGCTGTCCCAAGTTTGGTGCTGGCGTGGATCTGGAACACTGGAGCTGGACACAGTTAGACAAACAGCTTGTCGTTTCAGCTCACCTTCAGCATTACTCTGGAGTGGAGGAGGTAGGTCAGGCCAGTAACCTGGAGCTAGTTTCAGGAATTCCGGACCATCTGTCCACCTACTGCCTTTGCAGATGTCTTGGATGGTGAGACCACGAGTTATATCATCTGCTGGGTTGTCTCTTGAGGGCACATACCTCCAAGTTGAAGCTTCCGTGATTCTTGTATTTCTGCACACGAGTGCCCACAAAAACCTTGTATCTGCAGGAGTCTGAACCCAACCAGGTTAGGACTGTGGCTGAGTCAGACCACAAGGTACAGCTGCGTATGGGAAGAGTTAACTCAGAGCTGACGACTTTGCAGAGAGCACCTGTTAGAGCAGCACACAACTCTAACCGCGGAAACAGATTGTTTCTTTGGAGCAACCCGAGATCGAGCTGCAAGGAAGGCAACCTCAACTTCTCCTTCTGGACTCTCTGTTCTGAGATAAGCCACTGATCCATATGCCTGTTCAGAGGCATCACAGAATACATGGATATCTCTTATACAGTTGGGCTGGTCTAGTCTGTGACTGGTGTAGCACCTAGGCAGGGTGATCTTGTGCAACTGTTCCAGCTTGCTTCCCATGCATGCCACTCCCTGAGCAGCAGCTCAGGGAGTTGTGGGTCATCCAATCCCTCTGTTTCTCCCACAGGTGGCGTACGATAACTTTAGCTCGAGTGGTATAAGGCACTATGTAGCCAAGAGGATCATACTGGCTAGCTAAAACTCTATAGATGTTCCTCATAGTAGCCACTGAGCAATCAATGTGTCTGTGTTTGTAAGTGAGGGTGTCAGACTTACAGTTCCAGTGTAGCCCAAGGGCTGGCTCTTGGATGTCGGACTGACCTTGACTGAGCACAGCTCACAACTGGATGACCTGAGGTCTGGAGGAAGATGGCAGATGACATCTGGATTGTTACTGGCCCACTGCCTCAACTCAAATCCCCCATCGGCCAGAAGGTGGCGCAGTTTATTAATGAGTGTCTTGGCGGCTATTGGACATGTGAGACTCTGTAAGCAGTTGTCCACGTAGAAGGATTGTTAATGGCAACACGAACATCTTCTTCTGGTTGGTGTGGTCTATGACATGTTTCTGCAATGCGAACGTTGCGCAACAAGGGCTGCAAGTAGTTCCAAATGGAAGTACTTGCCACTCGTAGACATCAGGGGGCTTGTCTCGGTTCATGTCCCGCCACAGAAACCGAAGCAACGGTCGATCTGCTGGTAGGAGCCTCACGTGGTGGAACATGCCACGAATATCGCTGCTGAAGGCCACAGCATGTTCCCTGAAACGTAGGAGCACCGCTAGCAGGGCAGGGCCGAGAGTGGGACCTGGTAAGAGGAGTTGATTTAGGTTGTAGCCTTGGTGTTGAAATGAACAGTTGTACACCACCCGGTTCTTCCCATTATGTTGGACATGTGATGGGTATATAGCAAGCTTCACCAATGGTGTCGGATTGATGGTCCACCAACTTTACTACATAGCCAGATTCTACAAGCTTCTCAATCTCCATCTGATAAGCAGCAGCTTGTTCTGGCGACTTGGCTAGGCGCTTCTCTGTGCTTCTCAGGAGAGGTAACACTGCTTCTGGTGTGGAGTTCAGTAGAGGCATGTCTTTGATTCGAAGAAGGGGTGTGGCATAACGTTCAACACCACCGACATTGACTCTCACCGTCTGTTCTTGCAGGAGCCTGATTGCTTCGTGATCTTGCCGTGACCTAACTGCTAACTTCTCACTGCGGTAAGGGAGCACATCCATCTGCCATAACTTCTCTACACAGGAGAGCAGCTCTGTAGGTGATGATGTAGATGTGAAGAGACAGTGACTCACATTCGTGATGGATTCCATGGCTTGTGCTGGTCACTGTAGTGTCCAACCGAGGAGAGTCTTCACTGCTGCCGGCCCACCAGGTGGTCCCAGTTTGATTGGCTCCCCAGGGGTTATGAGGTGTGTGTAATCGGCACCAATCAGTAACATAGGCGGACTCTGTTTAAAGGAGGGAAAGGCAAACCTGACAAATGTTTATACTTCTCCTGAAGTGAGACAACTGGGTGGGAATGCTCTGCTAAACTCAGTTGCTCGGCTGTAAAAGCATTCTGGATGCTGTACACTTTGTCAGGGTGGCTGCTGGGGAAATTGTGAACGACACAGCCGCCCCGTGGAGCTTCTCCACTTCTTGTCTGACTGTGCGAAGAGCTAACACCTCTTTGCTTCCTCTAAGGCCAACTGTTTGCCGCAGGCTGAAGCAGAATTGTCCGCTCAGAGCCATCGTCTAAGACTGCATAGTCTCAAGGGACTTGTCACCATTCCTCAGGACTACCTTACTGATCTTCAGGAGCACCTTGCAGTTGTAAACTGGTCGGTCAACATACATGACTTTATTGGCAGTGTTAATAAGGCAACTTTCTGCTGAAGGTGGAACTGAGCTTGTTCTTCCTCTGCTCTCTCATTCACCTCATGCAGCACTAGCAGATGTCTCCCTACCAGGTTTTGCAGGGAGCTTTAAGTGTACACTTTGCCGCTTGGTGGTTACGTCCACAACGCCAACACTTATTATTCGCTTTAATCCATGTCACCTTCTGTTCTTTGCTCAAGGTCTTAAAGTTGGAACAGTTGTTCAGGAAGTGCTTGTCGTTGTCACAATATGGACAGTAGGCCGTAACCTTCTCTATTCCCTTGGACTTGTTAACAACATGTCCAGGTGTAGGTGGTACTGCTACACTATTTGATCCAGAGACCTTCTCAGTACCCAGGAGGATAGTAGCAGTCTTACTTGAGAGTTTGGAAGTGCGCTTGGTATCAGGCTCTTGTTAAACGACTCCTCTCTCTTCGGGGCTTCATGCTGTCTTCTTGAACTTCCAGCTCATATTCTAGCCAATCAGCAAAGTCAATGAGGGTAGGAATGGCTACTCTCAGGGGATGGATAAATCTCTTAAAGCTGGCATTGAGGTCATAGGGAAGTTTACTTAAGAGTCTGAAACATGAGAGCCACAAGCTAACTCGATTTGACCTCTTTGCCCCAGTTGTTCCAACATGCCTACTAGTGAACCGGACGTTGAGGGCAAACAGACGAAAGCTCTTCACATCACCACAGCGTATATTTGGACCATCCATTAACTCTGCAATCCGTTGCACTGCAAGCTTGTGGGGCTGTCCATACATTTTCGTGAGAGCCAACATTGTATCAGTGTAAGGTTGCCTTGAGTTGCAGTAGGAGTCTGCTACAAGTGAAGCTTCTTCACACTGGAGATGATCAGTGAGGATCTGGTACTTGTATCTTTCCGTAGCATCGCCTGGTAATAGATTCTCTAAGGCAATCTTCATGCGTGCAAACTCTCTGGGATCTGGTGATATAAATCTGGGGATGGTGGGCTTCGGCCCCCTGTATGTGGTTTCTCTTGGTGGCTCATTAAAGCTGGGAACTTGGACAAATGAAGATTCTCTATGTGAATAGGAAGGTGCGTTCTGTTGTGGTGTGTCTGCATAATACGGGCTCTGAGGCAGACCACCAGATGTTTGGGAAACTCTAGGATTAGTGAAATCTAATCGCAGGTTTCTTTGGGAGCTGAATGTTGGATATTGTAGCTGCTGGTATGCTGGAGAATTGATATGGGGTTGGTAAGGTCCATAACCACCGCTGTACATACTTTGAGGTGGAGGAGGTGGGAACAGAGGCTGATGGGCTGCTGGCTGGGACTGTAAAGCAACCATCAGGCTCTGAAAACTGTTTACGAAGCTCAGCGTTTTCTTGGCGCATCTCTTCGAGAGCAGCACTAAACTCTGGAACGTGGCTGGTCTGCTGCTCCCCGGTGACTTGCTCCATAGATTCACAAAGCTCTCGTTCTTGCTCCATATCATCCCTCAAATCCATCATGTCGAAGCTCTGGCTAATGGGTGGTGATGGAGATCTGGCAGTTGGACGCACTAGTCCGCTTTGCTCCTCTGACAATTCCCTGCAGCTGCTGTTCTGAATCTACTGTGAGCTCCAGGTCCACTTAGGTCATAATCTGACAGGTAGGAAGGAACTGACATCCGTCGTTTGGGTCGAGTGTCCAATGCCTTGACTCTGGGTTCTGCATCTTAAAACAGTATTCTGCTCATCCGGCTCGAAGGACCATTGAAAAATTATTAGAACTTGAACTTGCTGGTGTGAATATTCAGAACACTGTGGTGAGTCGGTCAGAACTCCAAAGAACGCAGAGTCTTACTCCAGGTGATTTAACTCGTACTTGCCGTTTATTTAGGTAATTTTGTGTGTGGTTCTAGAAAATAAACAACAATACAACATCAGTGTCTGTATAACATGACTGAAATAACATCACACATACTAAATAACTGCACTCTCAATGATTCTAAACATCACATTTCTACATACACGCGTGTAATTCTAAAGTGTGCACGTGAACAGAGCATGCTACTATTAAGCGAAAAAAACTAAAATACTTCGCTAAATAAACAATATTTAACAGCTAACATCACTTACTTGTATTTCCACGCACACACATCAAGGAAGTAACAATAAACAACAGCCGGTTAAACGAACAAATGCGAAAGTAACTATACTCCTTTTTCACTCTTTTTTCTCTCTTTCTTCGTCTGCATGCTGCAGCTGCTCTAAGCCCCGCCCCTTAATGACTCATCATGGCAGTTTGTTATACAGCCTTTTTCACAAACAGAATAAGCTGCAGCAGAAAAGAGAAAAATACAACTAAGACAAAAGAAACACTAAATTATTGAAGACAATAATAATCAACCATACTACAGAGACAACATGCAAGTTTTATACAATGATAAGGAAGGAAAAACAAGGGCAAGACGGTCTGGTTCTTATGCAGCTGTGGAAAACAACCTTCCAGCCTTGTACAAGTAACCCAAATAGTTCTTTACAAGAAATTCAATTCTTTTGGTCAGAGTTCACAAAACATTTCACATGACATGACTAGGAGATGTGACCTTACTGTAATTTTTCCATTACAACTCGTTAAAGCTGGACTGGAGATATTTATTAGAGAAACTCAAACATTCAACAAAACAGACCATCTCATCTCATTGTTCTTCCTGCTATTCTTCTTCTTGGAGACTTTATGACAGTCGACATTCACATTGTTGCATTAACTTCCCCTTCTGGATAATTTGAGCAAATAGGGTGAAATATCATTCACCTAGCACTCGAAAAGTGAGACAAAGATGGGCAACCGCCGGTCAGAGATTCGGTTTGTTTTCCGACTTTTCAAATCAGTTTCAATCTCATTTTACTTTAAAGGCAAAACTATCACTAATACTTTTCTGCTAATTTTTTTTTTTTAACAAACTCAATCATCATATACATTCTATTGTCGAGTTAAAAAATAATAATGATAATAATCCCCACAAAACTTTCTCTATTGTACAGAATATACAAATCAATCCCTCAAGTCCAATCAAGTGGGAATGTTCTGGAAGGGAGTCAAACTGATAATGCATGAAATTAGTCACAATGGACCACAATGTCTCTTCATCTATCAGCATCAGTACTGGCTCTCCTCAGGGCTCTGAGCTGAGCCCTCTGCTCTTCACATTGCACACACTACATACAGTTTGACATAAACAGCATGTTAATACAATAACATACAGTTTATCATAATTCTTTTTTGATACAGAATATGCCAAAAACTACAACAGATCTGGGAAGGAAAATGTCATGGCTGCACATCTCCAAGTATCTAAAGGTGAAGATCCAAATGATCCCATTTAACAAATACAACAATTTTCAGCTCTATAGACATGAAATCCCTCCAGTCTTTCATTCCAATTTTTAACAAAATCAATTCTTTCGTGAACCTCAACATAGGATATGTTTGGAAATTAGGCCTGTCACGATAACAGATTTTGCTGGGCGATTAATTGTTTCAAAAAATTTGTGCAGTAAACGATAATATTGTTTGAAGACCTTTATACACTGATTTAATGGAAATTACATAATAATCTGGGTAAATCCGATCTAAATCAAGGATTTACACAGACTGGGAGAGTGACGCAGCTTGTTGACTGTGACCGGTAGCCAATCAGAAAGCGCGGATTCTCCTCGTGCTTTCTGAGGGGAAACACGGAGGGAATCCCGAACAGCTGACACGAGGCAACCCGAAGTCCAGCGGACATCGGAAACAACATGAATGTTTATTCAACAGTTCGTGCAAAAAAAAAAACCAAACATAAATAACTAGGGGAGAAGTTAAATTTCTACCAGAAAACCCCGTAACTTTTCAGCTGTTCTTCGTTAACGTGACATAAATAGGTTATAATGATTTTCATTTAGTCAGGACTGACACAAGCCACATGCATTGCAGATAGATTGTAGTGAGGAATTGATTAATGACTGGTTTCAAAGTTAGTGAACTGGACTTATTATTTTGTGCCCATTGTTGGACACAACACGGTTCGATCAAACCTTTATATCTAGGATTTCTGTCGGCTAATGTGTCTCTGAGGTTTTGATAAAGAGTCAACAATTCGCGACATAATGTGTGCTGGGCATTACACTAAGGAAGTAAGGAAGGGAGGGTGTTAGCAGAATCAGTTTTCGGCACAGCGTTCAGCGTGACATCAAGAAACTCGCACCGGTTTGGCTTTCGTGTTGTTCTCCCTTTGTTTGGAGGACACACCCTTTTATTGTACAGAAGTGTGTTCAATTAGACAGGTCACGTGATGTGACACACAATAATCCAATAATGAGAAAAAAACAACAACAACAACAACAACAAATGAGAGCACAAAAACATTCATAATGTCAACAGAGGGTCAGTGGAGTGGAGCCATTTTTCATTCAGTGTAAGAGAACCAACAGTAAGGTAAAAAGGCAGGAAGAAATGATATAGACGATAATTGAAATGAGGTTGATAGTTTTAATTTATTGTGTGATCAATTGATTTATCGTTTATCGCGACAGGCCTATATCGGAAATACTTCTACGGCTTTTCACCAGTGTGAATCCTCATGTGCTTAGTTAAATGGTGTTTATGAGTAAAACGTTTTCCACAGTTCACACATAAAAACGGCTTTTCACCAGTGTGAATCATCATGTGTCGAGTTAAATCCCGTTGTTGACTAAAACTTTTTCCACAGTTCACACATGAAAACGGCTTTTCACCAGTGTGAATCCTCATGTGCTGAGTTAAACAAAGTTTATGTCTAAAACTTTTTCCACAGGTCACACATGAAAACGGCTTTTCACCAGTGTGAATCCTCATGTGCTGAGTTAATGCCTTTTTTTGACTAAAACTTTTTCCACAGTTCACACATGAAAACGGCTTTTCACCAGTGTGAATCCTCATGTGCCGAGTTAAATCCTGTTTTTGACGAAACTTTTTCCACAGTTCACACATGAAAACGGCTTTTCACCAGTGTGAATCCTCATGTGCTCAGATAAATTCTGTTTATGACTAAAACTTTTTCCACAGTTCACACATGAAAACGGCTTTTCACCAGTGTGAATCATCATGTGCAGAGTTAAATTCTGTTTACGACTAAAATTTTTTCCACAGTTCACACATGAAAAAGGCTTTTCACCAGTGTGAATCCTCATGTGAGCATCAAAAACAGATTTGAAAGTAAAATACTTTTTACAAATGACACATGAAAAAGGTTTCCTTCTTTCCTGATTTTGGTTCTCAGTTTCATCAGGCTTTTTTAAGATGTCTTGGTTCCTGTTTAGTTCTGATTCAGTTTGGTATGTTTGATCATCAACAGGAACCACCATGCAGGTATCAGTCTCCTGTTTTAATTCAATCAGTTCTTCACCCTGACTGCAGTAAACTTCTTTCTCTTCCTCTTTTATCTGCAGGTGTTCTAGATCCTCCTGTTCTTCTTTTATCTGATGATCTTCTGGCTCTTCCTGTTCTTGTTTCACCTGCAGAGGTTCAAACTCATCCTGGTCCAGAGTGGATCTCCTCTCCTGGTTATAAACGTTACATTGCAGGCAATCTGCAGAAGAAACAGACAAAAAGAGTAATTGTTAACTTACTGAATTAAATAGGAGAATTCATTCAACATTAAAACAGTTCCTTTGTTACTTGCTTTTCTAAGTTAGACAGGAAGAACTGTGGGTCCATTTCCTGTAAGTATGGGGACTGGTAAAGGACCAGCATGCACTGGTTGGGCCTGTGGGTTTTGACCAGAGCAGGAGAAGAAACAATGAAAAGTAGTGATGGTGAGATGAAGCTTCATGAAGCTCTGAGGAACTCCATCCCATCATGGACTCATGAGCCGATGCACCGCGGTGCTTCATATGCTCCACTGTGACATCAAGTGGACAATATATGTAAAATAGGCAACGTGAAAACAACACGAAGCCTTACAATGAATAAACAAGTAAAAGATGTTTGTGATTCTGATTAATCTGTTTGTATGAAACAATGGCTGCATCAAAAAGGAAACTAGAAACAAATAGAAAACAGAGAGTTGTGATTGGCTTGTTATTCGCTGTTTCACCAGGGGCAACGATTTATTACTAAAAATAAAAACTTTAACTGTATTCTGGTTTAGGTGAATTCTCTGTTTTATGTGCTTCATTAAAATCCTCCTGGATTACTCGACAGATCACTAATGAAAAGTTTATTTTTATTATTGCTTGTTAAACTGGAGAAATAAACTATAAAAGGAATCTTCAAGTTTTTTGGACATTGAACTTCTTTTATCTACGTATGAAGCAAACAATCGCCACAACAATTTATTTATTACAAATTATTACATTTTACAGCTTCTAACACCGCTATTATTAGTTTATGCTGCTTTCTTTACTAACCTCGCGCTGCATTGTTCACATTTCTCCCGTTTTCAAAAGAAAGACTCAGTAGTTAAAGGAGGAAGAGCCATAAAAAGGTCATTTTCTCTCCATAAATCAGCCATTCTCATTGTGATGTCTGCGTTCATTTACCTGCTAACAAAACATTTATCCGAGAAAAGAGCGTTTACTAAAATGATCCTCACGCAGAAAGGTGCAGACATTTAGACCTTAACCTGCATCCAAACGCTGCTGTTTCCTACCTATTCGGTGTAAGATGATCTGGGGAGTCCGGGAGAAATCAAGCAGTCTGCGCTGATCATCCATCTCTTCCTCCGACTGGACGATGATTTCTTTAAACTCTGTCAATGTTTCTGCAGTTCACTGCTCGCTGATTCACTGGTTTAAGCTGGACTGGAGATATTTATTAGAGAAACACTCAAACGTTCAACAAAACAGACCACGTGCCGTCCTCTCTGTCTTCGTCGTCGTCGTCGTCGTCTGCTTCTTCTTCTTTGGAGTTTTATGACTGTCGTTCATTCATTTCATCGCATTACCGCCACCTTGTGGATCCTACGATCATTATATCTACAGATTTCTCATAAAGTGCCAGTTCTCTTTGGCAGTGGCGGAGCCAGAGGGGTGGCCGGGGTGGCACTTGCCACCCAACAGAGCCCTGGCCACCCCTACTGCCACCCCACTGGAAATTGTAATTTTAAAATATAATACTTATGAGATCGGCAAAGATTTGTCAGGAAAACTGTAATTTCCGACTGTCCCTGAAGGCAGCTCGATGCCCGACGCTGTTCATTGGTCAAACTGACATGTGGGTCCTGCTTGATCCAAAACTCATTTAGAGTTACACCGCCAAGGAGTTTTGCAGGTATTTCCAACATTTTACCGCTCAGCGGTAACCGCTGTTACCTTCCTAATGAGAGGCGGCACTTGTCATAAATTTCTAAAAAGAAAAAAAAAAAAAAAGGTTTTACAAACCATGCGTAGTGCCTCGTTTATTATATTAGCCATGCTAGTGCTGATAGATGGTGTTTTACACAGATTCTTTTAACATGTTTTAGTGACATTCTGCCCTGTAATGTTTTATATCTCCCAGCTCTTGCTTGAAATGTGTGTGGTAAGAATATGTGAAAAACCATTAAGTATTATAATGATTAAATGTAAGTAGGCTATGTCATATGAAAGCTTTGAATTATAACCTCACTAGTTATATTAATTAATTTGAATTAATGTATTTTTAATTTAGTATTTTAGCTAGCTACAGAAAACTAAAAACTATAGTTTAAATAATAGTTAAAATAGTGTTTTCTCTGCCAAACAGTCATGGAGTCTAAATACCAGGCTGTCTTATTTTGTGTAGAGCCCAAAAGAAGAGAAAAGAGAATATCTCCCTGTTCTTCTTAAAGAGGCAAAAACCAGAGCCAGACCAGGACCAGACAGAACCCTGCAGCAGTGACCAGGACCAGACAGAACCGTGCAGCAGTGACCAGGACCAGACAGAACCCTGCAGCAGTGACCAGGACCAGACAGAACCCTGCAGCAGTGACCAGGACCAGACAGAACCCTGCAGCAGTGACCAGGGCCAGACAGAACCCTGCAGCAGTGACCAGGGCCAGACAGAACCCTGCAGCAGTGACCAGGGCCAGACAGAACCCTGCAGCAGTGACCAGGACCAGTGACCAACCTGGAGAATCCAGCCAGGAGACTCCAGGCCCAAGTGTATCACCAGTGGGTTAGAGGCTGTGACAGAGAGTTATTAAGTATTAAAATCCAATAAGCCTAATTCTAAAGGTTAGTGTAACCTGGTTGAATTTATATGTTGTTATAATTACTCAAAATGTTTTTCTTTGGTTATTTGTATGGGTTCCTACCTGACTGAAAATCTCTGTTATTGTTTTAACTGTGTTACTTTAAGAACGGAAGCCCCTCCCCTTTTGTTTCTTCCTCTGTGGTATTGCCTTTAAAATGTTTGCGTCCCTTAGACCCTCCCCTTTTGTCATGTTGTCCTGTGGGAGAGGTGTGTATTATTTATTTTGTATCTAAATACATCCAGTTTATTTATAGATTTATTAAGTTAATTTCTGTTATGTACTTTTGTTTATGTAGGGCTTGGAGCGGGCAGCCTGTAACACGGCTATTTCCTATTTGTTATTCTTGTCAGGTATGTTGTATAGAAAGGTTTATTTTGCATATTTAACATGTTGTGAGCTAAGACCCGCCCTTTTGTCATGTTGTCCTGTGGGAGAGGGCTTGGAGTGGGCAGCCTGTAACACGGCTATTTCCTATTTGTTATTCTTGTCAGAATAAACCCTTTTAAAGGTGAACCACGGCCTTGAAAAAGAGTCTAGCTCCGCCACCGACCCGCCCTAGCTTCGAAGTTGTTCATTTTATTTAGTATTTTTATTTATACTTTTTAATCTCCAAGTGGCGAACTTTCTATTATTTGATACGGGAAGCGCTCCTGTACCTCCAATATATGTGCCGTTTGTTTACCGCACTTTTCCAGCCGTTGCTAAAATGTAGTCAAGTGTTTTTCCGAGCCACCTTTACATGCAACACAAGACGCTTTCACGAAGACGTGTTGCTGTGCAGAGGTGGACACTGGTGCGTTAGAGTCTTGGCACAAAACCAATTAACGACAAAAAATCTTTGCACAGTTGCTTTTTTTCTAAACAAATAGAGGAAGTAAAGTAGCTGTTTGCTAATATATAGTAGCTAACATATATATATATATATATATATATATATATATATATATATATATATATATATATATATATATATATATATATATATATATATATATATAAAACAGGAGACTGATACCTGCATGGTGGCTCCTGTTGATGATCAAACATACCAAACTGAATCAGAACCAAATGGGAACCAAGACATCTTAAAAAAGCCTGATGAAACTGAAAACCAACATCATGAAAGAAGGAAACCTTTTTCATAAAAAGTACATATATATATATATATATATATATATATATATATATATATATATATATATATATATATATATATATATATATATATATGTTAAACTAGTTAAGAACAATTGGTTACAATTATGGGAGTAACACTGAACTTTTCACTTTTACTAACAGTAGTAGTCCTAATAATACTTACTAGTGGAAGTAGTAATATTATGAGCTATTGATACTTATGCTTGGTTGATTTTGTATCAAGAAATAGACTTAAGTGATTGGAAACAGATTCTTAGACTTCTGCAACATGTGAGCATACGTTTATGCAAATCTGAGCATAGTTGCTTAGCATTTTCTACATGTTAGTATTTACATAATTAGTTTTTTTTTTGTATTGACAAACACAAAGTTGTTTATGTATTTATATTAAATGAAAGGCCAATTTACGGTGGCACCCCAAAATCAGCAAAATTCCTCTGGAGCTGGGTTTGACTGTGACTGTTTTTGCAGAGTTCACCAGTGGAGTGGAAAGTGGGATCTCCTGTCCTGCATTCAGTCGTTCACAATGCACTTCCCAAGATTCTTGTTTGGAGGTGGAGAATTTGTATTGGTGATATTTGGGCGATTGAGACTGGAAAAAACACAGTTAGTTGTTAAAATAATGAACAATTGAGCAACAATCTATGGCATTAATATAACAATGAGCTGATACCAGGTTGGAAAATTGCAGTTGCTCCTTTAACTGTACAGCCATCAATATTCTGTACAGTTTCTGAGTTTTACTCAGAAAACAATTGACAGTGAGCAACTGTTGTGAAAAAATGTGATCTAGTTTCTTCAGAATATGCTTTTGCTTTTATTGTTGATCTCTCAGTTTTCATCGAGAACGATGAAAGAATTATACAATGTCTCTTGAATGTATTGCTATTCCCTTTGTCAGAGGTTGTGAAAAAAAAATCAAAACTTCACCTCGTTCTTTTTTTAATTTGTACTTTTCTTATTATCTACAGGATTCAGATGCCATGTCAGACTTTATCCAGGTTCCTGTTGGGTTATTGACTGTTATGCTACAATAAGTATATCATTTTGTTAAAATAAAACATTGAATCTTGTGAACTTAAAATCTTTAGTTGTGGTTTCTTAATTTATGTAAGGCAATCTGTTTCATAGATTCTGCTCAGTAAACTGTACTGTTCATGTAAGTTGGACTAACTTGATGTAATTGAGTTAAGAGGATCATTTGCTTGCTATTTTGAAGTTGAAACAACTTCACTTAAGTTAAATTAACTTGACACAATTAAGTTAATACAACAAGGTCTGAAGTACATGTTAAGTAAACAAAATGTAAGAACAGCAGTTCAACTTAAATAGCAATTGGTTCAAGAAATGCACCAAAATGACTGAGAAAAACTGGAATACCAAAAAGAAAGGCATGCCCATTTATTGAAGATAACCACAGATCCTTTGTACAAACAAAAAACAATAAATGAATTTAAGAGTGGAATAGCTTTTAAATAAGTAATCATATTGGTTATTAAAATGTCAAATAAATGACAAACAGTTTTAATCTCAGTTTAAAAACAAAACTTGTGTTTCAATTTTAAGGTTAAATGCAAACTAAAATTTTTTTTTTACTGGAAATGTCCAAGTCCCGCCAAAACCAGATTATTTTACAACAATCATGCTATTAAAACTTCTGGTCAATGAGGTTACTAATCATCAAATGATCACAGTTGATCTTTTCCACAAACTAGAAAGTTAGAGGTCTTTAATATGTGTGAGTTCCTGAGGGAAAAGTTAATTTGAAATTTGAAACAAGAAAGTCCTCCTTTCATTCTGGTTTTTATCCAAATGATTTTACAGTGAACTTTAACATCATACATAAAAAATACTTCTCAAATTACGACTACTTTTCCTTCTTAAGTGATGCATTTAGGGAGTGTTTTCTTAAAAAGTTATTACAAGGTGACTAAGTACCTTTTACTCAAGTATGTTTTAGATGACTTACTTGGACTACAGCAGATTTTTATTTAACTAAGCACATGGGCTTTCATGTGCTTAGTTAAAGCATGCCTCCGACTGAAACCTTTTCCACAAGCTGAGCATGAAAAAGGCTTCTCACCTGTGTGAATTGTCATGTGATCAGTTAAGCTACATTTTTGATTGAAACCTTTTCCACAAGTCAGACACTGAAAAGGCCTCTCGCCTGTGTGAATCAGCATGTGACGAGTTAAAATACCCTTTTGACTGAAACATTTTCCACAGGTCTCACACGAAAAAGGCTTTTCACCTGTGTGAATCATCATGTGACTTGTTAAATTCTGTTTCTGAGCAAAACTTTTTCCACAGTTCACACAAATATAAGGCTTCAACACCGAGTGACTCCTCATGTGAAGATTCACAGAATATTGATCAACAAACCGTTTACCACAGGTCTTACATTGGAAAGGCTTCTCACCTGTGTGCCTTCTCACGTGAATAATCAAAGAACCTTTTGAAATAAAATGTTTGCCACAGGTAATACACTGGAATTGCTTTTCACCTGTGTGAGCTTTCATGTGAACAGTTAGATTACTTCTTCTACTGAAACTCCTTCCACACTTGACACACAGAAATGGTTTTTCACCTGTATGAACTCTCATGTGGACAGTTAAGTCACTATTACAACTGAAACCTTTTCCACAGTTCACACATAGAAGAGGTTTCTCGCCTGTGTGGTCTGACATGTGACAATTTAATTTATCTTTCCGGCTGAAACGCTTCCTAGTTGAGACAGGCCTCTCACATGTCTTTTTACTCACGTCACTACTTTGAGGAAGATTTTCAGGACCTTTTTGCTTTGAACTGTCACCATACCCTCTGGTTTTCTGATGCCTCTTCTGTTTCTTCTCTTCATCTCTTTTTGCTTCGAAGTTGTTATCATTGCTTCTTTCCTGGTTTTGGTTCTCAGCTTCTGCAGCTTCCTGAAAGATGGTTCGAGTCCTGTGTGGTTCTGGTTCAGTCTGACATGTTTGCTCATAACATGCATCAGCCTCCTGTTTCAATGCAAGTTGTTCTTCACCCTGACTGTAGTAAACTTCGTCCTCTTCCACTTTTATCTGCAAATAATCAAGCTCCTCCTGCTCTTCTTTGATTTGCTGATACTCTGTCTTTTCATCTTCCTGCTTCACCTGCAGAGATTCCAATTCCTCCTGGTCTGGAGTGAAGCTCCTCTCCTGTTTACATGGCTTATCAATGTTATGCTGCAGGTGGTCTGGACAATAAAACAGATAAAAATAGGAATTGTTAACTTCATCGAAGAAATCGTTTAAGACAGAAATCAACATGTAAAAAACTCAGGCGTGTAAACAGACAGATCCGCTGTCCGTCTGTCATCCAGGTGTTTCGTACCTGTTCGGTTTAAGGCCGTCCGGGTAAAATCCATCTCTTCCTCGGTCTTGATGACAATTTCTTTAAACTCTGTGAATGTTTCTTCAGTATGAGTTATAAGCTCTCGACGAAGCTCTACTGAAGACATTGTTTTCAGCTATCACTTCCGCTTTGTATTCTTCTTCCTCTTCTTCTTCAGGGTTTTATGACTGTCGGCATCAACATTGCCGCTTTACCGCCACCCTCTGGATCATATGAGAATCACATCGAAATGTTTCTTAGGACGTCTTCAACTTTATCTTTCTAAAACTCTGTAAATCCATGGTTAATGTTCTCTGACTCATATTTCCGACATTTTGCAAACCAGTAGGATACCAGTAAGATATTCTCATTGTAGACTTACTTATCTCCTCTTCTTTCTGACGCCCTTCAAATTCTCGTTTTCCTTTGTCAGGAAGGTAACAACGCGCAATTTCCCAATTCAGGAGAGAGTTACAGAAAAAAAAGTCTAATGGAAATGTCTAGAAATATATGCTTGATATATTATGACACCTTCTTCAACCATTTAACGTTGAACGTCAAATCATTAGGGAAAACTAAACCCATTATTACTGATACTTCTCATCCTTTGTTGAGTTCCAGTTTCTGCCTTCTGGCATCAGGCAGACCTCCTAGTAAGAAAAGTAACAGACACAAGCACTCTTTTGTTCCTACAGACACATCTATGTTTAATGCAGGACAAGTTAGAGGGACCTGCACCTGATTTGGTGTTTGTGGCAACTGTCAGTCATTGATGAAATACACTGGTGTGCTTTTTCCATCATGTATTGATTGGTATTTTATGTCCTTTTTATGTATGTTTTGGTTTTGTTTTTATTTTTGAATCTTTGATATGTTGTCTTTTAGTCATTTGTACTTGCTGTAACATCAATTGCCCATTTGGGATACAAAAAAATCTGAATCGAGAGACTATTTATTTATTTATTTATTTATTTATTTATTTATTTATTTATTTATTTATTTATTTATTTATTTATTATTTATTTATTATTTATTTATTTATTTATTTGCGCACACGTTCCTGTCCACACTCCAAGCCAGTTGGTGGCGATGATGCATCACCTCATCGTTGTTTGCCAAGAAGAAGAGGAAACGGTTCAGAGAGCGGAAGCTGCCCACTGCGCATGTGTACTTTCTACAGATTACAGTGAGTAAAATGTGTCTTTTTGTAACTTTTGGCGTAAATATGCCTACTTAGCTTTGACCCTGTCTGTGTTTCTGGTACCATCTGGCATCAGACAGCTGTTCGTCGTTAATTCCGCCTATTTGAGATTCATCTTCGGCGCCATAAATGTTGTTTTCCCAACATTTACGGAAAACAAGCTGGTTAGCGTAAGCTAGCTAACTGCTGGTCGCTAATGCTCGCAGGTGAAAGTAGTTGGTGACTGAGAACAGGCTGGATTATCCTCCAGGATTACATACATACGTTAAGACCAGGGTGTTCAACGAAACCCGAAAATAAAATGGAAATTAACCGTCAGTCTTTCGTCATTTGTCTTTTAATCGTATTAATCCTGCTACTAGGAAGTTCGAGGCTAATTTCAGTCAAAATGGTGATTTCTGTCTCGTAGGGAGTCGTGATAACCGACTCGACTTGTTTACAAATTAAACTTCTAACAATGGTGTGAGTCTCTGTGACACGTCTGACCTGTTATTCGACTTTTTGCCGCTGCTGATGCCCATTATCGATACTTGATCAGTTGTAAGGACATCGTGATGATATAAAAGTGAGAAAAAGATTGGTGGTTATTTTTCTAAAAAAAAAATTCAGCAATTGTGTCACGACTTTTAAATTTTTTTCATGTTACTGGCAAATCTAATTAGGATTAAAAATCTCGTTTAAAAGTGATCTGGGGTCAATAAGTTGTCACGCTCAACGTCTCCATGGCAACAGAACCTGACGTCCACCGTCATGAGATAAATCAGAAATACGTACAAAACATAAATAATACGCAATAAACCAAGTGAAATGACAGTGACGTTCATCTGATGGCTTTTTATGTGATCATTGTTTTTATTTGAGTTTAATATTTTTAAGGTTTTTGACACATGGTTGGATTTTTATTTATTTTTGCCAAAATCTGTTTTTTCAAATAGAAATTGAGTAAAAAAGGTTGGCACTTCTAATATCATGTACTGCACTTCAATGTACTGTGCAACTTGAAATGTTTGCATAAGCAATTTGGAGATGAAGTCATTGAAATCAGACATTAGATTTAAAAAAAATAAAGTTAATTGAAAGAAGTTGATCAAGTAGAACAGATTTTGTTGAAGCAAATATAGGAGAATATTGTCTGATTGTTGAATATGTATTTTTCAAACTTTCTTTTTCATCTTTTGCTGTTATTTAGCTTATGTTTGTTTGGTAAGATGGAGGTTTTGCTTCCAGTTGCTGTTTTTTAACTTAAAAAAACAAATTAATAATCAAATTGTAAATCATTGAGCTCATTTGAATTTATCACATGATTGATTATAGTGACGGGGTTAAAAAGCAGAACCTTTAGGTTCTAATGATGTGATGGTCTGATTCTGTGGCGTTGATGCTTCTAAGTTTGAGTTTGACTTGTGTTCTTTCCTAGCAGAAATAATGGAGCAGGCAGAACAAAAACAGGGAGGAGCGAATGAAGAGGAAGTAGGAGGAGGAAGAGAACTGGATCAGAAGACCAGGATGAAGAGAAGACATGAGGAAGAGGAGGCTGAGGAAGAAACTTCCCCCAATAAGAAGCTGGTAGGCTCACTGACTTACCCTTGTCACCGTCTTCTGTAGGGCAGCAACTAATTCTATTGATGAATGGGATGAAATAAATTGGTATATTTTATAGACATTACATTTAACTGCTTATGCCTTTTTATACAATATTAAAGATACATGAAATTGTCCAAATATGCAATTCAGTTCCTTTTTAAAATAAAAGTTTTACTGGCTAAAATGAAATCTTTTGTGAATTAGAATCAGGTGAATATGAAAAATGTTTTGAAGAGTTTTGGGTAAAACAATTACAGACAAAGATGTTTTTTTTTTCTCAAAAAAAAAAAGATGTTACTTTGCACAGTCATGGCTTAATTTCTATCCTTAATATGTTGTTTTTCTCTCGAAAATAGCCCCTAAGAAAATGCAATAATGTAACATTATTTTAATGAATTTGAACCCGGTGAAGCTAAAACTGCCAGTTGAGGGGTTTTGGCTTAAACATATTTACAAACAAATATGTTTTTATCTTAAATTTAAAATATTTATACATATATTGAACAGTTTTTGCTTCAGTACTGATCTGAGTCTTGTTTTCATCAGAAAATTGTCTGTTTTTGACTTTGTATAATCCAGTTAATAATTATTTCAATAATTTATTCATCACATTAATCGTTTCAATCCTAATCTTCTGTGGCTATTCCATGCCTTGCAGTTAAAGTGTCCCACAGCAGTTATTGATCTATTATCGATCATCCAGGTGAGCGATCATGGTGAAAAGGTGGCGAGTCACTACAACACGCTACAGGAAGTCGGACTGGTGGTTCGAAGTCAAAGCAGGATCTTCTACATGAGGAACTTCAACAACTGGATGAAGAGTGTTCTGATTGGTAAGTGATCAATGATCAATACTGTCTGGCTAATGAAATAGTCTTATGACGGCCCCACAAAAACAAATACTGCTCTTTAAAGCCACTTTGTAATCATAAAAATGTGACTTTTATCACTAAAATGCACACAATAACTGCATAAAATCATATTTTCACCATTTATTGCTATTTATTGATACACCTTTCTTGAAAAAGCAGTGAAGAAAAATAGTAAAAAAATAACAATCGGGACAATTTTAAGACTTCTCAAACATCAAATGGAAATGGATTAACAATATGACAAATGCCCGATTCTCGTTTTCCCCTTTATTTTTGTAAAGAACTCAAACATTATGTGCAAAACTAACAACCTCGTCCAAAATCTCCCTTTTAAAAATGCTTCGGTTTAACTGAACAAAAACGTATCACAAAAAACTAGTAAAAAATAAAAGCTTATTCACATTTCCATAATAATTAGGACTCTTTGTTGTTTTTTATGTATTCCGTCTTTTACAGAAATCTCAGTTGGAGTCATGACTGATTAGATCAACCAGGCACTGATAAAACATACAGAACAGTTTTAAATTATTTCATAAAATGTCCTGGTCCTTAGCCTTGCACTAAGCTTCGATTTATTTATTCCTGGATCCTGTCTGAATCTTTTGCATCGTGGAAACCACAGGTGTTTATTTTCCTTCTTCTCCGCTAACAGGGGAGATCCTGGACCAGGTGCGAAGCGCAGGGAGCAGGAATGTGTCTGTGTTGGACCTGGGCTGTGGAAAAGGAGGAGACTTGTTGAAGTGGAGAAGAGGAGGCATCAGTCACATCGTCTGTGCAGGTAACCACTCTTCACAGACTGACCTCTGACCTCTGGTCTGACTTTAGTCCCAAAATGGCAAGACAATCTTCCCCTCGGTGGTTTCACCTCTGGAAAATTATTTAATCTGTACATTTGGAAACAAAAATTTGTGACCACCACGACTTTTGACCTTGTTTTAAATGAACATGTGTAAAAATCCTCAGAATAAATTCTGTTTATACTGCAGCAAGGCTGCAACTGACAGTTATATTAATCAATTATCCTATTATTACTCCGACAATCGATTTAATCGGATAAAAACATTGGCACATTCTGTAGATTATTTTTATTAAACTATTTAAATCTTTCAGGTTTATGCTATAATATGTTGTTCATTTTCTAAATCAGTCTTACATAAATTCAAGCAATGTCTAACTCATTCAAGATTAAGACTCTGTAAAGTAACAAGACCTTTACAACATAAGGAAAATAATACTGTGCAGTTATTATTAAAAAAAACATTCAGACAAAAAGTGATGTGCAGCCCAGTAGGAGCATGTAGAGAACTAAATTCATTAATATATTGCATAAAAATCAACAGACTATTTAACAGGAGGGTCAAAAGTGCAAATAAAAGCAGAGTTATAAAGACTCAGTGGTGGTTAAAATGTTTTAGCTTCCTGATAGCAGGAGGGATCTGAAGGAACGCTACTTTGTACCTTGAGGATGTCCTTATTCCCACTTTCATCAGTTTGTTTCTGTTTTGTTTTCTCTCAGATATAGCTGAAGTGTCCGTGGATCAGTGCCGGACTCGGTACGAAGAGATGAAAAGAAAAAGTCATTCCAATGAGAAAATCTTCAGCGCTCAGTTCATCACCTCCGACTGTTCGAAGGTAGATCTGTCCATCTGTGCAGATGTGATTGGTTGAAAATGTTAATAGAAGCAGTAATAAGACCAGTTTCCCTTTTCGTGACCTGCTGGTGCAGGAGGTTTTGTCGGACAGGCTGGACGACCCTGAGCTGATGTTCGACATCTGCAGCTGTCAGTTTGTGTATCATTACTCGTTCGAGAGCGAGCAGAAGGCGGACATGATGCTGAGAAACGCCTGTGAGCGTCTCAAACCCGGAGGCTTCTTCATCGGAACCACGCCAGACGCCTACGAGCTGGTGTAAGAGCAGCGACTCCTCCATCCACTGTACTGCATGTGTAACGTTTAGTTTTTGTCTTTATTGTTCTTTTTATGCTTCTAGTAAACGTCTGGAGGCGTCAGACTCCCTGTCATTTGGAAACGAAGTCTTCAAAGTTTCCTTTCAGTCCAAAGGTTCCTATCCACTGTTTGGATGTCAGTACCACTTCAGCCTCGAGGGCGTGGTCGATGTTCCGGAGTTTCTGGTCTACTTTCCTCTTTTTGAACAGTAAGATTTAACTATTATTGAAATCAACACAAGAAAAAGCATATATTTGTCTTCTAAATTCCCTGTAACGCTTCTTTCTCGTGAGTATTTGCTCAGCTGAACTCTGCTCTGATCCATTGCAGTGGTTTCATGCGACGACACACTGAATTTTCTCGTTTCGGATCGCTCCGTCTCGCTCTCTCTGAATTGTCTCACCAGCCGTGAAGCAGAGAAATGTTGCGTTACTCTCAATGTCGTCAGTTCCCACAAGCTCCAAATACGCTATAAAGTAGAATATCCGGTCAACTGCACTGCAAAAACACAAAATCCTACCAACTTTTTATGCCTGGTTTCTACTGCAAATACATTTGAACACCTGAAGTGAGACAAAGCTAACTTAAAAGTAACTTTTCAGCAAGATAGACAAGCTTTTTTTTAAAGTAAATGTCTTTAATATTGATTTAAAAAGCAGTCGTTCCACTGGCAGAATTTTTTTTCACTTATTTCAAAATCAACTGGCAGTTAATTTTACATACAACATGACATTTCCTCATATTATAGGTGAAATAATCTGCCGGTGGAACGAGAACTTTCTCTTCGATATTAAGGAATTATTGACTTAAAGCACATATTTCTTAATGAAGCGTTACTTGTAAGTTAGTTTTGTCGTATCTCAAGTGTACAAAGATGTTTGCACTAGAAACTAGGATAAAAATACATGTTAAGATTTTGTGTTTGTAGTCGACACGCAGGATATCCCAGCCTAAATGTTGACCAGTTGCATCTCTATGAATTGGATCCTTCCAGGCGGAGCTGTCTGCACAGATTGCAGGATTTTTTTTTTGACAGTAGCAGAATCTCGACAAAGTTTTGCACACATTTCAAATGGAAACGCAGTTAGAAACACCAGAAATGCACTTTCTTCATCGACTCAACTTTCCTCATATTGACCTCAACTTTAAAAGATATAAACCCCCAGAGAATCAGTGACCGGCGGTCTTCTGACGTCACGTTTTCGTCTTCTCGCCTCGGCCCGCTGAGCAGAGAGTATCCAATGGAGTATCCAATGGATTGGAGCTGAGTTGTTACTCATGGAAAAGCTGCTTCAGATTTCTATGCATACTGTCAAACTTGCGTTCCAGCATGGCAAAGCGGTACAACATGCGTCTGGTGCTGAAGCAGAGGTTCTCGGAGTTCTTTGAGGAAAAGGTGAAAAAGGAGAGTCACCGCAGCCTCATGATGAAGATGATGGCTCTGGAGGTAAAACTTCTGTAAATCTCAACACAAATGACAGGAAAACCTTCCTAAAAATTATGACGATTCTAATAATTGTGACAGAAAGCTAGAATGTTTTTCTTAAACTACTTTTTTTTTCTACAAATTAAACAGGTTCTTTTGTGTTTGCTTTAAAAATGAGGAACAACATTCCTCAGACATTTATAGAAACAGGAGCAGTTCCTGCTCATGCAGGACTCGCTTCCAGTCTGTACAGAGACGTCAAATGACAGCAACAAACAGAAACGTCGGATTTTATGTTTAATAAAACGTCAGACTGATTTGTGTCTGGCTAATTCAGATGATCTGATGCCATTTGTCCGTATTCAAATAAGGTTCCTGGATTAAAAGACCTTTATTTTTAGATAAATGTAAATCTTGTTTAAGTGCTGTTGTTTGTTGGAAGAAGAAACTGTTCTTGTTGAGCAAAAAAAAAAAGAACTTTTTTTTATTTCATCCATTTACTGCTGGAAAATGAAGAAACTTCACCAATAAGTTTTATTTTATTTTTGTGTTTTTCAAATAAGTGTCTTTCCTTGTATGGCAAGTCCTTAATGAGCTTTTTTTCTGCAAATTTTACAGAAGAAAATTAGCAAAAACAAAAATCTTTGTGAAAAATTACTGCGGAAGAAAACAAAAAAAACAAATATTTATATATATATACAAAAATATAAAAATTAAGTATTACGGTGTCTTTAAAAAAAATTTTTTTTATGCTGAACATTTGCCAGTCATTTTTATTTTATTTTATTTGTTTCCATCTTTAGGTTTTAAAACGAAGAAAAAAAGTTTTGCATAAAAGATGATTGATTTATTCTATGGGATGAAGATATTTCTAGAAAATTAGATCAATATATAGACATAAAAATGAATCAGTTTTCAACCCTCCGACAAGAAACAAAAAATAAAAAACAAAAATATAATTTTCAGTTTTTCAAAGAAAAATGAAGACTTTGTTCTCTGTTTTTTCTCCTGTCGTTTCCGTTGTGCTGCTTCAGCCTTTTCCCTGTGACGATGGAGGTCAGCAGGCTGCCGACAACAAGGAGCAGTACTGCCATGCTAAAGAGCACTGCGGCAGACCTGGAGTCAGACTGCCAGTGGTGAGTTGCCTTCAGCTCTCAACTCCTCCAATAATCCTGATTTAACTCTGTTTTCTGTGTGAACAGGGAACCCTGAGCAAATCTGAGTGGGACGCGACCAGTAAGTTCGATTATATCACATTTTGTTTTCTGATCAAGAAACGTAACGAAAGGTCAAAATTGTTTTCATAAAGCCGACGTCTGAGCAGAATAATGACTCCCTCTTGTTTTTTTTGCAGGTATCTACTTGGTGTTCGTGTTTCAGAAAATGTCCTGATACTCAAAAGCAAAATTCTCCGCCTCACAAACTTACCTCACCTGTTACTCGGCTTATCTGTACAGTTTCTTTTTTTCTGTTGTCATATTTGAATTTTTTTTTTATAAAAATGTAAACCTGCTGGAGAAATTAAGCTGGAAAGAAAATAATAAATCAGTTGTTCAGTCCTATTTATTTTATTTTTTATGTGATGCTGGTTAGAATTGTTGTACGCAAAAGTCACATCAGAAAAAAAACGTTTGGAAAGCAATAATTGTCGACTGATGAAATGTAAGAATCTTGTCTTTGTTATGGAGCCTATGCAATATTTAACCGCAATGCGCTGAACAACGACCTAAACGCCATAAGAGAAAAACATGACAGTGTGCTGAAGGCAAAGTGCCTGAAAGAGCAGGAGCTTCTTAAAGAGACAGAGACCCAATTTCAAGACTGCATTTTTACCACACCATACAAAAGCAATAACTTTACATTTAAAAAAGATTTTAACTTACTCTTTTTTTACAACACATCACCTCGGAGCCGTTTACTTTCTTAAAGTCCCACCACAAGATGTTTAGGGTTGGACTTTGACTGGGCCCTTACAGAACCATATGTCTTTATTTTTTACTTTCCTCGATTTGATGGCTCTGGAGAACATTTAGCATCTACGTCCCCAAGTCATCACACCGCCACCACCGAGCTTAAGGTTGGTCTGAGATTTTAGGTGTTTATTCAAACCTCTGCCTCTTTTAACTACAAACTTCACAAGAGCTTTTGCGCCATTTGTTGCTCACTTAATTCATCAGTGCTGAATTTTATGGTTTACAACTGTTGATCAGCAGCCGTTACAGCGCTAAATTCCCATTGGCTTTCATCATGAATAAATATTTAATGTTTTAATAAGCTGGGAAGGTGAAAATCCATTTGTTGGTTTTCCTACATACAGGTGAATCTGAATCAGAATATCCTCCAACACTTTGACTAATTCAATTTAAAAAGCGAAACTTGGTTATTTCTGCTACTTTTACTTATTTTGTCTGCCATGTTTTCCTTCCACTCAACTTTCCATCAATGTATTTGTAATTTTATACTGGAGAACTGCCAGTTCAGCAGCAGTCTCCATGGTCATATATAACATTTTGCTTTAAATATTGCTTTTCCTGAACTTTGCCGGGTTTATGGTGTTATAATTAAATGAAAAAATAAATTAAACTTTGCATAAAGAAATTACATTTTCTTTTCTGAGTCACTTAAACAAATCAACTTTCAGCAATATTCTAATTTATGGAGATAAATTTGAAACAAAGTTCTGGCTGAGCAACATGGTGCTTTTAACAATATTATACTGACCCCTAGTGGTAGATTACGTGTTTTTTTTTATTTTATCTTGAAAATCCCAATTAGTGGGGAAAAACATGCATGACCGCTTGAGCCACAAAATCTTCTTATAAATATTTTTTATGAGTAGTTTTATTTATTAACAAAAACTGCTGTACTGACTAAACTTCTGCAGTTTAATGAATGTCGTCTGTCTTGTTTAGTTCAAAACAAGGAAGTCTTGATTACCTGAAAATGACAGAGACATTTTTGTGATGCGAATAACAGGAATGTTTCATGTGAGTCTAAAAGTACTCAGACATTTTTGTGCCTGCGGTTACTTACTGTAAGTGTTTTCTGATAACGCGGAAATATAGTTTCATTGAAAGCATTTTTCACGCAGCTTATGACGTATTTTTAACCCTAAATCAAAGCTTATCGCATTATTGGTGCATATTTATTAATTATGTTGACATATAGGATCTCAGTTTTTCTTTAAGTCACAGATCTGGAGCAGGAAGTGTTGGCTTGTTTCTGTGACGGATCCCAGCAGCTGCTGCTGCTATTTATGAACCAGCTGGTTCTGTAAACACACAGATGAAAACTAAAACAATTACATAACAAAGTTACCATAAAACACAAGATCTCAAACCAGAATAACTGCAGAATAACGAGGCACTTCAGATGCTTTCCTTTTGCTGTAGTTTGACTCTAGTTTTCTGTTAACAAATAAATTAAAGTCATACTTCCTGTATTTCCAACTGATGAGCAGAGTTGTGTTGTAACTAATTACATTTACTCGGTTATATTCACCTCAGCAAATTTTTGAAAGAAAAAAAAGTTATTTTGTTCTTTTTACTTTTACTAGAGAGTTTCAGAAGCTTTATATTGAAACAAACTGGTTTGGAAATATATTATTGTCATTTTGGTCCTCAAAACACCAACATTTTTAACTTTTACTCTATATTTTGGTCCGTCTGATTGTTTAATTAAATGATAATGAGCTTTTCACCAGGTGTTACTCAGCTAATTCCTTGGATGGCTGCTTTTTATTTACACTCCTGAAGTAGGTCACATAACCATTACAGATTAATCAACTTTTCTTTATATTATGTTCAAAATAAATACTAATGTGAAGCAAAAGAGCAAACCCGTCCCAAAAATTTGCTTTTAAGCAGCTGGTTTAGTGAAAACAGTGATGTTGACCAGATGTTACGTCTTTATGTAATAACGAAGTGACAGCACATTTCAGTTCGACTTGTTTGTTAAAAGAGGAAATAATTTGAAGACAGATAAAGTCTCTGAATGCCTCCCACTTCTTGATAAGTGATGGCTCATGACACTTTCCTAATAAAAGTAGTTAGAAGTTGGGCCAAAAGTTAGTGGCAGCAGCCCAAAGCCCCATTTTGTACTTTATATAAGAGTCATAAGCTCAAGTATTTGAAAATTATGACATTCTAGGATTTGTACATGGAGGTAGAGGCCAAAAGACGTATTAAACCCAACACTATTACTTTGTATCATCAGTTCATGCCTAATTCTTTATAATTATACCTGTTAATGCACTATAATTTGAGTTTTACCTACTAAAGTACTGTAACTTTCATTAGCAAACACATTTTACCGAATAAGGCACCAAAACAGTTTCCAAATCTGTTTTTGAGCTTTTTTTGTTTGTTTTGTTTTTGTTACAAATTCTAATTTTGATTCAAAATTTGTCAAAATATTTGAATGTTTAAAAAATAAAAAGCATCGAATGACTCGCCATTGCCCTGCTTACAGCTGATTAAAAGCTCTGCTATCTGTGATGAAACATGACCCCATGGGTGTCATCGAGGTCAGAGTAAGATGACCCGTTGGAAGCCTGGGATGACTGAAATACTTTCCACCGTCATGTTTCGGTTTCCTGTGTCTATTTTAGAGGCTACAGCTGCAAGCGTGAGGCTAGAAACCAGCACACGGAGAGAAATCTCCAGAAATTCATGCAAAAAAGTTTTATTTATTGAATTCTTTGAAAAATGTCTGAAAAAACAACTGGTGAGACCTCTGAAAGGAAAGCTTCAACCAACAAGAGCCGCAGGAAGCTGCAGGCTGTGAGCCTGGTGTGCAGCCTGACCAGCGGCTGGCAGCAGTGGGTGGCGGAAAACGAGAAGAAACAAGCCAGCGAGCCCAGCGGCTGGGCGCCGTCGTCCCACGACGAACCAGGGGAACCCAAAAAGAGATGGGCCCCTAAAGAGCCTCACTCTACAAAAGCACTTTCAGAGACTCGAACATCTCAAGGAGCGCCCAGCGACGACGGCGTTCAGACCTCAAACGGGCAGCCATCTTGCATCAGAACAAAGCAGGTGGTGAAGACGGTGTCCAGCGGCGTCCAGGAGAAAATCACAGGTGGCTTTTTCTTCTTCTTCTTCTGTTTTTAATGGTGGTTGGGAAACAATCTACGGTGCTTTACTGCCACCTTCCAGATTGATCATAATATTAATATAAGAAAATATCATTACCAGAGTTGGTAGTTTCCAAAAGTTTTATTCAAGTAGCACTAGTGCAACATAAAAGTAAAAAGTAAGAGTAAGAGTAAAAAAAAAAAAGTGTTTGGTGAAAAGTTTACTCAACTACTGAGTAACTGATCAATTTATCAATAATTTCATATTTAAAAATTACACAATCAGGTGAAACAAAATCTAAAGTATTTTAATGAGAGTAATTCATAAAAAATAAAAAATAAAATCAGACTAAAGAAAACCGTTCCTGATCAGTTTCTTCTAGTAACAAACATAAAACTGGAACAGAAACTGCAGGTCTGTGTCTGGTGAATTTTTGGTTTGTTTTTCATTCAGTTGGTAGAGAATCCAGAAATGTTACCCAAGTAAAAGTAGCAACTTCTCACAATAGAGGTTTTAGCAAAATTGTCAGTCAAATCAATTCCTGCAATTCCAATATGAGCAGGAATCCAGACCAGCATGAATAATAATTCTTTCTCCTGAAATCTGAATTTATATTTTGATAAGAATTATGAGTGAATTCTTATTGACGCACCACTTTAGTCTGAACAAATTCTAACTTTCTTCAACTTCTTCAATCCATTCTAAAACCATAAAATTTGACATTGATTCTCTCGTATGCGCTGTCAATTGATCTGTCACTCAGGTGTGGGCTTCCTGGCTGAAAAGCTGAAAAGGGAATCTGTTCCTTCGGGTGATGAGATTGACCGCCTGCTGAGGAAGAAGAGCTCCCCGACGCGCCGCAGGAAGTGCTCCAACATGGTGTCCTCTCTGACGAAAAGCTGGAAGCAGGTGGAGAATGAGCGGACGCTCGGAAAGGAAGGAGGAGGCAAGGAGACAAAGGAGGCAGAGAGAAGGAGAGCGTCGAGGAGCAAGTTGCTCAGAGACACAGTGAGACGTTTTCAAAGGCTGCGGAGAGAAGCGACTCTGACGAAGACTCAGTGAGGATAAAAAGACCTCAAGTCAGGGTGAGTTCTGGCACCGTGTTTCATTTAAACTGGATTTATTATGCAAAATTCACCTGTTTTATACTTTTATTTGAGTTTTTAAAAAATGCTTTGAAAAAAATCACATTTTTGGCAATAAGTTGGTGTTTTTGGTGTCAGGAAAAAATGAGCAGTTTCAAAAACCTCCAGACTGTTGCCTGGCAACCCCAGTGGAACCCAGGGCGTCACCTAGCAACCAAAGCAGAGCTCAGGAGCATTTGGGCGCCTGGTTTTACGGCTGTAAACCTTTTTTCACTTCCGATACCGACACAAATTTCTGAGGTTTAGTATCAGTCGATAACGATCCGATACAGAAATCAAAACTGACTTGGAACATTTTTTCTTTCCTGAATCACAAATTTATTTGATAACTCTGCACCGGTTCAGCACAACTAAATACACCGCTAGCTTCACAATGTTGGTCAAACATGCAAAAACAACAAAACTTTAATTTGTTGGTGCAATTAGAAGTGTAACAGTAAATGTAAATGTAAAAAAAATAAATAAATAATATAAAACAAAACAGGCCTAAATATAGGTTGTCTACCCTGGTCAAACATTAAAACTGAACTGCAACAAACTTTTGTTCAAATAGTTCATAAAGTGCAATTATAAATTCTAAATATAATGTCAAATAAATACTAAAGAGAAGCTAAGAGCTCATAACATAGAATTAGAGTGCATAGATCTGTCCCTATGGATTGGGCACATTGTCACTAATACCCAATCTAGAATTTTCTTCAATATCAGGACCAGTAATATGTAGAGTACAATGGCTGCTGGAAAAGACAAGTGTTTTGTTGTTCACTTACCAGAAACCACTTGCTGAATTCTTGTTGATTGTGCAGGAGACTCCACTTCTGCTTTTCAAAGATGTACGGTTGGATAATTGCACATCTGTTTGCAGCCATTTTTATGTAAGAGCATCAACGCTGATTTGGGTGGAGTGGCCACCAGCAGCTTATTTGAACGTAATGTGACAAGAGGCCTAAAGCAGTTCCAGACAGGCAGAACTAACCAGACTAAAATCTCATGAACTAAGACTGATTTTGTGACGTCCATGTAACATCTGTGCTGTGTCGCCAATTCCTAACCTGTTTAAAGAAGCGTAATGGGTAACTTTTTGTCATTTCCGAAACAAAAGCTAGTTTAACATTCCCAAAAAGTGTTCTTGCAACTTCCGTCTGGTATGTCCCATAAAACAGTTTGTTCTCATTGTTTTCGCTCAGTGACAGACATTTGACATCCTTATTATACTCTTATGTATTCATGTGTTGAATGGAATTAGAAACATTTTCAGGAGGTGGAAGTTTTTATAAAATGTTACAAGCTGTACTACTTCATAAAATCAGTCCAATGAGAAACGAAGAGGTTGTCGGTTTAAATCTGACATCCTCACGTAAAATCTGGAGCATCTTATATAAATCAGTTAAGATCTGCATTTTTTAAATAAATAACAATTACTTCAAGCATTAAATTAGAAGCAATTCTAACACATCCACTCATGTACATTATGGCAGGACATAATGTAGTGCACAGGGGAATATAATCTCATCTTGTTGCAGTACTCTATAATCTGAGCTAGATGGAGCATTATTGACATTTAATCTGAGAAGTCTGACTTCAGTCTCAGTTCTGGTTTTAATCTCAGATTACAGACATCAATCTCAGGACTCTGACTTTTTTCGGAAGTCTGACTAATCTCAGAATTCTGACAATAATCTAACAATAATCTCATTTTTTGAGATTATTTCAAAAGGCAGAAATCTGAAAAAAGTCATTTTTCAAAGGGTCCTAATCCTCTTTTGTGTAATTCACGTTACCTTAAGTTATTAAACAGCTCATTTAAGTATTAAATATGAAAGAAAATCTCAAGGTCTTCCTGTGGAGCTCTGCTTCATTTGTTCATATTTTAGTGCCTTTTCATGTTTCTGTCTGTCCATAATTGGATACAATGTGACTCCCAGGTACAAAAAGGAAGCTGAGGATGCCAACAAGATCAATGCCCTCTCCAAGAAACACAGCGCTGTTGGAAATCTAAAGAGTCGCTGGCAAAACTGGGCAGTGGAGCACACAGTCAACCAGAAGCTGAACCCCTTCAGCGAATACTTTGACTATGACTACTCGATGTCGCTGCGCCTGCAGAAGGGCGAGGAGGGCTACGGACGTCCAAAGGAGGGCACGAAGACCGCAGAGAGGGCCAAACGAGCCGAGCAGCACATCCACCGTGAAATAGACGACATGTGCTACGTGATCAGGACTATGGCCGATCCGGATCCAGACGGAAAGACCCGCGTCACGTTCGGACAGCTTTTTGACAGATACGTTCGAATCTCCGACAAGGTGGTGGGGATTCTGATGAGAGCCCGGAAACACGGGAAGGTGGCGTTTGAAGGGGAGATGCTGTGGCAGGGCCAGGATGACGGAGTCATCATCACGCTGATGGTCTGATGGTTCACGCCTGACATCAGATGGAAAAAAAAGACTGAGAAAAGCTGAGATCCAGGATCTCAAGAACATGTTTGCTGCTATTTTCAGTAGATACTTGAAGATTTTTATGTTCTGTCAGTGTTGTGAGATCATATGAGTTTTGCAAAACCTGCAACTGAATGTTTTGACTGAAGTCTCCAGAGGTCATTTGGACTGCCATAATCTGCATTATTAGGAACACACTAAGAAAGTGGAAAAAAAGAATAATTAATTAAAATGATGAGGAGAAAAATATCATAAAATTACAAGGATAAAGTCATAGCATCATGACATGATAATAAAGTTGTACGAGAAAAAAGTCAAAATGATCCAAAAATACATTCATAATATTTCAACTTCAGTCTCATAGTATTATGACTTCAGACTCAACATATTGACTTTATTTTCATATTTTGACAATTCTCAACACATATCCTTGTAAAATTATGAGTTTGCTCTCATATTATTATGACTTTTTTCTCATACAATATTATTCTGTAGATATGAGGACTTTATTCTCGTATGAGATTATTGTGGTAATTGTATAAGTTTATTCCTGTAATCGTATGGCTTTAATACTGTGTCATAGCATTCAGAGTAGCTCAGATACTTTTATCAGTTGCGCTTTATTTACAGGTGGAATCGCTTTTTGGCCATTTCCCGAATCGGAAACCGACTTCAACTTCGTGAAACTTTTGGGTTCAACTGCAAAACTCTTGCTGACATAAAATGAGCAACAGAAAAATGTTAAACAGTCTGCAAATCTGGTTACACAGCAAAATACTGTCAGCAAAAGTGAATAATTTAAAATCACTACGAAGGTCCCTACTTAAAATGACAATATTTTATAGTAAGGCTTGCAAAGGTGGTCATTTATTGAATAATTTCAGTATAAAAGAGCGCAATGGCATTTAACCCATTTAGTGCAGTAGCAAGAGTGTATAAGCTAACGTTAACTAAATAAATATTAGTGAGGCAATCCATGGTAAAAATAAACAATTATTTTGTTTGTTGTCAATAACTCCACCTGGGACTTCCACCCAGGAACTGATTTTTGTCACAGGTACGTTTTTGCAATAGTACGGAGCCCCCTAGGGGACATGGGGATTTTTTTTCTTTTGCGAGTTTTGCGAGAAAAAAAAATAGACACTCCGTAAAGTAGACACTACTTCAAATTTATAATAATTTATTAAAATAAAAACATTAAATTTCATAAACTGAACCCAGTGGCCGAGGCTTTGCGGTCGCTGCTGTCAGGTCACATTGGTTGGATCTCCCTCCATCGATCCATGTCGATCACGGGAAAAGCCACAGCAAAAGGGGGCGTCACCGTCAAGGCCAAAACGCACCACCTTACTGGTTTATGTAGTTGGTGTGATTCTATGGAACATGTTTTAATAAGTTGTAGAAAATATGTAAATCAAAGATATGAGAATTTGAGACATAGATATGAGGATCCAATAGGTGGCAGTAGTGCAAGAGCAATGGATGCAAACTGCCGTTACAATGTAAAGGAGAAGAAGAAGAAAAAGTAGAAGAAGAAACAGAAGAAGACAAAGAGGACAGCACATGGTTTGTTTTGTTGAATGTTTGAGTGTTTCTCTAATAAATATCTCCAGTCCAGCTTAAACCAGTGAATCAGCGAGCAGTGAACTGCAGAAACATTGACAGAGTTTAAAGAAATCATCGTCCAGTCGGAGGAAGAGATGGATGATCAGCGCAGACTGCTTGATTTCTCCCGGACTCCCCAGATCATCTTACACCGAATAGGTAGGAAACAGCAGCGTTTGGATGCAGGTTAAGGTCTAAATGTCTGCACCTTTCTGCATGAGGATCATTTTAGTAAACGCTCTTTTCCCGGATAAATGTTTTGTTAGCAGGTAAATGAACGCAGACATCACAATGAGAATGGCTGATTTATGGAGAGAAAATTGAGTTTCTCACAATCTGAGCTTTGTGCTGCGTCAGTGTTTCGTTGTGTAGTGGAAGTAGTGTCAGTAGTCAGTTAAAACGTTGTATCTCTGGAGGAAGGGACTTTGTAACGGCAGACCCAAAACAAATACACACATCATGTGCAAATAAAGTTGCCGAAAGTGAAGAAGAGTCTGTTTCGTGAGTGCAACACTATTTGTGTGTTTGGTTTCCATCCATCCGTTTTCTAACTCGCTTATCGCGAGAGTTGCTGATGCATCTCCAGCAGTTGCATATTTAGGTTTATATTGTTCATATTTCATACTTTAGTTGCACTTTTACAACTGGATTTTCTTTCATTGTACATGTGTAAATCCAAAGTAATTCAAAGTCTTTATATCTTGTTATTAGAGGATGATCAGGGTCTCTGCTCCAACTCTTTATTTCTAATGGGTCGATTTGTCCAATTTTAGATATTTTTTCCATGTAGCGTTTTTTTTGGGGCTTCTGGGAGAAGCTTTTCACAATATAGCCCACTTTGTTTCAAACTGCTTTTCAGCATTATGGAAGAGGAAGATACAGCGGAAACGCTATAAAACCATCAGAAAAGGTTTGTTTTGGAATGTTGCCATACAAGATGGCGCCCAGCGACGTAAACGTCACACGCAGTGAACAGATAAAAATTAAGAAATCATTTAAAATCAATTTTCTACATCTGGGAAGCAATTTGAACAAATTCGCGAGCTTCACACATTTGAAATTTTAAGTGTCAGGTGTTTTAAACAGACATTTGATGAAGTACATTTGTCGCCTTTCTTGTTGATGCATAAAATATATACATATAGAAAAACTTTCACACATAACATGTATTGCATGCATGAGAAATATTTCACTCAGCAAACTGACAATGACTGAGAGCTCTGGCTCGGATGAAATTTACAGTTCGGACAACCACCTCCATTACATGGTGCATTTTTAGCGACTTGCAGCTTAATGCTTCCTGATGCAAAATACAATGAAATGTCCAAAACTCCCCCCTTTATTTGCAGCTTGTACTTTCTCTCTGAACTTTGTCACAACACCTGTCTTTTTCCCAATCATTGACGGCGCACCATCAGTAGCCAGGCTTACGGCGCGGGACGGTCCAACAACAGAGCGGAAAATGTCTTCAGATGTCGTGGTGTCGGCCATTTTTATTAATTTTTTCTTCAATGGTAATGGTCCGGCTGGGGGCATTTAGACCCCGGGCCGGGCTAAATCGTTCGGCGGGCCGCTTCCTGTCTAACTTAGAAAAGCAAATAAGAAAGGAACAAAACTAAACAACTATTAACCTACAAATAAATTCATGTTTATAACTCAACCACAAGGATTTAAAGTGCACGAAAATTAGATTTAACTATTATTCAAAGTAATAAAAGAAGTAATGTATTGAAATAATACAGTTTACTATTAAATACTAACAATAATCCCTACAAAGTTTAATTTTGTAATAAATAAAATATTTTTTTTATCAGTTCATTTGAGAATTCTCCAAATGTCAGCTGGATTTGTCGACTGATGTGTATCTCTGTCTACGCTGTTGAATTTTCAATGTTATTTTGTTCATTTCTGTCTTAAACTGTGAACAATTTCTACTATTTACTTCAGTAAAGTTAACAATTATTCTTTTTATCTGTTTGCTTGTCCAGATTCCCTGAAGTGTAACGTTTATAACCAGGAGAGGAGATCCACTCTGGATGAGTTAGAACCTCTGCAGGTGAAACAAGAACAGGAAGAGCCAGAAGATCATCAGATAAAAGTGGCAGAGAAAGAAGTTTACTGCAGTCAGGGTGAAGAGCTGATTGCATTAAAACAGGAGACTGATACCTGCATGGTGGTTCCTGTTGATGAGCAAACATACCAAACTGAATCAGAACCAAACAGAAACCAAGACATCTTTAAAAAGCCTGATGAAACTGAGAACCAACATCAGGACAGAAGAAAACCTTTATCAGTGTCTCTGTAAAAAACAATTGACTGCCAATATGCTGTCAGTGATCATATCAGAATTCATAAGGGTGAAAAACCGTTTTCATGTGTGAACTGTGGAAAAAGTTTTAGTCAAAAACGGCATTTAACTCGGCACATGATGATTCACACTGGTGAAAAGCCGTTTTCATGTGTGAACTGTGGAAAAAGTTTTAGTGAAAAACGGCATTTAACTCGGCACATGATGATTCACACTGGTGAAAAGCCGTTTTCATGTGTGAACTGTGGAAAAAGTTTCAGTCATAAACAGAGTTTAACTCAGCACATGAGGATTCACACTGGTGAAAAGCCGTTTTCATGTGTGAACTGTGGAAAAAGTTTTAGTCATAAACTTTGTTTAACTCAGCACATGAGGATTCACACTGGTGAAAAGCCGTTTTCATGTGTGAACTGTGGAAAAAGTTTTAGTCAAAAACGGCATTTAACTCGGCACATGATGATTCACACTGGTGAAAAGCCGTTTTCATGTGTGAACTGTGGAAAATGTTTTAGTCAAAAACTTTGTTTAACTCGGCACATGATGATTCACACTGGTGAAAAGCCGTTTTCATGTGTGAACTGTGGAAAAAGTTTTAGTCAAAAACAGGATTAACTCAGCACATGATGATTCACTCTGGTGAAAAGCCGTTTTCATGTGTGAACTGTGGAAAAAGTTTTAGTCTAAAACAGAAATTAACTCGCACATGAGGATTCACACTGGTGAAAAGCCGTTTTCATGTGTGAACTGTGGAAAAAGTTTTAGTCAAAAAGCATTTAACTCGGCACATGATGATTCACACTGGTGAAAAGCCGTTTTCATGTGTGAACTGTGGAAAAAGTTTTAGAATTAAACTTTGTTTAACTCGGCACATGAGGATTCACACTGGTGAAAAGCCGTTTTCATGTGTGAACTGTGGAAAAAGTTTTAGAATTAAACTTTGTTTAACTCGGCACATGAGGATTCACACTGGTGAAAAGCCGTTTTCATGTGTGAACTGTGGAAAAAGTTTTAGTGGAAAACAGCATTTAACTCGGCACATGATGATTCACACTGGTGAAAAGCCGTTTTCATGTGTGAACTGTGGAAAAAGTTTTAGTGAAAACAGCATTTAACTCGGCACATGATGATTCACACTGGTGAAAAGCCGTATTCATGTGTGAACTGTGGAAAAAGTTTTAGTGGAAAACAGCATTTAACTCGGCACATGATGATTCACACTGGTGAAAAGCCGTTTTCATGTGTGAACTGTGGAAAAAGTTTTAGTCGTAAACAGCATTTAACTCGGCACATGATGACTCACACTGGTGAAAAGCCGTTTTCATGTGTGAACTGTGGAAAATGTTTTTGTCGAAAACAGCATTTAACTCGGCACATGATGATTCACACTGGTGAAAAGTCTTAAAAGTTCACTATAAATGTCATTGTAATAAAAATGTGTTATTTACTGGAGGGTTTACATCTATAAAGTGGTGGAAATTTTTTAATTAAGTTGTTAAATGTGATATTTATTTGCACCAAGGATGTGTGTTTGTAGCAGTAGGAAGCAGGCCGATTTGAGAAGCAAAATGCCTGAAGCCGCAGCTACACTGATAGCTTGACTAGACGAAATATGCCAGTCAGAAAGAAAATGTTATCACCTTAGCAGGAGAATGGATCAAAGACTAGAAGTCCTGAGAAACTCTTGTTTTGTAGCCCAGAGAAACAAGAAACAAGAGAAAAGTTTTTATAACCTCAAGAAATTTACAGACAGGATCTTCAAGAGCTACGAAAATGTGCTTGGAAGACAACAGCTGCATGGATGCAGGATGACAACATTGTTTGAGCAGAGACTTGTGACTGAAATCTGGTCTCCTTCTATACAAATGATTTGTAAGCAACGCCTCAATGTAATAAATATTGAGTTGTATGAGAGCACGTTAGAACTGGCCTGGAGACGGAGATAGCAGACGTCCTGAAGCTGGCTCTCCATTCAATTCTATTGCATTTAAAACTTCAACTGTATCTCTTTCGTCATATTGTGAAATGTTTGATAAATGTTTTGTGTTCAGATCCAACAGTTTCCTTGAGAGATTTTCTTGCTGTTGTTTTGTAATTGTTTTGCTTACAAATATATTCATGCCTTACAATAAGTAATTATCTTGTTTGGATTAAAAATTTAATCATTTTTATTAAGCGTTATTCATTTATGCATTATAACAAGTAATCGTCTCACAAAGTTTCAATGTTCCAGAATCTTATTGTAGCATTCATATTAATGTTATAATATTGTGCTTTTAATGCTTCTTGGGATTTATTTGAACATTGTTCTGCAAAAGCAGTGAAAAGGTCAACTGCCATTCTCAGTGCTCTTGTGGACCATTGTGACTAATTTCATGCATTAACAGTTTGACTGGACATGGACTCCCTTCCAGAACATTCTCACAAGATTGGACTTGAGGGATTAATTTGTATTATTCTATTCTGTATAGAGAAAGTGTGAGGGATGGATGATGTTTATCTTAATACACTTATTATCAAAAATACAATGTGCTGTTATGCACTGACTTTACATTTTCTTTGATGATTAGATAAAAAAAATCCATTTTAAAACTTTATGAAATCACTCATTGATTGTTCATGATCTTTTAAAAGTTTGGTTGATTATTATTGTCTTCAGTAATTCTCTGTGTGTCTTTTGTCTTAGTGTATTTTGTTTTTTCTGCTCTTTTCTATTACGAGGAAAACATTTCACGTTCTGCAACGAGAAGTGGCACTGAGAAAAATCTGTAGATGTGATGATCGTAGGATCCACAAGGTGGCAGTAATGCAATGACATGAATGCAGTTAGTCATAAAACCCCAAAGAAGAAGAACAAAGCAAAAGAGATGAAACGAGGTTATGGCTGTTCATAACAGAATTATTTAAATCTGAAGACAAAGGTATAGTTTGGAGAGGAAGCAAGAAGATATGGAAAATTAGGTGGGATATAAATAAATGGAAGGCATTTATATACAATTGATGTAGTAATGGTTAGAGGAATAAACAAAGGAGGAGATAATTATGAATAGAATAAGAACCAGTCAGTTTTTTTAAATGGAACTCTTTTTAAGATGGGGAAACATCTTACTAGTTTATGAAGTTGGTGTGATTCTATGGAACATGTTTTTATTAGTTGTAGAAAATATGTAAATCAAAGATATTAGAGTTTGAGACATAGATATGAGGATCCAATAGGTGGCAGTAGTACAAGAGCAATGGATGCAAACTGCCGTTACAATGTAAAGGAGAAAAAGTAGAAGAAAAAGTAGAAGAAGAAGAAGAAGAAGACAGAGAGGACAGTACATGGTCTGTGTTGTTGAATGTTTGAGTGTTTCTCTAATAAATATCTCCAGTCCAGCTTAAACCAGTGAATCAGCGAGCAGTGAACTGCAGAAACATTGACAGAGTTTAAAGAAATCATCGTCCAGTCGGAGGAAGAGATGGATGATCAGCGCAGACTGCTTGATTTCTCCGGACTCCCAGATCATCTTACACCGAATAGGTAGGAAACAGCAGCGTTTGGATGCAGGTTAAGGTCTAAATGTCTAGTGTTACTTCACTATTGTATCCCACTTTATGTTGGATAATTACATAAAATTCTTATGAAATATATTTTCAGATGTGTTTATGTGATAAAATTTGGAAAAGTTCAAGGGTTAATACTTTTGAAGCCACGGGAGAATCAATGCAGTGAAGATGTGGCGCACCTAAAACTGCCACCCCATTATTTTATTTTGGTTGTATTAATATTTATTAAATAATTTTTAAATATTTTAATGTATGACTTATTCGATTTATTCCAAAAATGAACAAGTTATATTTTGTTTGTTTCGGAGCAGCAGTGGCGAAGCGGAACTTTTGTTTGGGGGACGTTGCTCCCGGGTTGGTTTTACGGTGGAGTTCCGGTTTTCTTTTTCTTTTGTTTTTTTGTTTGGGTGACTTCTCTCTTAAACGATGGAAGTTTTTTATTTACTTCAGTGAAGTGAATTCCTAATTTTCTCTGTTTTATTCTCCAGATCACCTACAACATGACGTTTATGAGGATGAGCTAAGTCAGCAGGAGAGGAGATCCACTCTGGACCAGGAGGAGTTAGAACCTCTGCAGGTGAAACAAGAACAGGAAGAGCCAGAAAATCATCAGATAAAAGGAGAACCGAAGGATCTAGAACACCTGCAGATAAAAGTGGAAGATAAAGAAGTTTACTGCAGTCAGGGTGAAGAACTGATTCAATTAAAACAGGAGACTGATAACTGCATGGTGGTTCCTGTTGATGAGCAAACATACCAAACTGAATCAGAACCAAACAGGAACCAAGACATGTTAAAAAAGCCTGATGAAACTGAGAACCAACATCAGGACAGAAGAAAACCTTTCTCATGTGTCATTTGTAAAAAGCGTTTTGCCTTCAGATCTGCTTTTGAGGCTCACATGAAAACTCATACTGGTAAAAAGCCATTTTTATGTCTGACTTGTGGAAAACGTTTTTGTCAAAAAGAGGTTTTAACTCGACACTTGACGATTCACACAGGTAAAATGCCGTTTTTGTGTGTGATCTGTGGTAAATATTTTTGGCTTTTAACTGGTCACATGAGGTGTCATACAGATGAAAAGTCTTTCATTTTTTTTCTGCTTTCTCTTTTCTTTCAAATCTGCTTTCGATGCTCACCAGAGAACTCATAGGAAGGAAAAGCCTTTTTCATGTGGTACCTGTGGACAATCTTTTAGCCAAAAACACGTTTTAACTAATCACATGATGGTTCACATCGGTGTAAAGCCTTTTTCATGTGAGAACTGTGGAAAATGCTTTACTTTCAAGTCTGCTTTCAATGTTCATGTGAGAACTCACACAGGAGAAAAGCCTTTTCTATGCGTCATCTGTGGGAAAAGTTTTAGTTGCAAACAATATTTATCTGAGCACATGACGATTCACTCAGGTGAAAAGCCGTTTTCATGTATGACCTGTGGAAAGTGTTTTGCTTTCAAATCTGCTTTTGATGCTCATAGAACTCACACTGGGGAGAAACCCCTTTTAATGCGTCACTTGTGGGAAATGTTTCAGTCAAAAACATGTTCTACTTAATCATATTGTAATTCACACAAATACGAGGCCTTTTTGGTGTCTTATTTGTGGAAAAGGTTTGAGTAAAAAATTTTATTTAACTGTCCACATGAGAAATCACTCGGGTAGTTATTAATTTAGAGCGCAAAAAAAAAAGAAATTCTAATAAAAAAGCCTAATTTGTCATTTTATTCCTGACCATAACATGGTTGTCATGGGTGACATGAATGCAGACATCTCAGATAAAAACTCAGTTTGCTAAACACCATTTTTTTTTTACAAATTCTAATCTAGTATTGTCAAGTAAAGAGCGTCTGCCAGCTGCTAGCTACATTTATGTAATTGAAGCTTGGCATACTGTGTCTTGGTTGGACCATTGTATGACTACAGCAGATGCTCATCTTGCTATGCTATACCTAAAAATCTTATGCAATATGTCCACTGTTGACCACATCCCCTTCGAGGTGTCAACTAAATGTGAACAGTAATCAAATAGCTCATTACTATGCCCAAACTGATCAATTGTTATGTACCATTAAAATACCAAGAGAGG
This sequence comes from Poeciliopsis prolifica, assembly GCF_027474105.1. Lineage (NCBI taxonomy): Eukaryota > Metazoa > Chordata > Actinopteri > Cyprinodontiformes > Poeciliidae > Poeciliopsis > Poeciliopsis prolifica. The sequence goes on from NW_026562554.1 coordinate 121,010, forward strand.
CAGTTACTTGTTCAGACGGTAACTGCTCTATTATTGGACACAGAGCCAATATAACTGGATTATATTCTAATATAATTGAAGCTACTGGGAGCTGGCCTTCCTTATGATAAAAGTAATATAAAGATTCAAAACAGACCAGGCTGCAACACCTATGTGTCTAAATACCACAGTGAAGCTCCTACTTCTTGGGCTCTAGCAGGTAAACCTAGGCAGGGCCCTTTATTTGAACATAAAAAGCGGTCTAATGCAAAATACAAATATGCACTATGGTTCATTATCCAGAATAAGAAAACCATGAGGGCTGACTGCTTGGCAAAAAAGCTTATAGGTAAGGATACAAAAGCCTTTTGGAAAGAGGTTAAAACCATCAAACAGTAAATCCTCTCCCTTGCACTGTCAATGGCGCTTCTGGGACGAATATGATTGTTGATTTTTGGCAACGTCACTACAGAAAATTATTTTCCTGTGTATACAGTGAACCCTTTCAAGTTGACAAGGTTAGTACTGTAGAAATGATCAAAACACACGAGGTCTATCAAGCAATTAAGGAACTGTCTGTAAATAAATCTGAAGGAATGGAGTTCAAGGGTCGCCCCTCTTCTTGCCTTGTGTTTCACTGATTTTATTATTCCTGTTTTTATTCCTGATAGCTTGATGAATGTACTTCTACTTCCAGTGATTTAAAAAAAAAAGCTGGTAAAATAGGCAGCTCTGATAACTATAACCTAGTACACACTCTGAAGTCTTTGAACTTATTCTTTTGCCAAAATTTGCAGATTGTTATGTCTGTAGACAATCAATTTGGGTTCAAGTCCAACCTGATACATGAGAATTACTGGATAATTATAACAGTAAAAACTACAGTTTTTCTGTGTTTTTAGACACCACTAAGGCTTTTGATCGTGTAAATCAGAAAAAACTAATTTTAAAATTGTGCAACGCTGTTGTGGGCAAATATATAGTAAGATGTCTGTCCTATTGGTGTGCTAATCAAACTATGCAGGTCAAATGGGACAAGTGTATGTCTGCATCCTTTCGTCTGAGATAAGGAAGCATTTTATTTCCTATGTTGTTTAATTTTCATGTGAATGATCTCTCTAATCTCCTGAACCTGTGTAGAACTGGCTGCATGGATGGTGAAAACTATTATTAATCATTTAATGTATGCTGATGACCGAGACGTTTTTAGTCCCAGTTCAGCTGGTCTTCAGAAACTGCATCATGTTGGTAACCTACATGATAAATTCAATCCATCAAAAATTATCTTGATCTGTTGCACTAAGGAGGAAAAAATAGGGCATTTCCAAATTTCAAGCTGTCTGGGACTCTATTGAATTAAATGAAGTAAAATATCTTGGTCATGTGTCGACAGACTGTCTGTGATTTACCGTCAGGTCCGAATGTCATCTGCTCAGGCAAATATCCTTGTTTAGATCATATTGTACATCACTGTATACTGCACATTTGTGATGCAACGTTCAAAGAGCCAGTCTTCAAAGATTGAAGGTGGCTGACAATGACTTTTGTTAAATAAGCCCAGATGGACCAGTGCCAGTGAACTGTTTGTATCCGCTCGCGTCAGCATTTTGATGGCTGTTTTAAGAAAGCTTATGTTTAATTTTATTTGTCATATAAACGAGTCTAATAATAGCATTATCCTAGTGTTGATGAAATATATTGCAGTAAAATATATTGCAGTAAAATACTCATCTGTACTCTGGAGACATTGGTATGACTGTCTCCTGAAACGCTAGTAGCCGTTATTTTATGTATTTTTTTCTACTTTTATCAATTTTTTCTTCTTCTTTTTTTATGTAATTTGGACTTTGAGTCTGTAATAAAATCTATCTAAATCTATCTATAGTCTTCAACTTATTGAGTAAAATCTGCTAAGTGGCTTGACTTAGATAGGTTGGCTAAGGAGGCTATTAAACAAGAAGTTATTGATATGCCAGTAAAATGATTTAAATCTGAAGACAAAGGTATAGTTTGGAGAGGAAGCAAGAAGATTTGGAAAATTACGTGGAATAATGAAATAAATGGAAGGCATTTATATACATTTGATGTAGTAATGGTTAGAGGAATAAACAGGAGGGAGGAGATAATTATGAATAGAATAAGAACAGTCAGTTTTTTTTAAATGGAACTCTTTTTAAGATGGGGAAACATCTTACTGGTTTATGTAGTTGGTGTGATTTTATGGAACATGTTTTTATTAGTTTTAGAAAATATGTAAATCAAAGATATGAGAATTTGAGACATAGATATGAGGATCCAATAGGTGGCAGTAGTGCAACAACAATGGATGCAAACTTCCGTTACAATGTAAAGGAGAAGAAGAAGAAAAAGTAGGAGAAGAAGAAGTAGAAGAAGACAAAGAGGACAGCACGTGGTCTGTTTGTTGAATGTTTGAGTTTTTCTCTAATAAATATCTTCAGTCCAGCTTAAACCAGTGAATCAGCGAGCAGTGAACTGCAGAAACATTGACAGAGTTTAAAGAAATCATCGTCCAGTCGGAGGAAGAGATGGAGGATCAGCGCAGACTGCTTGATTTCTCCCGGACTCCCCAGATCATCTTACACCGAATAGGTAGGAAACAGCAGCGTTTGGATGCAGGTTAAGGTCTAAATGTCTGCACCTTTCTGCATGAGGATCATTTTAGTAAACGCTCTTTTCCCGGATAAATGTTTTGTTAGCAGGTAAATGAATGCAGACATCACAATGAGAATGGCTGATTTATGGAGAGAAAATGGAGTTTCTCACAATCTGAGCTTTGTGCTGCGTCAGTGTTTCGTTGTGTAGTGGAAGTAGTGTCAGTAGTCAGTTAAAACGTTGTAGCTCTGGAAGAAGGGACTTTGTAACGGCAGCCCCAACACAAATACACACATCATGTGCAAATAAAGTTGCCGAAAGTGAAGAAGAGTCTGTTTCGTGAGTGCAACACTATTTGTGTGTTTGGTTTCCATCCATCCGTTTTCTAACTCGCTTATCGCGAGAGTTGCTGATGCATCTCCAGCAGTTGCATATTTAGGTTTATATTGTACATATTTCATACTTTAGTTGCACTTTTCCAACTGGATTTTCTTTCATTGTACATGTGTAAATCCAAATTAATTCAAAGTCTTTCTATCTTGTTATTAGAGGATGATCAGGGTCTCTGCTCCAACTCTTTATTTCTAACGGGTCGATTTGTCTAATTTTAGATATTTTTCCATGTAACATTTTTTTTGGGCTTCTGGGAGAAGCTTTTCACAATATATCCCACTTTGTTTCAAACTGCTTTTCTGCATTATGGAAGAGGAAGATACAGCGGAAAGGTGATAAAACCATCAAAAAATGTTTGTTTTGGTATGTTGCCATACAAGATGGCGCCCAGCGACGTAAACGTCACACGCAGTGACATAACTTCCAAGCCTCTAGAGCAGGGGTGTCAAATTCATTTTGGTTTAGGGGCCGCATTCAGCTCAACCTGATCTCAAGGGGCCGCACAAATTAACTCATTGCAAGATTAAATGGAACTAATGAAAGTGGACTCGTTGATTTTTAAATTAAACAAATTTCACTTTTGCAAAAATATATTATGAATAACTTCAGACTTTTTAAGAAAAGTATATACAATTTCAACAATAATTTTACTCAGTTAAACATTTATTTAAATGCATTATGCATAAGAACTGATCACAGTGATTGTACAAAGTTGCAAAACATTTATTCAGTTTTTGGAACTTCAAACACTGTCCTGCGTGACAAAATACATCAAACAGATAAAAATTTAGAAATGATTTAAAATCAATTTAAATAATTTCCACCCCGACTCGGTCCATCCCGACTCGGTCCACCCCGACTCGGTCCGGCGCTCCAACAACGGAGCGGAAAATGTCTTCAGATGTCGGTCATGGGCACCAACTCTAGAAACTCCTCTGACAGTCAACATCAACTCCACGAATAAATATGGCCAGTTGAGCGACATCTGCAACATCAGTACTCTCTCTCATCAATGGCAACAGAAAATGCCAGAAATGACTCCGTTTTTCGTTTGAGCTGGTTGTCCAAATTTGCCGATAGTTCTGAAATCCTGTCTGCGACGGTATTTCTAGTCAAGCTAATATTGGAAAAGCTTGTCGCTTCTCAGGACACAACTTGAGCAGCTTCAGCATGCAGTTCTTGCCGAACTCTACCTTACAGTGAGGCTTTGATGCTAACGCTATTTGGCTAGCAGTTAGCTAGCTGGCTTTCACCGCAGCATCACTGGCCTCGACTCTGGGTGAAAACAGATTGCTGTTTCCTCAGACCGTCAACATTTCATTTATCTTCTGATTTCTCAGTTCTCCTTGCAAGTGCTTGTATTTTTCACCATGCTGAGTTTCATAGTGGCGGTGAATATTGTATTCCTTAAGCACCGAAACCTGCTGCAGGCACACAAGGCACACGGGTTTTCCATTCACCTGCATGAACAAATAAGCAGTCAATTTTTCTTGAAAAATCCGACACTCTGTGTCTACTTTTCTCTTTTTTGAGAAAGACATGTCGTTGATGAGGCTGCCGGGGCCAAAATAACACGCGGATGAAGCGATAGAATCGAAGCTGTTTACAGAACCTGAAGCTCATTTGAGAATTCTCCAAATGTCAGCTGGATTTGTTGACTGATGTATATCTCTGTCTACGCTGTTGAATTTTCAATGTTATTTTGTTCATTTGTGTCTTAAACTGTGAACAATTTCTACTATTTACTTCAGTAAAGTTAACACTTCTTCTTTTTATCTGTTTGCTTGTCCAGATTCCCTGAAGTGTAACGTTTATAACCAGGAGAGGAGATCCACTCTGGACCAGGAGGAGTTAGAACCTCTGCAGGTGAAACAAGAACAGGAAGAGCCAGAAAATCATCAGATAAAAGAAGAACAGGAGGATCTAGAACACCTGCAGATAAAAGTGGAAGAGAAAGAAGTTTACTGCAGTCAGGGTGAAGAACAGATTGAATTAAAACAGGAGACTGATACCTGCATGGTGGTTCCTGTTGATGAGCAAACATACCAAACTGAATCAGAACCAAATGGGAACCAAGACATCTTAGAAAAGCCTGATGAAACTGAGAACCAAAATCAGGACAGAAGAAAACCTTTATCAGGTGTCATCTGTAAAAAACAATCGACTGCCAAATATGCTGTCAGTGATCATATCAGAATTCATGAGGGTGAAAAACCGTTTTCATGTGTGAACTGTGGAAAAAGTTTTAGTGAAAAACGGGCATTAACTCAGCACATGATGATTCACACTGGTGAAAAGCCGTTTTCATGTGTGAACTGTGGAAAAAGTTTTAGAATTAAACTTTGTTTAACTCGGCACATGATGATTCACACTGGTGAAAAACCGTTTTCATGTGTGAACTGTGGAAAAAGTTTTAGTCAAAAACTTTGTTTAACTCGGCACATGATGATTCACACTGGTGAAAAGCTGTTTTCATGTGTGAACTGTGGAAAAAGTTTTAGTGAAAAAAAGGCATTAACTCGGCACATGAGGATTCACACTGGTGAAAAGCCGTTTTCATGTGTGAACTGTGGAAAAAGTTTTAGAATTAAACTTTGTTTAACTCGGCACATGATGATTCACACTGGTGAAAAACCGTTTTCATGTGTGAACTGTGGAAAAAGTTTTAGTCAAAAACAGCATTTAACTCAGCACATGATGATTCACACTGGTGAAAAGCCGTTTTCATGTGTGAACTGTGGAAAAAGTTTTAGTGAAAAACGGGCATTAACTCAGCACATGATGATTCACACTGGTGAAAAGCCGTTTTCATGTGTGAACTGTGGAAAAAGTTTTAGTCATAAACTTTGTTTAACTCTGCACATGATGATTCACACTGGTGAAAAGCCGTTTTCATGTGTGAACTGTGGAAAAAGTTTTAGTCGTAAACAGCATTTAACTCGGCACATGATGATTCACACTGGTGAAAAGCCGTTTTCATGTGTGAACTGTGGAAAAAGTTTTAGACATAAACGGGCATTAACTCAACACATGATGATTCACACTGGTGAAAAGCCGTTTTCATGTGTGAACTGTGGAAAATGTTTTTGTCGAAAACAGCATTTAACTCAACACATGATGATTCACACTGGTGAAAAGCCGTTTTCATGTGTGTCCTGTGGAAAAAGTTTTAGTCGTAAACAGCTTTTAACTCGGCACATGAGGATTCACACTGGTGAAAAGTCTTAAAAGTTCACTATAAATGTCATTGTAATAAAAATTTGTTATTTACTGGAGGGTTTGCATCTATAAAGTGGTGACATTTTTTAATTAAGTTGTTAAATGTGATATTTATTTGCCCCTAGGATGTGTGTTTGTAGCAGTAGGAAGCAGGCCGATTTGAGAAGCAAAATGCCTGAAGCCGCAGCTACACTGATAGCTTGACTAGACGAAAAATGCCAGTCATAAAGAAAATGTTATCACCTTAGCAGGAGAATGGATCAAAGACTAGAAGTCCTGAGAAACTCTTTTTTTGTAGCCCAGAGAAACAAGAAACAAGAGAAAAGTTTTTATAACCTCAAGAAATTGACAGACAGGATCTTCAAGAGCTACAAAAATGTGCTTGGAGGACAACAGCTGCATAGATGCAGGATGACAACATTGTTTGAGCAGAGATTGTGACTGAAATCTGGTCTCCTTCTATGCAAATGATTTGTAAGCAACGCCTCAATGTAATAAATATTGAGTTGTATGAGAGCACGTTAGAAACTGGCCTGGAGACGGAGATAGCAGACGTCCTGAAGCTGGCTCTCCATTCAATTCTATTGCATTTAAAACTTCAACTGTATCTCTTTCGTCATATTGTGAAATGTTTGATAAATGTTTTGTGTTCAGATCCAACAGTTTCCTTGAGAGATTTTCTTGCTGTTGTTTTGTAATTGTTTTGCTTACAAATATATTCATGCCTTATAATAAGTAATTGTCTTGTTTGGATTAAAAGCATTTAATCATTTTTATTCAGCGTTATTCATTTATGCATTATAACAAGTAATCGTCTCACAAAGTTTCAATGTTCCAGAATCTTATTGTAGCATTCATATTAATATAATATTGTGCTTTTAATGCTTCTTGGGATTTATTTGAACATTGTTCTGCAAAAGCAGTGAAAAGGTCAACTGCCATTCTCAGTGCTCTTGTGGACCATTGTGACTAATTTCATGCATTAACAGAGTTTGACTGGACATGGACTCCCTTCCAGAACATTCTCACAAGATTGGACTTGAGGGATTGATTTGTATTATTCTATTCTGTATAGAGAAAGTGTGAGGGATGGATGTTGTTTATCTTAATACACTAATTATCAAAAATACAATGTGCTATGCACTGATGTTACATTTTCTTTGATGATTAGATAAAAAAAATCCATTTAAAAACTATGAAATCACTCATTGATTGTTCATGATTTTTTAAAAGTTTGGTTGATTATTATTGTCTTCAGTAATTCTCTGTGTGTCTTTTGTCTTAGTTGTATTTTTGTTTTTTCTGCTCTTTTCTATTACGAGGAAAACATTTCACGTTCTGCCACGAGAAGTGGCACTGAGAAAAATCTGTAGATGTGATGATCGTAGGATCCACAAGGTGGCAGTAATGCAATGACATGAATGCAGTTAGTCATAAAACCCCAAAGAAGAAGAAGACAAAGCAAAGGAGATGAAACGAGGTTTATGGCTGTTCATAACAGAATTATTTAAATCTGAAGACAAAGGTATAGTTTGGAGAGGAAGCAAGAAGATTTGGAAAATTAGGTGGGATATAAATAAATGGAAGGCATTTATATACAATTGATGTAGTAATGGTTAGAGGAAATAAACAGGAGGGAGGAGATAATTATGAATAGAATAAGAACCAGTCAGTTTTTTTAAATGGAACTCTTTTTAAGATGGGGAAACATCTTACTGGTTTATGAAGTTGGTGTGATTCTATGGAACATGTTTTTATTAGGTATAGAAAATATGTAAATCAAAGATATTAGAGTTTGAGACATAGATATGAGGATCCAATAGGTGGCAGTAGTGCAAGAGCAATGGATGCAAACTGCCGTTAAAATGTAAAGGAGAAAAAGTAGAAGAAGAAGACAGAGAGAACAGCACATGGTCTGTGTTGTTGAATGTTTGAGTGTTTCTCTAATAAATATCTCCAGTCCAGCTTAAACCAGTTAATCAGCGAGCAGTGAACTGCAGGAACATTGACAGAGTTTAAAGAAATCATCGTCCAGTCGGAGGAAGAGATGGATGATCAGCGCAGACTGCTTGATTTCTCCCGGACTCCCCAGATCATCTTACACCGAATAGGTAGGAAACAGCAGCGTTTGGATGCAGGTTAAGGTCTAAATGTCTAGTGTTACTTCACTATTGTATCCCACTTTATGTTGGATAATTACATAAAATTCTTATGAAATATATTTTCAGATGTGTTTATGTGATAAAATTTGGAAAAGTTCAAGGGTTAATACTTTTGAAGCCACGGGAGAATCAATGCAGTGAAGATGTGGCGCACCTAAAACTGCCACCCCATTATTTTATTTTGGTTGTATTAATATTTATTAAATAATTTTAATGTATTTTAATGTATGACTTATTCGATTTATTCCAAAAATGAACAAGTTATATTTTGTTTGTTTCGGAGCAGCAGTGGCGAAGCGGAACTTTTTTGGGGGGGACGTTGCTCCCGGGTTGGTTTTACGGTGGAGTTCCGGTTTTCTTTTTCTTTTGTTTTTTTGTTTGGGTGACTTCTCTCTTAAACGATGGAAGTTTTTTATTTACTTCAATGAAGTGAATTCCTAATTTTTTCTGTTTTCTTCTCCAGATCACCTACAACATGACGTTTATGAGGATGAGCTAAGTCAGCAGGAGAGGAGATCCAATTATTTTTAATTAATTAATTAATTATTTTCCTGTGTATACAGTGAACCCTTTCAAGTTGACAAGGTTAGTACTGTAGAAATGATCAAAACACACGAGGTCTATCAAGCAATTAAGGAACTGTCTGTAAATAAATCTGAAGGAATGGAGTTCAAGGGTCGCCCCTCTTCTTGCCTTGTGTTTCACTGATTTTATTATTTCTGTTTTTATTCCTGATAGCTTGATGAATGTACTTCTACTTCCGGTGATTTAAAAAAAAAGCTGGTAAAATAGGTAGCTCTGATAACTATAACCTAGTACACACTCTGAAGTCTTTGAACTTATTCTTTTGCCAAAATTTGCAGATTGTTATGTCTGTAGACAATCAATTTGGGTTCAAGTCCAACCTGATACATGAGAATTACTGGATAATTATAACAGTAAAAACTCTACAGTTTTTCTGTGTTTTTAGACGCCACTAAGGCTTTTGATCGTGTAAATCAGAAAAAACTAATTTTAAAATTGTGCAACGCTGTTGTGGGCAAATATATAGTAAGATGTCTGTCCTATTGGTGTGCTAATCAAACTATGCAGGTCAAATGGGACAAGTGTATGTCTGCATCCTTTCGTCTGAGATAAGGAAGCATTTTATTTCCTATGTTGTTTAATTTTCATGTGAATGATCTCTCTAATCTCCTGAACCTGTGTAGAACTGGCTGCATGGATGGTGAAACTATTATTAATCATTTAATGTATGCTGATGACCGAGACGTTTTTAGTCCCAGTTCAGCTGGTCTTCAGAAACTGCATCATGTTGGTAACCTACATGATAAATTCAATCCATCAAAAAGTATCTTGATCTGTTGCACTAAGGAGGAAAAAAATAGGGCATTTCCAAATTTCAAGCTGTCTGGGACTCTATTGAATTTCTCTAATGAAGTAAAATATCTTGGTCATGTGTCGACAGACTGTCTGTGATTTACCGTCAGGTCCGAATGTCATCTGCTCAGGCAAATATCCTTGTTTAGATCATATTGTACATCACTGTATACTGCACATTTGTGGTGCAACGTTCAAAGAGCCAGTCTTCAAAGATTGAAGGTGGCTGACAATGACTTTTGTTAAATAAGCCCAGATGGACCAGTGCCAGTGAACTGTTTGTATCCGCTCGCGTCAGCATTTTGATGGCTGTTTTAAGAAAGCTTATGTTTAATTTTATTTGTCATATAAACGAGTCTAATAATAGCATTATCCTACTGTTGATGAAATATATTGCAGTAAAAAATATTCTGCAGTAAAATATATTCTGCAGTAAAATACTCATCTGTACTCTGGAGACATTGGTATGACTGCCTCCTGAAACGCTAGTAGCCGTTATTTTATGTATTTTTTCTACTTTTATCAATTTTTTTTCTTCTTCTTTTTTTATGTAATTTGGACTTGAGTCTGTAATAAAATCTATCTAAATCTATCTATAGTCTTCAACTTATTGAGTAAAATCTGCTAAGTGGCTTGACTTAGATAGGTTGGCTAAGGAGGCTATTAAACAAGAAGTTATTGATATGCCAGTGAAATGATTTAAATCTGAAGACAAAGGTATAGTTTGGAGAGGAAGCAAGAAGATTTGGAAAATTACGTGGGATAATGAAATAAATGGAAGGCATTTATATACAATTGATGTCGTAATGGTTAGCGGAATAAACAGGAGGGAGGAGATAATTATGAGTAGAATAAGAACCAGTCAGTTTTTTTTAAATGGAACTCTTTTTAAGATGGGGAAACATCTTACTGGTTTATGAAGTTGGTGTGATTTTATGGAACATGTTTTTATTAGTTGTAGAAAATATGTAAATCAAAGATATTAGAGTTTGAGACATAGATATGAGGATCCAATAGGTGGCAGTAGTGCAAGAGCAATGGATGCAAACTGCCGTTAAAATGTAAAGGAGATGAAGAAGCAAAAGGAGATGAAGAAGAAGAAGTAGTAGAAGAAGAAGAAGTAGAAGAAGACAAAGAGGACAGCACATGGTCTGTTTTGTTGAATGTTTGAGTGTTTCTCTAATAAATATCTCCAGTCCAGCTTAAACCAGTGAATCAGCGAGCAGTGAACTGCAGAAACATTGACAGAGTTTAAAGAAATCATCGTCCAGTCGGAGGAAGAGATGGAGGATCAGCGCAGACTGCTTGATTTCTCCCGGACTCCCCAGATCATCTTACACCGAATAGGTAGGAAACAGCAGCGTTTGGATGCAGGTTAAGGTCTAAATGTCTGCACCTTTCTGCATGAGGATCATTTTAGTAAACGCTCTTTTCCCGGATAAATGTTTTGTTAGCAGGTAAATGAACGCAGACATCACAATGAGAATGGCTGATTTATGGAGAGAAAATGGAGTTTCTCACAATCTGAGCTTTGTGCTGCGTCAGTGTTTCGTTGTGTAGTGGAAGTAGTGTCAGTAGTCAGTTAAAACGTTGTAGCTCTGGAAGAAGGAACTTTGTATCGGCAGCCCCGAAACAAATACACACATCATGTGCAAATAAAGTTGCCGAAACTGAAGAAGAGTCTGTTTCGTGAGTGCAACACTATTTGTGTGTTTGGTTTCCATCCATCCGTTTTCTAACTCTTATCGCGAGAGTTGCTGATGCATCTCCAGCAGTTGCATATTTAGGTTTATATTGTACATATTTCATACTTTAGTTGCACTTTTCCAACTGGATTTTCTTTCATTGTACATGTGTAAATCCAAAGTAATTCAAAGTCTTTCTATCTTGTTATTAGAGGATGATCAGGGTCTCTGCTCCAACTCTGTATTTCTAACGGGTCGATTTGTCCAATTTTAGATATTTTTCCATGTAGAGTTTTTTTTGGGGGCTTCTGGGAGAAGCTTTTTACAATATAGCCCACTTTGTTTCAAACTGCTTTTCAGCATTATGGAAGAGGAAGATACAGCGGAAACGCTATAAAACCATCAGAAAAGGTTTGTTTTGGAATGTTGCCATACAAGATGGCGCCCAGCGACGTAAACGTCACACGCAGTGAACAGATAAAAATTAAGAAATCATTTAAAATCAATTTTCTACATCTGGGAAGCAATTTGAACAAATTCGTGAGCTTCACACATTTGAAATTTTAAGTGTCAGGTGTTTTAAACAGACATTTGATGAAGTACATTTGTCGCCTTTCTTGTTGATGCATAAAATATATACATATAGAAAAACTTTCACACATAACATGTATTGCATGCATGAGAAATATTTCACTCAGCAAACTGACAATGACTGAGAGCTCTGGCTCGGATGAAATTTACAGTTCGGACAACCACCTCCATTACATGGTGCATTTTTAGCGACTTGCAGCTTAATGCTTCCTGATGCAAAATACAATGAAATGTCCAAAACTCCCTCCTTTATTTGCAGCTTGTACTTTCTCTCTGAACTTTGTCACAACACCTGTCTTTTTCCCAATCATTGACGGCGCACCATCAGTAGCCAGGCTTACGGCGCGGGACGGTCCAACAACAGAGCGGAAAATGTCTTCAGATGTCGTGGTGTCGGCCATTTTATTAATTTTTTCTTCAATGGTAATGTCCGGCTGGGGGCATTTAGACCCCGGGCCGGGCTAAATCGTTTGGCGGGCCGCTTCCTGTCTAACTTAGAAAAGCAAATAAGAAAGGAACAAAACTAAACAACTATTAACCTACAAATAAATTCATGTTTATAACTCAACCCCAAGGATTTAAAGTGCACGAAAATTAGATTTAACTATTATTCAAAGTAATAAAAGAAGTAATGTATTGAAATAATACAGTTTACTATTAAATACTAACAATAATCCCTACGACATTTAATTTTGTAATCAATAAAATTATTTTTTTAATCCGTTCATTTGAGAATTCTCCAAATGTCAGCTGGATTTGTCGACTGATGTGTATCTCTGTCTACGTTGTTGAATTTTCAATGTTATTTTGTTCATTTCTGTCTTAAACTGTGAACAATTTCTACTATTTACTTCAGTAAAGTTAACAATTATTCTTTTTATCTGTTTGCTTGTCCAGATTCCCTGAAGTGTAACGTTTATAACCAGGAGAGGAGATCCACTCTGGATGAGTTAGAACCTCTGCAGGTGAAACAATAACAGGAAGAGCCAGAAGATCATCAGATAAAAGTGGCAGAGAAAGAAGTTTACTGCACTCAGGGTGAAGAACTGATTGCATTAAAACTGGAGACTGATACCTGCATGGTGGTTCCTGTTGATGTGCAAACATACCAAACTGAATCAGAACCAAATGGGAACCAAGACATCTTAAAAAAGCCTGATGAAACTGAGAACCAACATCAGGACAGAAGAAAACCTTTGTCAGGTGTCATCTGTAAAAAACAATTGACTGCCAAATATGCTCTCAGTGATAATATCAGAATTCATAAGGGTGAAAAACCGTTTTCATGTGTGAACTGTGGAAAAAGTTTTTGTCGAAAACAGCATTTAACTCGGCACATGAGGATTCACACTGGTGAAAAGCCGTTTTCATGTGGGAACTGTGGAAAAAGTTTCAGTCATAAACAGAGTTTAACTCAGCACATGAGGATTCACACTGGTGAAAAGCCGTTTTCATGTGTGAACTGTGGAAAAAGTTTTAGAATTAAACTTTGTTTAACTCTGCACATGAGGATTCACACTGGTGAAAAACCGTTTTCATGTGTCAACTGTGGAAAAAGTTTTAGTGGAAAACAGCATTTAACTCGGCACATGAGGATTCACACTGGTGAAAAACCGTTTTCATGTGTGAACTGTGGAAAAAGTTTTAGTCGAAAACAGCATTTAACTCGGCACATGATGATTCACACTGGTGAAAAACCATTTTCATGTGTGAACTGTGGAAAAAGTTTTAGTCATAAACTTTGTTTAACTCAACACATGATGATTCACACTGGTGAAAAGCCGTTTTCATGTGTGAACTGTGGAAAAAGTTTTAGTCGTAAACAGCATTTAACTCAACACATGATGATTCACACTGGTGAAAATCTTTTTTCATGTGTGAACTGCGGAAAAAGTTTTAGTGAAAAAAAGGCATTAACTCAACACATGATGATTCACACTGGTGAAAAGCCGTTTTCATGTGTGAACTGTGGAAAAAGTTTTAGTGAAAAACAGCATTTAACTCGGCACATGAGGATTCACACTGGTGAAAAGCCGTTTTCATGTGGGAACTGTGGAAAAAGTTTCAGTCATAAACAGAGTTTAACTCAGCACATGAGGATTCACACTGGTGAAAAGCCGTTTCCATGTGTGAACTGTGGAAAAAGTTTTAGTCATAAACTTTGTTTAACTCGGCACATGAGGATTCACACTGGTGAAAAGCCGTTTTCATGTGTGAACTGTGGAAAAAGTTTTAGTCATAAACTTTGTTTAACTCGGCACATGAGGATTCACACTGGTGAAAAGCCGTTTTCATGTGTGAACTGTGGAAAAAGTTTTAGTGGAAAACAGCATTAACTCGGCACATGATGATTCACACTGGTGAAAAGCCGTTTTCATGTGTGAACTGTGGAAAAAGTTTTAGTCGAAAACAGCATTTAACTCGGCACATGATGATTCACTGGTGAAAAGCCGTTTTCATGTGTGAACTGTGGAAGAAGTTTTACTGAAAAAAAGGCATTAACTCAACACATGATGATTCACACTGGTGAAAAGCCGTTTTCATGTGTGAAATGTGGAAAAAGTTTTAGTCATAAAACTTTGTTTAACTCGGCACATGATGATTCACACTGGTGAAAAGCCATTTTCATGTGTGAACTGTGGAAAAAGTTTTTGTCGAAAACATTTAACTCGGCACATGATGATTCACACTGGTGAAAAGCCGTTTTTATATGGGAATTGTGGAAAAAGGTTTAGTCAAAAACAGGATTTAACTCGGCACATGAGGATTCACACTGGTGAAAAGTCTTAAAAGTTCACTATAAATGTCATTGTAATAAAAATGTGTTATTTACTGGAGGGTTTACATCTATAAAGTGGTGGAAATTTTTTAATTAAGTTGTTAAATGTGATATTTATTTGCCCCTAGGATGTGTGTTTGTAGCAGTATGAAGCAGGCCGATTTGAGAAGCAAAATGCCTGAAGCCGCAGCTACACTGATAGCTTGACTAGACGAAAAATGCCAGTCAGAAAGAAAATGTTATCACCTTAGCAGGAGAATGGATCAAAGACTAGAAGTCCTGAGAAACTCTTGTTTTGTAGCCCAGAGAAACAAGAAACAAGAGAAAAGTTTTTTATAACCTCAAGAAATTTACAGACAGGATCTTCAAGAGCTACAAAAATGTGCTTGGAGGACAACAGCTGCATGGATGCAGGATGACAACATTGTTTGAGCAGAGACTTGTGACTGAAATCTGGTCTCCTTCTATGCAAATGATTTGTAAGCAACGCCTCAATGTAATAAATATTGAGTTGTATGAGAGCACGTTAGAACTGGCCTGGAGACGGAGATAGCAGACGTCCTGAAGCTGGCTCTCCATTCAATTCTATTGCATTTAAAACTTCAACTGTATCTCTTTCGTCATATTGTGAAATGTTTGATAAATGTTTTGTGTTCAGATCCAACAGTTTCCTTGAGAGATTTTCTTGCTGTTGTTTTGTAATTGTTTTGCTTACAAATATATTCATGCCTTACAGTAAGTAATTATCTTGTTTGGATTAAAAACATTTAATCATTCTTTTTCAGCGGTTCATTTATGCATTATAAACAAGTAATCGTCTCACAAAGTTTCAATGTTCCAGAATCTTATTGTAGCATTCATATTAATGTTATAATATTGTGCTTTTAATGCTTCTTGGGATTTATTGAACATTGTTCTACAAAAGCAGTGAAAAGGTCAACTGCCATTCTCAGTGGTCTAAGTGCTCTTGTGGACCATTGTGACTAATTTCATGCATTAACAGAGTTTGACTGGACATGGACTCCCTTCCAGAACATTCTCACAAGATTGGACTTGGGGAATTGATCTGTATTATTCTATTCTGTATAGACAAAGTGTGAGGGATGGATGATGTTTATCTTAATACACTAATTATCAAAATACAATGTGCTGTTATGCACTGATGTTACATTTTCTTTGATGATTAGATAAAAAAAATCCATTTAAAAACTTTATGAAATCACTCATTGATTGTTCATGATTTTTTAAAAGTTTGGTTGATTATTATTGTCTTCAGTAATTCTCTGTGTGTCTTTTGTCTTAGTTGTATTTTTGTTTTTTCTGCTCTTTTCTATTACGAGGAAAACATTTCACGTTCTGCAACGAGAACTGGCACTGAGAAAAATCTGTAGATGTGATGATCGTAGGATCCACAAGGTGGCAGTAATGCAATGACATGAATGCAGTTAGTCATAAAACCCCAAAGAAGAAGAAGACAAAGCAAAAGAGATGAAACGAGGTTATGGCTGTTCATAACAGATTATTTAAATCTGAAGACAAAGGTATAGTTTGGAGAGGAAGCAAGAAGATATGGAAAATTAGGTGGGATATAAATAAATGGAAGGCATTTATATACAATTGATGTAGTAATGGTTAGAGGAATAAACAAGGGAGGAGATAATTATGAATAGAATAAGAACCAGTCAGTTTTTTTAAATGTAACTCTTTTTAAGATGGGGAAACATCTTACTGGTTTATGAAGTTGGTGTGATTCTATGGAACATGTTTTTATTAGGTATAGAAAATATGTAAATCAAAGATACGAGAATTTGAGACACAGATATGAGGATCCAATATGTGGCAGTAGTACAAGAGCAATGGATGCAAACTGCCGTTACAATGTAAAGGAGAAATAGAAGAAGAAGAAGAAGAAGAAGAAGAAGAAGAAGAAGAAGAAGAAGAAGAAGAAGAAGAAGAAGAAGAAGAAGAAGAAGAAGAAGAAGAAGAAGACAAAGAGGACGACACATGGTCTGTGTTGTTGAATGTTTCAGTGTTTCTCGAATAAATATCTCCAGTCCAGCTTAAACCAGTGAATCAACGAGCAGTGAACAGGAACATTGACAGAGTTTAAAGAAATCATCGTCCAGTCGGAGGAAGAGAGGATCAGCGCAGACTGCTTGATTTCTCCCGGACTCCCCAGATCATCTTACACCGAATAGGTAGGAAACAGCAGCGTTTGGATGCAGGTTAAGGTCTAAATGTCTGCACCTTTCTGCATGAGGATCATTTTAGTAAACGCTCTTTTCCCGGATAAATGTTTTGTTAGCAGGTAAATGAACGCAGACATCACAATGAGAATGGCTGATTTATGGAGAGAAAATGGAGTTTCTCACAATCTGAGCTTTGTGCTGCGTCAGTGTTTCGTTGTGTAGTGGAAGTAGTGTCAGTAGTCAGTTAAAACGTTGTAGCTCTGGAAGAAGGGACTTTGTAACGGCAGCCCCAAAACAAATACACGTCATGTGCAAATAAAGTTGCCGAAAGTGAAGAAGAGTCTGTTTCGTGAGTGCAACACTATTTGTGTGTTTGGTTTCCATCCATCCGTTTTCTAACTCGCTTATCGCGAGAGTTGCTGATGCATCTCCAGCAGTTGCATATTTAGGTTTATATTGTACATATTTCATACTTTAGTTGCACTTTCCAACTGGATTTTCTTTCATTGTACATGTGTAAATCCAAATGAATTCAAAGTCTTTCTATCTTGTTATTAGAGGATGATCAGGGTCTCTGCTCCAACTCTTTATTTCTAACGGGTCGATTTCAATTTTAGATATTTTTTCCATGTAACATTTTTTTGAGCTTCTGGGAGAAGCTTTTCACAATATATCCCACTTTGTTTCAAACTGCTTTTCTGCATTATGGAAGAGGAAGATACAGCGGAAAGGTGATAAAACCATCAAAAAATGTTTGTTTTGGTATGTTGCCATACAAGATGGCGCCCAGTGACGTAAACGTCACACACAGTGACGTCACTTCCAAGCCTCTATACTTTCAGCAAATGGACCCACAGTTCTTCCTGTCTAACTTAGAAAAGCAAATAATAAAGGAACAAAAAATATACAACTATTAACCTACAAATAAATTCATGTTTATAACTCAACCCCAAAAATTTAAAGTATACAAAAATTACATTTAAATATTATTCAAAGTAATAAAAAAATTATATATTGAAATAATACAGTTTACTATTAAATACTAACAATAATCCCTACAAAGTTTAATTTTGTAATAAATAAAATATTTTTTTTTATCAGTTCATTTGAGAATTTTCCAAATGTCAGCTGGATTTGTCGACTGATGTGTATCTCTGTCTACGCTGTTGAATTTTCAATGTTATTTTGTTGATTTCTGTCTAAAACTGTGAACAATTTCTCCTATTTACTTCAGTAAAGTTAACAATTTCTCTCTTCTCTGTTTGCTTGTCCAGATTCCCTGAAGTGTAACGTTTATAACCAGGAGAGGAGATCCACTCTGGACCAGGAGGAGTTAGAACCTCTGCAGGTGAAACAAGAACAGGAAGAGCCAGAAGATCATCAGATAAAAGAAGAACAGGAGGATCTAGAACACCTGCAGATAAAAGTGGAAGAAAAAGAAGTTTACTGCAGTCAGGGTGAAGAGCTGATTGCATTAAAACAGGATTCTGATACCTGCATGGTGGTTCCTGTTGATGAGCAAACATACCAAACTGAATCAGAACCAAACAGGAACCAAGAAATCTTAGAAAAGCCTGATGAAACTGAGAACCAAAATCAGGACAGAAGAAAACCTTTGTCAGGTGTCACCTGTAAAAAACAATTGATTGTCAAATATCCTGTCAGTGATAATATCAGAATTCATAAGGGTGAAAAGCCGTTTTCATGTGTGAACTGTGGAAAAAGTTTTAGACATAAACAGAATTTAACTAAGCACATGAGGATTCACACTGGTGAAAAGCCGTTTTCATGTGGGAACTGTGGAAAAGTTTCGGTCGAAAAGAGTATTTAACTCAGCACATGAGGATTCACTCTGGTGAAAAGCCGTTTTCATGTGGGAACTGTGGAAAAAGTTTTAGACGTAAATATAGTTTAACTCTGCACATGAGGATTCACACTGGTGAAAAGCCGTTTTCATGTGTGAACTGTGGAAAAAGTTTTAGTGAAAAAACGGCATTAACTCAGCACATGAGGATTCACTCTGGTGAAAAGCCGTTTTCATGTGTGAACTGTGGAAAAAGTTTTAGTCAAAAACAGAATTTAACTCAGCACATGAGGATTCACACTGGTGAAAAGCCGTTTTCATGTGTGAACTGTGGAAAAAGTTTTAGTGAAAAAACGGCATTAACTCAGCACATGAGGATTCACACTGGTGAAAAGCCGTTTTCATGTGGGAACTGTGGAAAAAGTTTCGGTCGAAAAGAGTATTTAACTCAGCACATGAGGATTCACTCTGGTGAAAAGCCGTTTTTATGTGTGAACTGTGGAAAAAGTTTTAGTGAAAAACAGAATTTAACTAAGCACATGAGGATTCACACTGGTGAAAAGCCGTTTTCATGTGTGAACTGTGGAAAAAGTTTTAGACATAAATATAGTTTAACTCTGCACATGAGGATTCACACTGGTGAAAAGCCGTTTTCATGTGTGAACTGTGGAAGAAGTTTTAGTGAAAAACAGAATTTAACTAAGCACATGAGGATTCACACTGGTGAAAAGCCGTTTTCATGTGTGAACTGTGGAAAAAGTTTTAGTCAAAAACAGGATTTAACTCAGCACATGATGATTCACTCTGGTGAAAAGCCGTTTTCATGTGAACTGTGGAAAAAGTTTTAGTCTAAAACAGAAATTAACTCGGCACATGATGATTCACTCTGGTGAAAAGCCGTTTTCATGTGTGAACTGTGGAAAAGTTTTAGTCTAAAACAGAAATTAACTCGGCACATGATGAATCACTCTGGTGAAAAGCCGTTTTCATGTGTGAACTGTGGAAAAAGTTTTAGTCAAAAACAGAATTTAAGTCGGCACATGAGGATTCACACTGGTGAAAAGCCGTTTTCATGTGTGAACTGTGGAAAAGGTTTTAGACATGAACAGCATTTAACTCAGCACATGAGGATTCACACTGGTGAAAAGCCGTTTTCATGTGTGAACTGTGGAAAAAGTTTTAGTCAAAAACAGGATTTAACTCGGCACATGATGATTCACACTGGTGAAAAGCCATTTTCATGTGGGAACTGTGGAAAAAGTTTTAGACATAAACTGGATTTAACTCGGCACATGAGGATTCACACTGGTGAAAAGCCGTTTTCATGTGTGAACTGTGGAAAAAGTTTTAGTCGTAAACAGCATTTAACTAAGCACATGATGATTCACACTGGTGAAAAGCCATTTTCATGTGTGAACTGTGGAAAAAGTTTTAGTGAAAAACAGAATTTAACTAAGCACATGAGTATTCACACTGGTGAAAAGCCGTTTTCATGTGTGAACTGTGGAAAAAGTTTTAGTCAAAAACAGAATTTAACTCGGCACATGAGGATTCACACTGGTGAAAAGCTGTAGAAGTATTTTCCGTACATGTCCTATGTTGAGGTTCACTATAGATTTGATTTTGTTAAAAACTAGAATGAAAGACTGGAGGGTTTCATGTCTATAAAGCTGAAAATTTTAGTATTTAAATGTGATCATATGGACGTTGTGCAACCATCCAACAATAATGATAAACTGTATGTTATTGTACTTATATACTGTTTATATCAGACTGTATGTTGTGTTTGTACAACGTGAAGAGCAAAAGCTCAGCTCAGAGCCCTGAGGAGAGCCAGTACTGATGCTGATAGATGAAGAGACATTGTGGTCCATTGTGACTAATTTCATGCATTAACAGAGTTTGACTGGACATGGACTCCCTTCCAGAACATTCTCACAAGATTGGACTTGAGGGATTGATTTGTATTATTCTATTATGTATAGAGAAAGTGTGAGGGATGGATGTTGTTTATCTCAATACACTTATAATCAAAAATACAATGTGCTGTTATGCACTGACTTTACATTTTCTTTGATGATTAGATAAAAAATCCATTTAAAAACTTTATGAAAATCACTCATTGATAGTTCTTGATTTTTTTAAAGTTTGGTTGATTATTGTTGTCTTCAGTAATTCTGTGTGTCTTTTGTCTTAGTTGTATTTCTATTTTTTTTTCTGCTCTCTTATATTACGAGGAAAACATTTCACGTTCTGCAACGAGAACTGGCACTGAGAAAAATCTGTAGATGTGCTGATCGTAGGATCCACAAGGTGGCAGTAATGGAATGACATGAATGCAGTTAGTCATAAAACCCCAAAGAAGAAGACGACAAAGCAAAAGAGATGAAAACGAGGTTATGGCTGTTCATAACAGAATTATTTAAATCTGAAGACAAAGGTATAGTTTGGAGAGGAAGCAAGAAGATTTGGAAAATTAGGTGGGATATAAATAAATGGAAGGCATTTTATACAATTGATGTAGTAATGGTTAGAGGAATAAACAAGGGAGGAGATAATTATGAATAGAATAAGAACCAGTCAGTTTTTTAAATTGAACTCTTTTTAAGATGGGGAAACATCTTACTGGTTTATGAAGTTGGTGTGATTCTATGGAACATGTTTTTATTAGGTATAGAAAATATGTAAATCAAAGATATTAGAATTTGAGACATAGATATGAGGATCCAATAGGTGGCAGTAGTACAAGAGCAATGGATACAAACTGCCGTTACAATGTAAAGAAGAAGAAAAAGTAGTAGAAGAAGAAGAAGACAAAGAGGACGACACATGGTCTGTTTGTTGAATGTTTGAGTGTTTTTCTAATAAATATCTCCAGTCCGGCTTAAACCAGTTAATCAGCGAGCAGTGAACTGCAGAAACATTGACAGAGTTTAAAGAAATCATCGTCCAGTCGGAGGAAGAGATGGACGATCAGCGCAGACTGCTTGATTTCTCCCGGACTCCCCGAATAGGCACTATATGAGAAATTTGTAGTTGTGATGATCGTAGGATCCACATGGTGGCGGTAATGCGATGACATGAATGCAGTTAATTATAAAATCCCAAAGAAGAAGACAAAAAAAAAACTGCAGCAGAAGAAGAAAACAAAAGAGATGAAATGAGGTTATGGCTGTTCATAACAGAATACGTGAACAAAATAAAAATGTAATATAATTTTGGATTCCTGCTCATGTGGGTATTTTGGGTAACGAAAGAGCAGATAGGTTGGCTAAGGAGGCTATTAAACAAGAAGTTGTTGATATGCCAGTAAAGTGATCTAAATATGAAGGCAAAAGTATAGTTTGGAGAGGAAGCAAGAAGATTTGGAAAATTAGGTGGGATGATGAAATAAGTGGAAGTCATTTATATACAATTGATGTAGTAATGGTTAGCGGAATAAACAGGAGGGAGGAGATTATGAATAGAATAAGAACCAGTCAGTTTTTTTAAATGGAACTCTTTTTAAGATGAGGAAACATCTTACTGGTTTATGAAGTTGGTGTGATTTTATGGAACATGTTTTTATTAGTTGTAGAAAATATGTAAATCAAAGATATTAGAATGAGACATAGATATGAGGATCTAATAGGTGGCAGTAGTGCAAGAGCAATGGATGCAAACTGCCGTTACAATGTAAAGGGGAAGAAGAAGAAAAAGTAGTAGAAGAAGATTTTGATTTGATTTTTACAAAACATTTATTTACAATAATAATAAAACAATTTTATTTTTTTTGTTGTTTTACAATAATCCTATGTCATACATTACAAAAAATACATTATAATAAAACATCAGTATAAATTAGTTCATTATTTCCTGAAATGATGCACAACACTTTGTCACATCCCCATAACTCTAAAAACCCCTGCACATTCCCAGTGGCCCTGTGGAAAGCAAACTCCAAACTCAGCCTCGCCTTGATGTTTACTTTCCACAGAGCCACAACATCAACTTGAGGTCCATCCTGCATCTTGTCTCTTCGAGTTATATATAGCTAATTTTGCCTCGGCTAATAAATAATTTAAAAGCCTTGACTTAAAACTAGTCGCTTTACTATGACGTACTTCGTTAATAAATAGTGCATCGGTAAAAATCATTTTAAAAAGACTAAAAACAGTTGATAAAAAACTAAAAAAGACTATCAATCGTGTGCAATGTATAAAACATGAAAAACTCTCTGACAACCTACAAAATGGACACTCATTTATAAAACCAGGACTAATCACCGATAAAAACGCGTTGGTGGCTATAGCGCCATGGAGTATCCTCCACTGGAGGTCGCCAATCCTTTTTCTAATCGGCGGTTTGTACATTGTCCTCCAGTGGATTGGTTGTCCTTTCAGTCTTTCAACCCACACGCTGACGTCCCTCTTTCGAAGTGTTCTCTTGTTTAGGATTTTCACACAGTTTTATATAAAGTCTTTGGTGCCACTTTGCACAAATCCATTTCTGAGTCCATGGTCTTTAGCAGAGGACCGCTGTCCTCTTCAAAGCTTGGACTCAGAAGAAACCTTAGGAAAAGGATCTGTTTCTTTTGGCAGGCATTCTCCATCCTTGTATGCCTGCAATAAACTCTTCTCTTTTCCAGTCAATCTTTCTCTTATTCTCATCAGGACACGTTCCATCATTCTTGTAGACCTTACTTTCAGTGCGGCAGCGACCTTCTGGGCATCGCCAAAGTCTGCTCCTGATGCTCGGATCAGCCTCTTTAAGGTCATCATTCCGGCTCTAGACAGCGTCTCTGTTAGTCCCAGGAACGTGTCCTCTCTAACATCCAGTCTTGCTCCGTACACCAAGGGTTCTTCTAATAGCCAATGCAGAGAATCAGTCATTTCCGCTCTACGCAATCTAAAAAGAGCACATGATTTAAAAACGCTCTGATAAAATTGCGGAATTCCTTTAAACCTTAAAAGACTAAAATTTGTTAAAAACAGAGCAGCATCCAATCCCAAGGAATTCACGCATCTTAGAATGCAACTGGCTACATCCTTCCACACAGGAGATCCTATCAGGTACTTTGTAAAAACTGTATCCTAAACACAGTGACTCTACTGGCCAGGTGGACAAGGCCCTGGCCCCCCTCTTCTCTGGATAAAAACAACACCGGCTGTGGCACCCAGTGACGATTGTTCCAGAAAAAATTAATCATTTCCTTCTGTATTCTTGCGAGCAGCCCTGACGGTGGATCTAGTACAATGAGCTTGTGCCATAGTTGTGATGCGACCAGATTATTAAGCACTAACACTCTTCCTCTGTACGACATTTTTTCATGCAACCATTTCCATTTCGCAAGTTTGTTGATATTTTGTTCTAGGTTTTGCCAGATTTTTTCAACAAAACTTTTCTCGCCTAGATATTTTAGGCCATCTTTTCTCCAGGTCATGCCTTTGGGGAGAGCCGGGAGTCCGTCGGGCCACTCGCCAACAGCCAGGGCTTCACTTTTTTCCCAATTTACTTTGGCGGCAGACAGCATGGAGAACTTTCTTATGATTTCTGTTAAAACGCTGACGTCTTTTTGATCTTTAATAAAAACCACGAGATCGTCAGCATAGGCAGATAAAACCAATTTGTCTTTAAAACCGGGTAAAACCAAGCCGTGAATGTCTGATCGCATCTTCTTTAAAAGGGGTTCCAGGGAGAGTGCATAGAGCATTCCCGAGAGCGCGCAGCCCTGTCGAACGCCTCTCTAAAAGGAGTACACAGGCTGCCATTGATCTTCAGCACACTCTCAATGTCAACGTACAACACCTGGATCTTGGCAATAAGACCCTCGCTGAACCCAAACCTCCTCATTACTTTCCAGAGGAAGTTGTGTTCAACGCGGTCAAAAGCCTTTTCTTGATCTAATGAAATCAAGCCTGTCTGTACACCCAAAATTTCCCGAATTAGGTAGACATTGTCCACCATGGACCTGCCGGGGACGCAGTAGGTCTGGTCCCGGTGGATGACCTGCTCCATGGCTTTTCCTATTCTCGTGGCCAGGGCCTCGAGAGGATTTTATAGTCCGTACAGAGGAGGGACACAGGGCGCCAGTTTTTAATCTCCTGCAGGTTGTCCTTTTTCAGCAGCAGGGTGATGACCGCCCTGCGACAGGATAGGGGGAGCGAACCGGTAGCTAGACTCTCGTTGTACATTTCGAGCATGTCCTGGGCCAGAAGGTCCCAGTAGGCCTTGAAAAACTCCACTGTTAGCCCATCAACGCCTGGGGACCTCTGGCCCTGCATGCTCTGGAGGGCTGTGTGGAGCTCTTGTATGCCCAACGGGCGCTCCAGGTCGGTATTGATCTCCGCAGAGATCTGAGGCAGTTCTTCGCAGAACTCCTCCAACAGTTCTTCATTCTCTTTATATTCCCTCTGGAACAGAGAACTATAGAAGTCCACAGCCCTCCTCCTTATCTGCCCCGGTTCGCTCATATGCTGCCCCGTGTCCGACAGTAAAGAGTGGATAATTTTCCTCTGACCTTGTTTCCTCTCTAGGCCAAAGAAAAAGCCAGAGGGAGCATCCATCTCTGTGATTTCCTGCATCTGGGACCTGACCAACGCGCCTTGGACTTTACTCTCCAGCAGGTTGGCCAAAGTTAGCCTTTTAGATTTGAGAGCTTCAAAATACTCTCGATTTCCCGTGGTGTCAGTCGCTCCAAATCCACTATACTCATCTCCAGATCTCTGATAGATCCGGTAATGTCACACGTGACATTGAGAGTGTGCTGTTGACTCAGCAGTTTAATTTGGACCTTTCCATAATCCCACCACTGCTTGATTGAACTAAAATCAGCTTTCGTTTTTCTAAAACCGGTCCAAAAATAAGTTAAAACCTCCTTAAAACTCTGATTGTAAGTCAAAGCAGAATTAAAATGCCAGTATGCGCTTCTAGGTAAAATGTTTCTGATAAAAACACTACCTAAAAGCAGCGAATGATCCGTAAAAGCCACAGGTAAGATCTGGCATGTTTTAAACACATTAAAATGGTGTTTAAAACAATAAAAACGATCTAAACGAGGTAAAGAGATTTTGCTATCAACAATGTGGGACCAGGTAAACTGCCTGGGAGCTTGTGTGCATCCTCCTCCATACGTCCACCAGGCCATGAGACGAGACCAGCTGCTTCAAGACGCGTTGGGCCATCGGATGCAGCTCTGTGTGATTTCGATCTAAAAACTCATTCTCAGTACAATTAAAATCCCCACCTATAAAAACATAATCCTCAGTCCCGCAATCACCCAACCGTTCCCCAATTTTCTCATAAAAACGCTTCTTCTCTGCATTGGCTATCGGAGCATAGATGTTAATTAAAACAAAATTAAAAAGCTCAAACTTTGTCTTCACTAAAAGACACCGTCCTTGTATGATGGCTCAGTCTCTATGCTAAGTGGGGTAAAAGCTTTAGAAAAAACAAACCCTACACCTGCACTTTTTGAGGTGCCGTGACTCAACACTATTTCCCCCCTCCACTCTTTAACCATTCTGTTTCAGTCATTGATCGCTATGTGTTTCTTGTTTGAACAAAACATAAATTCTTTTCTGATTGATCATTTGGTAAACCAAAGCCTTTTTTTAGCCTCCCTCGCCCCATTAAGATTTAAAGATGCAATCTTAAACGAATTCATAATGAGTAAAAGGCTAAAAAACAAAATACAAAAAACAACCCGTGAGTAATGTTAAAAAGCTATTATGCATCATTAAAACTGTTTTCTAACTTTCGTCATTATTTTCTTTAACCTAAAAACCTCTGTGTCCATAAACCCTGATACTTCTTTGTGTTTGCATAATATCTTGCAGAGGAATAAAATATTTTTAAGTCAGGAAAATAGCTTTCTATTTTTATACCCCTAAGTCCTTTCGTTTCTTTTATGAATGTTCTAAAAGTTTCTACTGGGTATCTTGGTTCTTTACTCCCTTGTGACATCGAGATCTCACTGGTGTCAGAAAAACAGCTCTCCTCATCACTGCTTTGAGACATTTCTTTCCTCTCTCCAGTTACCTTATTAGCCTGCCTGCTGGCCTGATCTGCAGTCACCACATTCCCTCTTACTCCGTCTCCTTGCCGGAGTATTCGCTTCCAAATCCATTTCCTCCTCTGCCTCACCCTTTTCTTTCTCTGTTCCACCTCTTGCAACTGATTCTCACTGTTTATTTCTTTCACCTTATCATCCACCTGTCCCTCTCCTCTCTCTCCCATATCTCCACACACTAGATGTATCATGTTCTCTTTCACTCCTTCCTCCTGCCCCCCCTGTACATCTCCACTCTCCCCTTCTACACTCTCACCACCATCACCAGTCAGCCCACCACCACACACCACCGTGCTCTCATTCTCTCTCTCACACACACTCCTACCACTTCCCTCCACTAACTCAACACTCACTTTCTTCAAAAACTCCCCACCTACCCTCTGTTCCCTTGCTACCGTTGACACCTTGTCTTTTCTGTTTAAAATAATGAAAAGTTGTCTCCAGTGGGAGACAACATGTTTTAACAATGGCGACTTACAACCAGATAAGATCTTTTTCACCGGTGACACCACTTTTCCATGTCTCGATAATTCCTTTACCAAAAACTTGTCGCTTATGAAAGGAGGAACATTAGATAACAACACCCTAGTGCTCGTAATGTGAGAGGTGACACCTGTAAAAATAAACCATCAATTGATACACCCTTTCCCACCACCTGTTGTGCGTGCTCCACTTTCTCAACAAACAACACCACTGCCCCATTTATTCGTGCTGCTGACCTGATGCTCCCGTGCCCAATCAATTCACCACCGCCAAACAAACTTCCTCCACGCTGCACAGAGCCAGCACCCACCTTGATGCCGTTCTTCCGTGTCAGCGTGGAGAAAGACCCACCACCGACAACACCCACCATTGTTGCCAGGCACGCCCGACGGCCACACCCCAAACAAACGAACAAAAACCCTTAAAACGTGATAAAACTAAACACAAGAAAAAAAACAATTAAACAAGTAAATTAAACACCCAAAAAAAACAGTAAGAAAAGACAAAAGATATAGAAAACCACTCGCTCTCGAGCTCTCTTCCTCCGCTCTTCCACTCACGTCCTCCTCACACCGGAAGAAGAAGCAGAAGAAGACAAAGAGAACGACACGTGGTCTGTTTTGTTAAATGTTTGAGTGTTTCTCTAATAAATATCTCAAGTCCAGCTTAAACCAGTCCAACTTAAACCAAATTTTTGGCTAATTAAAGTTAGCAAAAAAGTTTTTGTGATAGTTTTGTCTTTAAAGTAAAATGAGATTGAAACTGATTTGAAAACTCGGAAAACAATCGAATCTCTGACCGGCGGTTGCCCATCTTTGTCTCACTTTCGCTAGGTGAATGATATTTCACCCTATTTGCTCAAATTATCCAGAATAAACAATGTGATGTCTGTGTAAGTGTCTCTCCAAGAAGAAGAATAGGAGGAAGAACAATGAGATGGCGGATGTTCTGTTTTGTTGAATGTTTGAGTTTCTCTAATAAATATCTCCAGTCCAGCTTTAACGAGTTGTCATGGAAAAATTACAGTAAGGTCACATCTGCTAGTCATGTCATGTGAAATGTTTGTGAACTCTGACCAAAAGAATTGAATTTCTTGTAAAGAACTATTTGGGTTACTTGTACAAGGCTGGAAGGTTGTTTTCCCCAGCTGCATAAGTACCAGACCGTCTTGCCCTTGTTTTTCCTTCCTTATCATTGTATAAAAACTTGCATGTTGTCTCTGTAGTATGGTTGATTATTATTGTCTTCAATAATTTAGTGTTTTTTTTTTTTTGTCTTAGTTGTATTTTTCTTTTCTGCTGCAGCTTATTCTGTTACTAGGAAAAGATTTTAGGTTCTGCAAAGAGAACTGGCACTTTATGAGAAATCTGTAGCTGTAATGATCGTAGGATCCACAAGGTGGCGGTAATGCGATGACATGAATGAACGACAGTCATAAAACTCCAAAGAAGACAAAGAAGAAGAAAAGGTAGAAGAAGAAGACAGAGAGGACGGCACGTGGTCTGTTGTTGAATGTTTGAGTTTTTCTCTAATAAATATCTCCAGTCCAGCTTAAACCAGTGAATCAGCGAGCAGTGAACTGCAGAAACATTGACAGAGTTTAAAGAAATCATCGTCCAGTCGGAGGAAGAGTGGATGATCAGCGCAGACTGCTTGATTTCTCCCGGACTCCCCAGATCATCTTACACCGAATAGGTAGGAAACAGCAGCGTTTGGATGCAGGTTAAGGTCTAAATGTCTGCACCTTTCTGCATGAGGATCATTTTAGTAAACGCTCTTTTCCCGGATAAATGTTTTGTTAGCAGGTAAATGAACGCAGACATCACAATGAGAACGGCTGATTAATGGAGAGAAAATGGAGTTTCTCACAATCTGAGCTTTGTGCTGCGTCAGTGTTTCGTTGTGTAGTGGAAGTAGTGTCAGTAGTCAGTTAAAACGTTGTATCTCTGGAGGAAGGGACTTTGTAACGGCAGACCCAAAACAAATACACACATCATGTGCAAATAAAGTTGCCGAAAGTGAAGAAGAGTCTGTTTCGTGAGTGCAACACTATTTGTGTGTTTGGTTTCCATCCATCCGTTTTCTAACTCGCTTATCGCGAGAGTTGCTGATGCATCTCCGGCAGTTGCATATTTAGGTTTATATTGTACATATTTCATACTTTAGTTGCACTTTTCCAACTGGATTTTCTTTCATTGTACATGTGTAAATCCAAAGTAATTCAAAGTCTTTCTATCTTGTTATTAGAGGATGATCAGGGTCTCTGCTCCAACTCTTTATTTCTAACGGGTCGATTTGTTCAATTTTAGATATTTTTTCCTTGTAGCGTTTTTTTTTGGGGGGGCTTCTGGGAGAAGCTTTTCGCAATATATCCCACTTTGTTTCAAACTGCTTTTCAGCATTATGGGAGAGGAAGATACAGCGGAAACGCTATAAAACCATCAGAAAAGGTTTGTTTTGGAATGTTGCCATACAAGATGGCGCCCAGCGACGTAAACGTCACACGCAGTGAACAGATAAAAATTAAGAAATGATTTAAGATAAATTTTCTACATCTGGGAAGCAATTTGAACAAATTCGCGAGCTTCACACATTTGAAATTTTAAGTGTCAGGTGTTTTAAACAGACATTTGATGAAGTACATTTGTCGCCTTTCTTGTTGATGCATAAAATATATACATATAGAAAAACTTTCACACATAAACATGTATTGCATGCATGAGAAATATTTCACTCAGCAAACTGACAATGACTGAGAGCTCTGGCTCGGATGAAATTTACAGTTCGGACAACCACCTCCATGACATGGTGCATTTTTAGCGACTTGCAGCTTAATGCTTCCTGATGCAAAATACAATGAAATGTCCAAAACTCCCCCCTTTATTTGCAGCTTGTACTTTCTCTCTGAACTTTGTCACAACACCTGTCTTTTTCCCAATCATTGACGGCGCACCATCAGTAGCCAGGCTTATGGCGCGGGACCGGTCCAACAACAGAGCGGAAAATGTCTTCTGATGTCGTAGTGTCGGCCATTTTTATTAATTTTTTTTTCAATGGTAATGGTCCGGCTGGGGGCATTTAGACCCCGGGCCGGGCTAAATCGTTCGGCGGGCCGCTTCCTGTCTAACTTAGAAAAGCAAATAAGAAAGGAACAAAACTAAACAACTATTAACCTACAAATAAATTCATGTTTATAACTCAACCCCAAGGATTTAAAGTGCACGAAAATTAGATTTAACTATTATTCAAAGTAATAAAAGAAGTAATGTATTGAAATAATACAGTTTACTATTAAATACTAACAATAATCCCTACGACATTTAATTTTGTAATCAATAAAATTATTTTTTTAATCCGTTCATTTGAGAATTTTCCAAATGTCAGCTGGATTTGTCGACTGATGTGTATCTCTGTCTACGCTGTTGAATTTTCAATGTTATTTTGTTCATTTCTGTCTTAAACTGTGAACAATTTCTACTATTTACTTCAGTAAAGTTAACACTTCTTCTTTTTATCTGTTTGCTTGTCCAGATTCCCTGAAGTGTAACGTTTATAACCAGGAGAGGAGATCCACTCTGGATGAGTTAGAACCTCTGCAGGTGAAACAAGAACAGGAAGAGCCAGAAGATCATCAGATAAAAGTGGCAGAGAAAGAAGTTTACTGCACTCAGGGTGAAGAACTGATTGCATTAAAACTGGAGACTGATACCTGCATGGTGGTTCCTGTTGATGAGCAAACATACCAAACTGAATCAGAACCAAACAGGAACCAAGACATCTTAGAAAAGCCTGATGAAACTGAGAACCAACATCAGGACAGAAGAAAACCTTTATCAGGTGTCATCTGTAAAAAACAATTGACTGCCAAATATGCTGTCAGTGATCATATCAGAATTCATAAGGGTGAAAAGCCGTTTACATGTGTGAACTGTGGAAAAAGTTTTAGTGAAAAACAGAATTTAACTCGGCACATGATGATTCACACTGGTGAAAAGCCGTTTTCATGTGTGAACTGTGGAAAAAGTTTTAGTGAAAAAAAGGCATTAACTCGGCACCTGAGGATTCACACTGGTGAAAAGCCGTTTTCATGTGTGAACTGTGGAAAAAGTTTTAGTCAAAAACGGCATTTAACTCGGCACATGATGATTCACACTGGTGAAAAGCCGTTTTCATGTGTGAACTGTGGAAAAAGTTTCAGTCATAAACAGAGTTTAACTCAGCACATGAGGATTCACACTGGTGAAAAGCCGTTTTCATGTGTGAACTGTGGAAAAAGTTTTAGTCATAAACTTTGTTTAACTCAGCACATGAGGATTCACACTGGTGAAAAGCCGTTTTCATGTGTGAACTGTGGAAAAAGTTTTAGTCAAAAACGGCATTTAACTCGGCACATGATGATTCACACTGGTGAAAAGCCATTTTCATGTGTGAACTGTGGAAAAAGTTTTAGTGAAAAAAAGGCATTAACTCGGCACCTGAGGATTCACACTGGTGAAAAGCCGTTTTCATGTGTGAACTGTGGAAAAAGTTTTAGTGAAAAAAAGGCATTAACTCGGCACCTGAGGATTCACACTGGTGAAAAGCCGTTTTCATGTGTGAACTGTGGAAAATGTTTTCGTCAAAAACAGGATTTAACTCGGCACATGATGATTCACACTGGTGAAAAGCCGTTTTCATGTGTGAACTGTGGAAAATGTTTTAGTCAAAAACAGGATTTAACTCGGCACATGATGATTCACTCTGGTGAAAAGCCGTTTTCATGTGTGAACTGTGGAAAAAGTTTTAGTGAAAAAAAGGCATTAACTCGGCACCTGAGGATTCACACTGGTGAAAAGCCGTTTTCATGTGTGAACTGTGGAAAAAGTTTTAGTCAAAAACAGAAATTAACTCGGCACATGATGATTCACTCTGGTGAAAAGCCGTTTTCATGTGTGAACTGTGGAAAAAGTTTTAGTCAAAAACAGCATTTAACTCGGCACATGATGATTCACACTGGTGAAAAGCCGTTTTCATGTGTGAACTGTGGAAAAAGTTTTAGTCTAAAACAGAAATTAACTCGGCACATGATGATTCACTCTGGTGAAAAGCCGTTTTCATGTGTGAACTGTGGAAAAAGTTTTAGTCAAAAACAGCATTTAACTCAGCACATGATGATTCACACTGGTGAAAAGCCGTTTTCATGTGTGAACTGTGGAAAAAGTTTTAGTCATAAACTTTGTTTAACTCGGCACATGATGATTCACACTGGTGAAAAGCCGTTTTCATGTGGGAATTGTGGAAAAAGTTTTAGTCAAAAACAGAATTTAACTGGGCACATGAGGATTCACACTGGTGAAAAGCCGTTTTCATGTGTGAACTGTGGAAAAAGTTTTAGTGAAAAAAAGGCATTAACTGGGCACATGAGGATTCACACTGGTGAAAAGCCGTTTTCATGTGTGAACTGTGGAAAAAGTTTTAGTCAAAAACGGCATTTAACTCGGCACATGATGATTCACACTGGTGAAAAAGCCGTTTTCATGTGTGAACTGTGGAAAAAGTTTTAGTCAAAAACGGCATTTAACTCGGCACATGATGATTCACACTGGTGAAAAGCCATTTTCATGTGTGAACTGTGGAAAAAGTTTTAGTGAAAAAAAGGCATTAACTCGGCACATGAGGATTCACACTGGTGAAAAGCCGTTTTCATGTGTGAACTGTGGAAAAAGTTTTAGTGAAAAAAAGGCATTAACTCGGCACCTGAGGATTCACACTGGTGAAAAGCCGTTTTCATGTGTGAACTGTGGAAAATGTTTTCGTCAAAAACAGGATTTAACTAAGCACATGATGATTCACACTGGTGAAAAGCCGTTTTCATGTGTGAACTGTGGAAAAAGTTTTAGTCATAAACTTTGTTTAACTCGGCACATGAGGATTCACACTGGTGAAAAGCCGTTTTCATGTGTGAACTGTGGAAAAAGTTTTAGTCGTAAACAGCATTTAACTCAACACATGATGATTCACACTGGTGAAAAGCCGTTTTCATGTGGGAATTGTGGAAAAAGGTTTAGTCAAAAACAGGATTTAACTCGGCACATGAAGATTCACACTGGTGAAAAGTCTTAAAAGTTCACTATAAATGTCATTGTAATAAAAATGTGTTATTTACTGGAGGGTTTACATCTATAAAGTGGTGGAAATTTTTTAATTAAGTTGTTAAATGTGATATTTATTTGCACCAAGGATGTGTGTTTGTAGCAGTAGGAAGCAGGCCGATTTGAGAAGCAAAATGCCTGAAGCCGCAGCTACACTGATAGCTTGACTAGACGAAATATGCCAGTCAGAAAGAAAATGTTATCACCTTAGCAGGAGAATGGATCAAAGACTAGAAGTCCTGAGAAACTCTAGTTTTGTAGCCCAGAGAAACAAGAAACAAGAGAAAAGTTTTTATAACCTCAAGAAATTGACAGACAGGATCTTCAAGACCTACGAAAATGTGCTTGGAAGACAACAGCTGCATGGATGCAGGATGACAACATTGTTTGA
Source organism: Poeciliopsis prolifica (assembly GCF_027474105.1). Classification (NCBI taxonomy): domain Eukaryota; kingdom Metazoa; phylum Chordata; class Actinopteri; order Cyprinodontiformes; family Poeciliidae; genus Poeciliopsis; species Poeciliopsis prolifica. The sequence goes on from NW_026562554.1 coordinate 154,856, forward strand.
GCAGAGACTTGTGACTGAAATCTGGTCTCCTTCTATGCAAATGATTTGTAAGCAACGCCTCAATGTAATAAATGTTGAGTTGTATGAGAGCACGTTAGAACTGGCCTGGAGACGGAGATAGCAGACGTCCTGAAGCTGGCTCTCCATTCAATTCTATTGCATTTAAAACTTCAACTGTATCTCTTTCGTCATATTGTGAAATGTTTGATAAATGTTTTGTGTTCAGATCCAACAGTTTCCTTGAGAGATTTTCTTGCTGTTGTTTTGTAATTGTTTTGCTTACAAATATATTCATGCCTTACAATAAGTAATTATCTTGTTTGGATTAAAAACATTTAATCATTCTTATTCAGCGTTATTCATTTATGCATTATAACAAGTAATCGTCTCACAAAGTTTCAATGTTCCAGAATCTTATTGTAGCATTCATATTAATGTTATAATATTGTGCTTTTAATGCTTCTTGGGATTTATTTGAACATTGTTCTGCAAAAGCAGTGAAAAGGTCAACTGCCATTCTCAGTGCTCTTGTGGACCATTGTGACTAATTTCATGCATTAACAGAGTTTGACTGGACATGGACTCCCTTCCAGAACATTCTCACAAGATTGGACTTGAGGGATTGATTTGTATTATTCTATTCTGTATAGACAAAGTGTGAGGGATGGATGTTGTTTATCTTAATACACTAATTATCAAAAATACAATGTGCTGTTATGCACTGACTTTACATTTTCTTTGATGATTAGATAAAAAAAATCCATTTAAAAACTTTATGAAATCACTCATTGATTGTTCATGATTTTTTAAAAGTTTGGTTGATTATTATTGTCTTCAGTAATTTTGTGTGTCTTTTGTCTTAGTTGTATTTTTGTTTTTTCTGCTCTTTTCTATTACGAGGAAAACATTTCACGTTCTGCAACGAGAAGTGGCACTGAGAAAAATCTGTAGATGTGATGATCGTAGGATCCACAAGGTGGCAGTAATGCAATGACATGAATGCAGTTAGTCATAAAACCCCAAAGAAGAAGAAGACAAAGCAAAAGAGATGAAACGAGGTTATGGCTGATCATAACAGAATTATTTAAATCTGAAGACAAAGGTATAGTTTGGAGAGGAAGCAAGAAGATTTGGAAAATTAGGTGGGATATAAATAAATGGAAGGCATTTATATACAATTGATGGTAGTAATGGTTAGAGGAATAAACAGGAGGGAGGAGATAATTATGAATAGAATAAGAACCAGTCAGTTTTTTTTAAATGGAACTCTTTTTAAGATGGGGAAACATCTCACAGGTTTATGAAGTTGGTGTGATTTTATGGAACATGTTTTTATTAGGTATAGAAAATATGTAAATCAAAGATATGAGAATTTGAGACACAGATATGAGGATCCAATAGGTGGCAGTAGTGCAAGAGCAATGGATGCAAACTGCCGTTACAATGTAAAGGGGAAGAAGAAGAAAAAGTAGAAGAAGAAGACAAAGAGGACAGCACGTGGTCTGTTTTGTTGAATGTTTGAGTGTTTCTCTAATAAATATCTCCAGTCCAGCTTAAACCAGTGAATCAGCGAGCAGTGAACTGCAGGAACATTGACAGAGTTTAAAGAAATCATCGTCCAGTCGGAGGAAGAGATGGATGATCAGCGCAGACTGCTTGATTTCTCCCGGACTCCCCAGATCATCTTACACCGAATAGGTAGGAAACAGCAGCGTTTGGATGCAGGTTAAGGTCTAAATGTCTAGTGTTACTTCACTATTGTATCCCACTTTATGTTGGATAATTACATAAAATTCTTATGAAATATATTTTCAGATGTGTTTATGTGATAAAATTTGGAAAAGTTCAAGGGTTAATACTTTTGAAGCCACGGGAGAATCAATGCAGTGAAGATGTGGCGCACCTAAAACTGCCACCCCATTATTTTATTTTGGTTGTATTAATATTTATTAAATAATTTTAAAATATTTTAATGTATGACTTATTCGATTTATTCCAAAAATGAACGAGTTATATTTTGTTTGTTTCGGAGCAGCAGTGGCGAAGCGGAACTTTTGTTTGGGGGACGTTGCTCCCGGGTTGGTTTTACGGTGGAGTTCCGGTTTTCTTTTTCTTTTGTTTTTTTGTTTGGGTGACTTCTCTCTTAAATGATGGAAGTTTTTTATTTACTTCAATGAAGTGAATTCCTAATTTTTTCTGTTTTCTTCTCCAGATCACCTACAACATAACGTTTATGAGGATGAGCTAAGTCAGCAGGAGAGGAGATCCACTCTGGACCAGGAGGAGTTAGAACCTCTGCAGGTGAAACAAGAACAGGAAGAGCCAGAAGATCATCAGATAAACGTGGAAGAGAAAGAAGTTTACTGCAGTCAGGGTGAAGAACTGATTGAATTAAAACAGGAGACTGATACCTGCATGGTGGTTCCTGTTGATGAGCAAACATACCAAACTGAATCAGAACCAAACAGGAACCAAGACATGTTAAAAAAGCCTGATGAAACTGAGAACCAACATCAGGACAGAAGAAAACCTTTCTCATGTGTCATTTGTAAAAAGCGTTTTGCCTTCAGATCTGCTTTTGAGGCTCACATGAAAACTCATACTGGTAAAAAGCCATTTTTATGTCTGACTTGTGGAAAACGTTTTTGTCAAAAAGAGGTTTTAACTCGACACATGACGATTCACACAGGTAAAATGCCGTTTTGTGTGTGATCTGTGGTAAATATTTTTGTCAAAAAGGCTTTTAACTGGTCACATGAGGTGTCATACAGATGAAAAGTCTTTCATGTGTGTGATCTGCGAAAAGCAATTTTCTTTCAAATCTGCTTTCGATGCTCACCAGAGAACTCATAGGAAGGAAAAGCCTTTTTCATGTGGTACCTGTGGACAATCTTTTAGCCAAAAACACGTTTTAACTAATGATGGTAACCATGATGGTTCACATTGGTGTAAAGCCTTTTTCATGTGAGAACTGCGGAAAATGCTTTACTTTCAAGTCTGCTTTCAATGTTCATGTGAGAACTCACACAGGAGAAAAGCCTTTTCTATGCGTCATCTGTGGGAAAAGTTTTAGTTGCAAACAATATTTATCTGAGCACATGACGATTCACTCAGGTGAAAAGCCGTTTTCATGTATGACCTGTGGAAAGTGTTTTGCTTTCAAATCTGCTTTTGATGCTCATAGAACTCACACTGGGGAGAAACCCCTTTTAATGCATCACTTGTGGGAAATGTTTCAGTCAAAAACATGTTCTACTTAATCATATTGTAATTCACACAAATACGAGGCCTTTTTGGTGTCTTATTTGTGGAAAAGGTTTGAATAAAAATTTTTATTTAACTGTCCACATGAGAAATAACTCGGGTAGTTATTAATTTAGAGCGCAAAAAAAAAAAAGAAATTCTAATAAAAAAGCCTAATTTGTCATTTTATTCCTGACCATAACATGGTTGTCATGGGTGACATGAATGCAGACATCTCAGATAAAAACTCAGTTTGCTAAACACCTTTTTTTTTTTACAAATTCTAATCTAGTATTGTCAAGTAAAGAGCGTCTGCCAGCTGCTAGCTACATTTATGTAATTGAAGCTTGGCATACTGTGTCTTGGTTGGACCATTGTATGACTACAGCAGATGCTCATCTTGCTATGCTATACCTAAATATCTTATGCAATATGTCCACTGTTGACCACATCCCCTTCGAGGTGTCAACTAAATGTGAACAGTAATCAAATAGCTCATTACTATGCCCAAAACTGATCAATTGTTATGTACCATTAAAATACCAAGAGAGGCAGTTACTTGTTCAGATGGTAACTGCTCTATTATTGGACATAGAGCCAATATAACTGGATTATATTCTAATATAATTGAAGCTACTGGGAGCTGGCCTTCCTTATGATAAAAGTAATATAAAGATTTAAAACAGACCAGGCTGCAACACCTATGTGTCTAAATACCACAGTGAAGCTACTACTTCTTGGGCTCTAGCAGGTAAACCTAGGCAGGGCCCTTTATTTGAACATAAAAAGCGGTCTAATGCAAAATACAAATATGCACTATGGTTCATTATCCAGAATAAGAAAACCATGAGGGCTGACTGCGTGGCAAAAAAGCTTATAGGTAAGGATACAAAAGCCTTTTGGAAAGAGGTTAAAACCATCAATAACAGTAAATCCTCTCTCCCTTGCACTGTCAATGGCGCTTCTGGGACGAATATGATTGTTGATTTTGGCAACATCACTACAGAAAATTATTTTCCTGTGTATACAGTGAACCCTTTCAAGTTGACAAGGTTAGTACTGTAGAAATGATCAAAACACACGAGGTCTACCAAGCAATTAAGGAACTGTCTGTAAATAAATCTGAAGGAATGGAGTTCAAGGGTCGCCCCTCTTCTTGCCTTGTGTTTCACTGATTTTATTATTCCTGTTTTTATTCCTGATAGCTTGATGAATGTACTTCTACTTCCGGTGATTTAAAAAAAAAAAGCTGGTAAAATAGGTAGCTCTGATAACTATAACCTAGTACACACTCTGAAGTCTTTGAACTTATTCTTTTGCCAAAATTTGCAGATTGTTATGTCTGTAGACAATCAATTTGGGTTCAAGTCCAACCTGATACATGAGAATTACTGGATAATTATAACAGTAAAAACTCTACAGTTTTTCTGTGTTTTTATACGCCACTAAGGCTTTTGATCGTGTAAATCAGAAAAAACTAATTTTAAAATTGTGCAACGCTGTTGTGGGCAAATATATAGTAAGATGTCTGTCCTATTGGTGTGCTAATCAAACTATGCAGGTCAAATGGGACAAGTGTATGTCTGCATCCTTTCGTCTGAGATAAGGAAGCATTTTATTTCCTATGTTGTTTAATTTTCATGTGAATGATCTCTCTAATCTCCTGAAACCTGTGTAGAACTGGCTGCATGGATGGTGAAACTATTATTAATCATTTAATGTATGCTGATGACCGAGACGTTTTTAGTCCCAGTTCAGCTGGTCTTCAGAAACTGCATCATGTTGGTAACCTACATGATAAATTCAATCCATCAAAAAGTATCTTGATCTGTTGCACTAAGGAGGAAAAAAATAGGGCATTTCCAAATTTCAAGCTGTCTGGGACTCTATTGAATTAAATGAAGTAAAATATCTTGGTCATGTGTCGACAGACTGTCTGTGATTTACCGTCAGGTCCGAATGTCATCTGCTCAGGCAAATATCCTTGTTTAGATCATATTGTACATCACTGTATACTGCACATTTGTGGTGCAACGTTCAAAGAGCCAGTCTTCAAAGATTGAAGGTGGCTGACAATGACTTTTGTTAAATAAGCCCAGATGGACCAGTGCCAGTGAACTGTTTGTATCCGCTCGCGTCAGCATTTTGATGGCTGTTTTAAGAAAGCTTATGTTTAATTTTATTTGTCATATAAACGAGTCTAATAATAGCATTATCCTACTGTTGATGAAATATATTGCAGTAAAATATATTGCAGTAAAATACTCATCTGTACTCTGGAGACATTGGTATGACTGCCTCCTGAACGCTAGTAGCCGTTATTTTATGTATTTTTTCTACTTTTATCAATTTGTTTTTTCTTCTTCTTTTTTTATGTAATTTGGACTTTGAGTCTGTAATAAAATCTATCTAAATCTATCTATAGTCTTCAACTTATTGAGTAAAATCTGCTAAGTGGCTTGACTTAGATAGGTTGGCTAAGAGGCTATTAAACAAGAAGTTATTGATATGCCAGTAAAATGATTTAAATCTGAAGACAAAGGTATAGTTTGGAGAGGAAGCAAGAAGATTTGGAAAATTAGGTGGAATAATGAAATAAATGGAAGGCATTTATATACAATTGATGTAGTAATGGTTAGAGGAATAAACAGGAAGGAGGAGATAATTATGAATAGAATAAGAACCAGTCAGTTTTTTAAATGGAACTCTTTTTAAGATGGGGAAACATCTTACTGGTTTATGTAGTTGGTGTGATTTTATGGAACATGTTTTTATTAGTTGTAGAAAATATGTAAATCAAAGATATGAGAATTTGAGACATAGATATGAGGATCCAATAGGTGGCAGTAGTGCAAGAGCAATGGATGCAAACTGCCGTTAAAATGTAAAGGAGATGAAGAAGCAAAAGTAGTAGGAGAAGAAGAAGAAGAAGACAGAGAGGACAGCACGTGGTCTGTTTTGTTGAATGTTTGAGTGTTTCTCTAATAAATATCTCCAGTCCAGCTTAAACCAGTTAATCAGCGAGCAGTGAACTGCAGAAACATTGACAGAGTTTAAAGAAATCATCGTCCAGTCGGAGGAAGAGATGGAGGATCAGCGCAGACTGCTTGATTTCTCCCGGACTCCCCAGATCATCTTACACCGAATAGGTAGGAAACAGCAGCGTTTGGATGCAGGTTAAGGTCTAAATGTCTGCACCTTTCTGCATGAGGATCATTTTAGTAAACGCTCTTTTCCCGGATAAATGTTTTGTTAGCAGGTAAATGAACGCAGACATCACAATGAGAATGGCTGATTTATGGAGAGAAAATGGAGTTTCTCACAATCTGAGCTTTGTGCTGCGTCAGTGTTTCGTTGTGTAGTGGAAGTAGTGTCAGTAGTCAGTTAAAACGTTGTAGCTCTGGAAGAAGGGACTTTGTAACGGCAGCCCCAAAACAAATACACACATCATGTGCAAATAAAGTTGCCGAAACTGAAGAAGAGTCTGTTTCGTGAGTGCAACACTATTTGTGTGTTTGGTTTCCATCCATCCGTTTTCTAACTCGCTTATCGCGAGAGTTGCTGATGCATCTCCAGCAGTTGCATATTTAGGTTTATATTGTACATATTTCATACTTTAGTTGCACTTTTCCAACTGGATTTTCTTTCATTGTACATGTGTAAATCCAAAGTAATTCAAAGTCTTTCTATCTTGTTATTAGAGGATGATCAGGGTCTCTGCTCCAACTCTTTATTTCTAACGGGTCGATTTGTCTAATTTTAGATATTTTTCCATGTAGCGTTTTTTTGGGGCTTCTGGGAGAAGCTTTCACAATAGCCCACTTTGTTTCAAACTGCTTTTCAGCATTATGGAAGAGGAAGATACAGCGGAAAGGTGATAAAACCATCAAAAAATGTTTGTTTTGGTATGTTGCCATACAAGATGGCGCCCAGCGACGTAAACGTCACACGCAGTGACATAACTTCCAAGCCTCTAGAGCAGGGGTGTCAAATTCATTTTGGTTTAGGGGCCGCATTCAGCTCAACCTGATCTCAAGGGGCCGCACAAATTAACTCATTGCAAGATTAAATAGAACTAATGAAAGTGGACTCGTTGATTTAAATTAAACAAATTTCACTTTTACAAAAATATATTATGAATAACTTCAGACTTTTTAAGAAAAGTATATACAATTTCAACAATAATTTTACTCAGTTAAACATTTATTTAAATGCATTATGCATAAGAACTGATCACAGTGATTGTACAAAGTTGCAAAACATTTATTCAGTTTTTGGAACTTCAAACACTGTCCTGCATGACAAAATACATCAAACAGATAAAAATTTAGAAATGATTTAAAATCAATTTAAATCATTTCCACCCCGACTCGGTCCATCCCGACTCGGTCCATCCCGACTCGGTCCACCCCGACTCGGTCCATCCCGACTCGGTCCGGCGCTCCAACAACGGAGCGGAAAATGTCTTCAGATGTCGTGGTGTCGGTCATGGGCACCAACTCTAGAAACTCCTCTGACAGTCAACATCAACTCCACGAATAAATATGGCCAGTTGAGCGACATCTGCAACATCAATACTCTCTCTCATAAATGGCAACAGAAAATGCCAGAAATGACTCCGTTTTTCGTTTGAGCTGGTTGTCCAAATTTGCCGATAGTTCTGAAATCCTGTCTGCGACGGTATTTCTAGTCAAGCTAATATTGGAAAGCTTGTCGCTTCTCAGGACACAACTTGAGCAGCTTCAGCATGCAGTTCTTGCCGAACTCTCCCTTACAGTGAGGCTTTGATGCTAACGCTATTTGGCTAGCAGTTAGCTAGCTGGCCTCGACTCTGGGTGAAAACAGATTGCTGTTTCCTCAGACCGTCAACATTTCATTTATCTTCTGATTTCTCAGTTCTCCTTGCAAGTGATTGTATTTTTCACCATGCTGAGTTTCATAGTGGCGGTGAATATTGTATTCCTTAAGCACCAAAACCTGCTGCAGGCACACAAGGCACACGGGTTTTCCATTCACCTGCATGAACAAATAAGCAGTCAATTTTTCTTGAAAAATCCGACACTCTGTGTCTACTTTTCTCTTTTTTGAGAAAGACATGTCGTTGATGAGGCTGCCGGGGCCAAAATAACACGCGGATGAAGCGATAGAATCGAAGCTGTTTACAGAACCTGAAGCTCATTTGAGAATTCTCCAAATGTCATCTGGATTTGTTGACTGATGTGTATCTCTGTCTACGCTGTTGAATTTTCAATGTTATTTTGTTCATTTGTGTCTTAAACTGTGAACAATTTCTACTATTTACTTCAGTAAAGTTAACACTTATTCTTTTTATCTGTTTGCTTATCCAGATTCCCTGAAGTGTAACGTTTATAACCAGGAGAGGAGATCCACTCTGGACCAGGAGGAGTTAGAACCTCTGCAGGTGAAACAAGAACAGGAAGAGCCAGAAGATCATCAGATAAAAGAAGAACAGAAGGATCTAGAACACCTGCAGATAAAAGTGGAAGAAAAAGAAGTTTACTGCAGTCAGGGTGAAGAACAGATTGAATTAAAACAGGAGACTGATACCTGCATGGTGGTTCTTGTTGATCAGCAAACATACCAAACTGAATCAGAACCAAACAGGAACCAAGACATCTTAGAAAAGCCTGATGAAACTGAGAACCAACATCAGGACAGAAGAAAACCTTTATCAGGTGCCATCTGTAAAAAACAATTGACTGCCAAATATGCTGTCAGTGATCATATCAGAATTCATGAGTGTGAAAAACCGTTTTCATGTGTGAACTGTGGAAAAAGTTTTAGTCAAAAACAGCATTTAACTCAGCACATGATGATTCACACTGGTGAAAAGCCGTTTTCATGTGTGAACTGTGGAAAAAGTTTTAGTCAAAAACAGCATTTAACTCAGCACATGAGGATTCACACTGGTGAAAAACCGTTTTCATGTGTGAACTGTGGAAAAAGTTTTAGTCAAAAACAGCATTTAACTCAGCACATGATGATTCACACTGGTGAAAAACCGTTTTCATGTGTGAACTGTGGAAAAAGTTTTAGTGAAAAACGGGCATTAACTCAGCACATGAGGATTCACACTGGTGAAAAACCGTTTTCATGTGTGAACTGTGGAAAATGTTTTTGTCGCAAACAGCATTTAACTCAGCACATGATGATTCACACTGGTGAAAAGCCGTTTTCATGTGGGAATTGTGGAAAAAGGTTTAGTCAAAAACAGGATTTAACTCGGCACATGATGATTCACACTGGTGAAAAGCCGTTTTCATGTGTGAACTGTGGAAAAAGTTTTAGTCAAAAACAGGATTTAACTCGGCACATGAGGATTCACACTGGTGAAAAGCCGTTTTCATGTGTGAACTGTGGAAAAAGTTTTAGTCAAAAACAGGATTTAACTCGGCACATGAGGATTCACACTGGTGAAAAGTCTTAAAAGTTCACTATAAATGTCATTGTAATAAAAATGTGTTATTTACTGGAGGGTTTACATCTATAAAGTGGTGGAATTTTTTTAATTAAGTTGTTAAATGTGATATTTATTTGCACCAAGGATGTGTGTTTGTAGCAGTAGGAAGCAGGCCGATTTGAGAAGCAAAATGCCTGAAGCCGCAGCTACACTGATAGCTTGACTAGATGAAAAATGCCAGTCAAAAAGAAAATGTTATCACCTTAGCAGGAGAATGGATCAAAGACTAGAAGTCCTGAGAAACTCTTGTTTTGTAGCCCAGAGAAACAAGAAACAAGAGAAAAGTTTTTATAACCTCAAGAAATTGACAGACAGGATCTTCAAGAGCTACGAAAATGTGCTTGGAAGACAACAGCTGCATGGATGCAGGATGACAACATTGTTTGAGCAGAGACTTGTGACTGAAATCTGGTCTCCTATACAAATGATTTGTAAGCAACGCCTCAATGTAATAAATATTGAGTTGTATGAGAGCACGTTAGAACTGGCCTGGAGACGGAGATAGCAGACGTCCTGAAGCTGGCTCTCCATTCAATTCTATTGCATTTAAAACTTCAACTGTATCTCTTTCGTCATATTGTGAAATGTTTGATAAATGTTTTCTGTTCAGATCCAACAGTTTCCTTGAGAGATTTTCTTACTGTCGTTTTGTAATTGTTTTGCTTACAAATATATTCATGCCTTACAATAAGTAATTATCTTGTTTGGATTAAAAACATTTAATCATTCTTTTTCAGCGGTTTCATTTATGCATTATAACAAGTAATCGTCTCACAAAGTTTCAATGTTCCAGAATCTTATTGTAGCATTCATATTAATATTATAATATTGTGCTTTTAATGCTTCTTGGGATTTATTTGAACATTGTTCTGCAAAAGCAGTGAAAAGGTCAACTGCCATTCTCAGTGCTCTTGTGGACCATTGTGACTAATTTCATGCATTAACAGAGTTTGACTGGACATGGACTCCCTTCCAGAACATTCTCACAATATTGGACTTGAGGGATTGATTTGTATTATTCTATTCTGTATAGACAGTGTGAGGGATGGATGATGTTTATCTTAATACACTAATTATCAAAAATACAATGTGCTGTTATGCACTGACTTTACATTTTCTTTGATGATTAGATTAAAAAATCCATTTAAAAACTTTATGAAATCACTCATTGATTGTTCATGATTTTTTAAAAGTTTGGTTGATTATTATTGTCTTCAGTAATTCTCTGTGTGTCTTTTGTCTTAGTTGTATTTTTGTTTTTTCTGCTCTTTTCTATTACGAGGAAAACATTTCACGTTCTGCCACGAGAAGTGGCACTGAGAAAAATCTGTAGATGTGATGATCGTAGGATCCACAAGGTGGCAGTAATGCAATGACATGAATGCAGTTAGTCATAAAACCCCAAAGAAGAAGAAGACAAAGCAGAAGAGATGAAACGAGGTTATGGCTGTTGATAACAGAATTATTTAAATCTGAAGACAAAGGTATAGTTTGGAGAGGAAGCAAGAAGATTTGGAAAATTAGGTGGGATATAAATAAATGGAAGGCATTTATATACAATTGATGTAGTAATGGTTAGAGGAATAAACAGGAGGGAGGAGATAATTATGAATAGAATAAGAACCAGTCAGTTTTTTTTAAATGGAACTCTTTTTAAGATGGGGAAACATCTTACTGGTTTATGAAGTTGGTGTGATTCTATGGAACATGTTTTTATTAGGTATAGAAAATATGTAAATCAGAGATACGAGAATTTGTGACATAGATATGAGGATCCAATAGGTGGCAGTAGTGCAACAACAATGGATGCAAACTGCCGTTACAATGTAAAGGGGAAGAAGAAGAAAAAGGAGAAGAAGAAGAAGAAGAAGACAAAGAGGACAGCACGTGGTCTGTTTTGTTGAATGTTTGAGTGTTTCTCTAATAAATATCTCCAGTCCAGCTTAAACCAGTGAATCAGCGAGCAGTGAACTGCAGAAACATTGACAGAGTTTAAAGAAATCATCGTCCAGTCGGAGGAAGAGATGGATGATTAGCGCAGACTGCTTGATTTCTCCCGGACTCCCAGATCATCTTACACCGAATAGGTAGGAAACAGCAGCGTTTGGATGCAGGTTAAGGTCTAAATGTCTAGTGTTACTTCACTATTGTATCCCACTTTATGTTGGATAATTACATAAAATTCTTATGAAATATATTTTCAGATGTGTTTATGTGATAAAATTTGGAAAAGTTCAAGGGTTAATACTTTTGAAGCCACGGGAGAATCAATGCAGTGAAGATGTGGCGCACCTAAAAATGCCACCCCAATTTTTTATTTTGGTTGTATTAATATTATTAAATAATTTTAAAATTTTAATGTATGACTTATTCGATTTATTCCAAAAATGAACAAGTTATATTTTGTTTGTTTGAGCAGCAGTGGCGAAGCGGAACTATTGTTTGGGGAACGTTGCTCTCGGGTTGGTTTTACGGTGGAGTTCCGGTTTTTTTTTTCTTTTGTTTTTTTGTTTGGGTGACTTCTCTCTTAAACGATGGAAGTTTTTTATTTACTTCAATGAAGTGAATTCCTAATTTTCTCTGTTTCTTCTCCAGATCACCTAAAACATAACGTTTATGAGGATGAGCTAAGTCAGCAGGAGAGGAGATCCACTCTGGACCAGGAGGAGTTAGAACCTCTGCTGGTGAAACAAGAACAGGAAGAGCCAGAAGATCATCAGATAAAAGGAGAGCAGAAGGATCTAGAACACCTGCAGATAAAAGTGGAAGAGAAAGAAGTTTACTGCAGTCAGGGTGAAGAACTGATTCAATTAAAACAGGAGACTGATACCTGCATGGTGGTTCCTGTTGATGAGCAAACATACCAAACTGAATCAGAACCAAACAGGAACCAAGACATCTTAAAAAAGCCTGATGAAACTGAGAACCAACATCAGGACAGAAGAAAACCTTTCTCATGTGTCATTTGTAAAAAGCGTTTTGCCTTCAGATCTGCTTTTGAGGCTCACATGAAAACTCATACTGGTAAAAAGCCATTTTTATGTCTGACTTGTGGAAAACGTTTTTGTCAAAAAGAGGTTTTAACTCGACACATGACGATTCACACAGGTAAAATGCCGTTTTTGTGTGTGATCTGTGGTAAATATTTTTGTCAAAAAAGGCTTTTAACTGGTCACATGAGGTGTCATACAGATGAAAAGTCTTTCATGTGTGTGATCTGCGAAAAGCAATTTTCTTTCAAATCTGCTTCCGATGCTCACAAGAGAACTCATAGGAAGGAAAAGCCTTTTTCATGTGCTACCTGTGGAAAGTGTTTTGCTTTCAAATCTGCTTTTGATGCTCATAGAACTCACACTGTGGAGAAACCCCTTTTAATTCGTCACTTGTGGGAAATGTTTCAGTCAAAAACATGTTCTACTTAATCATATTGTAATTCACACAAATACGAGGCCTTTTTGGTGTCTTATTTGTGGAAAAGGTTTGAGTAAAAAATTTTATTTAACTGTCCACATGAGAAATCACTCGGGTAGTTATTAATTTAGAGCGCAAAAAAAAAAAAAAGAATTTCTAATAAAAAAGCCTAATTTGTCATTTTATTCCTGACCATAACATGGTTGTCATGGGTGACATGAATGCAGACAGCTCAGATAAAAACTCAGTTTGCTAAACACCTTTTTTTTTTTACAAATTCTAATCTAGTATTGTCAAGTAAAGAGCGTCTGCCAGCTGCTAGCTACATTTATGTAATTGAAGCCTGGCATACTGTGTCTTGGTTGGACCATTGTATGACTACAGCAGATGCTCATCTTGCTATGCTATACCTAAATATCTTATGCAATATGTCCACTGTTGACCACATCCCCTTCGAGGTGTCAACTAAATGTGAACAGTAATCAAATAGCTCATTACTATGCCCAAACTGATCAATTGTTATGTACCATTAAAATACCAAGAGAGGCAGTTACTTGTTCAGACGGTAACTGCTCTATTATTGGACACAGAGCCAATATAACTAGATTATATTCTAATATAATTGAAGCTACTGGGAGCTGGCCTTCCTTATGATAAAAGTAATATAAAGATTCAAAACAGACCAGGCTGCAACACCTATGTGTCTAAATACCACAGTGAAGCTCCTACTTCTTGGGCTCTAGCAGGTAAACCTAGGCAGGGCCCTTTATTTGAACATAAAAAGCGGTCTAATGCAAAATACAAATATGCACTATGGTTCATTATCCAGAATAAGAAAACCATGAGGGCTGACTGCTTGGCAAAAAAGCTTATAGGTAAGGATACAAAAGCCTTTTGGAAAGAGGTTAAAACCATCAATAACAGTAAATCCTCTCTCCCTTGCACTGTCAATGGCGCTTCTGGGACGAATATGATTGTTGATTTTTGGCAACATCACTACAGAAAATTATTTTCCTGTTTATACAGTGAACCCTTTCAAGTTGACAAGGCTAGTACTGTAGAAATGATCAAAACACACGAGGTCTATCAAGCAATTAAGGAACTGTCTGTAAATAAATCTGAAGGAATGGAGTTCAAGGGTCGCCCCTCTTCTTGCCTTGTGTTTCACTGATTTTATTATTCCTGTTTTTATTCCTGATAGCTTGATGTATGTACTTCTACTTCCGGTGATTTAAAAAAAAAAGCTGGTAAAATAGGCAGCTCTGATAACTATAACCTAGTACACACTCTGAAGTCTTTGAACTTATTCTTTTGCCAAAATTTGCAGATTGTTATGTCTGTAGACAATCAATTTGGGTTCAAGTCCAACCTGATACATGAGAATTACTGGATAATTATAACAGTAAAAACTCTACAGTTTTTCTGTGTTTTTAGACGCCACTAAGGCTTTTGATCGTGTAAATCAGAAAAAAACTAATTTTAAAATTGTGCAACTCTGTTGTGGGCAAATATATAGTAAGATGTCTGTCCTTGGTGTGCTAATCAAACTATGCAGGTGTAGAGCCCTGAAAATTGACCATATGTTAAGAATAGCATTATTTGATTTATGTTATGATAGTATCACTTTAAGAATGGTGCATGATGGGAGTGAGGAGGTCATGACCTTGTTAGATTAGAGAAAAACGAGAGAGGAAAACTATATGCTGTATACTGAACCGTGGATTTTGTTTTAATAAAGTTGCACAAAAGTGAAACTCTTCAGTTTTTTTTAGTTCTTTTCAAGGGTGCAACATAAATTTTGGTGTTTCCGCCCGGTTCAGCAAATGTTTTCGGCAATGAGAATTTTTTTTTTTTTGATGAAGAGGAACTACGCCTCGGCGGAGGTGAACGTGCTAGCGGCTATGCTAAGCGGCTATGCTGAGTGACTACGCGGCTAGTCAGACGACGTCTACTGGAAAAGAAAAGCAACCACAAAAGAATCAACCAAACGAAACATCACGGACAGTGAGTGGGAATCTCTGTTTGCCGATATGAAAAGAAACTAGTCACTCTGTCACTGGATAAGCTAAATGCCCTAACTGAAGCGCTAGGCCTGGAGCTTAGTGAAGAGGTGAAGTCGTCATGTCGGCTAATAAGAAGAAAAATGCTCATTCACTTGGAGAGTGAGGATGTCACTTCGTTGTAGGACAGTGGATTTTCAGTTTTGTTGACCACTAATGATTTAATAGATGACATGAATAAGAAAGCTGATATGGACGTTTTGTCAGGTGCTACGTCAGAGCACACCGCTGCTGAACAACAAGTGGTCAGTGAGCAACCTCTGCTGGTACAAATCGGTACTACACCTTCAGTTTTACCACCGCAAATGTCAAGCTGCTCACCAAGTTCTAAGTCATCGCAAGTCAAAGACCAAGTAAATCTGTATCCAATATATAGAAAGGATTTTCGAATTATTGGACAGATCGGTGATGTGGGACAGAAGGACAAACTGAACTTCGCTAGTCTTGAAAGACAAATAGAACGTGGACTTAAAAAAGGATATGATGAGGGAGAGATCGTTGAAGCAGTGATCCAAGCCATTGCACCTGATGTGAAACTAAAAAGTTATCTAGAGAGTAGGTCAGAATTATCATTGGACTCTCTCAGGCAAGTGCTTAGGACACACTTCATAGAGAAAGATGCAACAGAACTCTATCACACTTTAACACGTGCAGTACAAGATCCCAGAGAAACTCCTGTTCAGTTCTTATACGCACTATGGACCTTAGACAAAAAGTGTTAGCTGCTTCTGATAGAGCTAAAGTTGGACTAAAATATGATCCTGAGCTCGTGCAGACACAGTTCTTGCAAACTATTCTGACTGGATTACAAGATGATGCTGTAAGAGTGGACATTAAACCTTACTTGCAGGACGCAACCATTAGCGATGAAGTGCTTCTTGAAAAAATGAGCATCGCTTACAGTGTTGAACTCGAAAGAAGGAATAAACTGTCGACAAGACAAAAGAGCATCAAAGTGGCTTCAGTTCTGGAAGAGGTGGCTACAAAATGAAAATGTTGGAAGCTCAAGGAAAGCAAAAAGCAGACAGAAAAGCCAAACCCATTGTGGAAAAGCTGGAAGCTAATAACAAAGTTATTTGTGAAGCTATCCAAAATCTTTCAACACAGTTGCTAATTTGACTCACGCAAAAGTGAAAACTGAAGACAAAAACATAACTAAGTCATACTATCCAACTATTACCAGAAAAAGCCCCAGAAAATGTCATCAATGTGAACAGTCAAATCCAGAAGGAAAATGTACACACTGTTTTAAATGTGGAAGCAGTGAACATTGGGCTGTTGGATGTCGGAAAAAGAAAGACTCAGCAGTTAATGTCAACAAAATTGAAGTACATACTGCAAATTTTATTGACAGTGTTCCACAGAAGGAGGTGCCTTTGTCAAAAAAACAGGAAAAGACAGCAAAACTGATAGGACGCAAAAACCTTGTCCAGTGTAACATTGGAGGTGTCCCAGTCACAGCTCTTTGGGACACAGGATCGCAAGTGTCAATTGTGGATCTAAATTGGAAAAGAGAACATTTACCAGAAGCCGAGGTTCGATCAGTGAAAGAGCTTCTTGAAGAAGGTATGTTAGATCTTTCTGCTGCAAATGGGACTGAGATACCATATGAGGGTTGGGTAGGAGTTGAGTTTAGTCTTACAGAGAACAGAGACAGTGAACTGTTAGTACCATTTCTTGTAAGCTCTCAGCCAATTGCCAAGCCAATAGTGGGTTTCAATGTCATAGAAGAGCTTGCAAAGTCTAACATATCAACAGATAGGACTCTTCCCAACAAGTTTTGGCACAGTCTTGGGTCAGCATTAGATGTAGGACACAAGAAGGCAAAAGCAGTGTTCTCTGTGTTAAGTAAAGACAAATCTATGTTGGAGAATCAAACAGTAAGGCTAGGAAGACAAGATATCATTATTCCAAAACATCAAATGTTCAAAGTAATCTGCGGAAAATTCAAGAAAAATGTGCTGAAGGGAAAATATGCAGTTTTGGAACCAAATGAAAGCACACCATGGCCAGAAGGATTACAAATACAACAGCAACTAATACACATACCAACTGATGAGGGAGCTGCAATTTCAGTTGTAGTTGAAAATAATACAGACAATGATCTCAGACTACAAAACAGAACAATAATTGGTTCATTATTCACAGTGGATAACATAGAAGATGTAAAAGAAGTCACAAAGAGGTCACAAAGGGAAAGTGGACATGTACACACCAAAGACATAAAAGTGACACCAGAAAATGAAGGAAAACCTGAAAAACAAACATGGGATCCACCAGTTGATGTTTCACACTTAACAGTGGAACAGCAAGAAAAAGTGAAAAAAATGCTAAGAGAGGAAAGTGATGTTTTTGCACAAGATGAGTGGGATACAGGATGCATACCTGATCTGCAGATGAAAATACATCTCAAAGATAACATTCCAGTGACAAAAACATACAATTCGATTCCTCGTCATTTGTATCAGGAAGTGAAAAAACACATTCAAGATCTACTTAGTAGGGGGTGGATACAGGAGTCGACTTCTTCTTACTCATCACCAATAGTAATTGTGAGAAAAAAGACTCTACCATCCGACTTTGTGTGGACTATAGACAATTAAACGAAAAGACACACCCAGACAGACATCCCATTCCAAGAATTCAGGAAATTTTGGAAAATCTCGGTGGAAATTCCTGGTTTACTGTGCTAGACCAAGGAAAAGCCTACCACCAGGGCTTTGTTAGTCCAGAGAGCCGAGCATGCACTGCCTTCATCTCGCCATGGGGACTTTATGAATGGCTGAGGATACCCTTCGGATTAACAAATGCCCCAGCTGCTTTTCAGAGGTATATGGAGGGTTGTCTTGGAGATCTCAGAGATGAGATATGTGTACCCTACCTCGATGATGTTTTAGTTTTCAGCAAAGATTTTGACCAACATGTGGAAAATGTGAGAGAAGTTTTACAAAGACAAAAAGAATGTGGAATAAAACTCAGACCAAAAAATGTGATTTTTTTTAAAAAGAAGTGTGTTATGTCGGCCGTGTCATTTCAAAAGATGGATACCGGATGAATCCAAAAGAAGTAGAAGCTGTCCAAGCTTTGAAAAAGTCAAGTCCTAAAACAGTCAGAGAAGTAAGATCCCTTGTAGGCTTTCTAGGCTACTATCGATCGTTCATAGCCGACTTCTCAAGGATAGCAAAACCGCTTTATGATCTGTTGTCACATCCAAAGACAAAGAACAACTCCTCAAAGAAAGGTTCTGCACAGTTGCCACCATCTCAGTCTGTGGAATGGACAACATTACAGCAGGAGGCACTTGAAAGGCTTGTCGACGCTTTGTCAGATCCACCAGTAATGGCCTACCCAGACCTTGAAAAACCATTTGTGTTACAGGTGGATGCATCAGAGGAAGGTCTTGGGGCTGTCCTATATCAAAGGCAGGAGGGAGCATTAAGAGTAATAGGGTATGGTTCACGTACACACTCCTACTGAGAAAAACTACAAACTTCACTCAGGAAAGCTTGAATTTTTAGCTTTGAAGTGGGCAGTCACTGAACGATTTCGAGATTACCTCTTCCATGCCCCACACTTTACAGTGTACAGTGATAACAATCCCTTGACATATGTGATGAAAAGTGCTAAACTGAATGCGGTAGGACATCGCTGGGTCTCAGAATTAGCAGATTTCCGATTTACTCTGAAGTACAGACCTGGTAAAGTCAACCGAGATGCTGATTTTCTATCTCGCAAACCTACAGAAATGGACAAGATAATGTCAGCATGTACAGAGGAATGTAAAGCTGATGACATAACAGCACTACAGCAAGGACTCAAAGTGGATCACAGTGGTGATACTGACTGGATTTCAGCTGTTACATGCAATGTAAATGTACTGTCACAACTAACTGTTCCATGTACGACTCTAGTTGAGCCGATAGCAATCAAAGACATTCAGATTGCTCAACAAGAAGATCAAGTGACACAACGAGTAATCACATTAAAGCAGAAAGGTGAGAAAATTAAATACAGAGACAAAGTGAAAGAGACAACTGAAGTAAAACGACTTTTGAGGGAATGGCCTCATCTTTACCTAGACAAAGATGGAGTGTTACGACGAAAGACAAAAACTAGAAATCAACTTGTCGTTCCTGCTAAGCTTAAGGCACTGATTTTTCAGCAACTCCATGAGGAAATGGGTCATTTAGAGGCGGACAGAATGATCTCATTAGCCAGAGAGAGGTTCTATTGGCCAAAAATGCGAGAAGAGATTGAACATTATGTGACAAGAGTCTGCCACTGTTTGAAACAGAAGAAACCCAACCGAAAAACTAAAACCCCACTACAAACTATTACAACCTCTGCACCTTTTGAACTAATTTCGATTGATTATCTGCATCTTGAGAGAAGTAAAGGTGGAGTAGAGTATATTCTTGTAATAGTAGATCATTTTACTAAGTTTGCGCAGGCTTATGCAACATCTAACAAGTCTGGAAAGACAGCTGCACGCAAAATCTTTGACGACTTTATTCTGCGATTTGGATACCCTGCTCGAATCCATCATGATCAGGGAAGGGAATTCGAGAATGAGTTGTTCAGAAAGTTGCAAAGCTATAGCGGAATACAACATTCAAGGACGACACCTTATCATCCTCAGTCTAACCCAGCTGAACGTTTTAACAGAACTTTGTTAAGCATGCTCAGAACATTGGAAGAGACACAGAAACCTAACTGGAAAGACTATTTGAACAAAGTAGTACATGCATATAACTCTACAGTCCATGAATCGACTGGCTTTTCACCTTTTTTTCTGTTATTTGGAAAAGAGCCAATCCTACCCATTGACTTATTGTTTCCAAAAGAGCAAAAGCAGTCGCAGTCTCATCAAGACTATGCAGACAAATGGCAAAGGTCAATGCAGGAAGCTTACAACATTGCACAGGAAAACATGAGAAAAGCAAGTAAAAGAGGACAAAAGTGTTACAACAGAAAAGCCTGGAGTTCAGAACTTCAACCTGGAGACCACGTTCTTGTCCAAAACCTATCTGAAAGAGGAGGACCTGGAAAAATACGTGCTTACTGGGAAAACAAAACGCATGTTGTTAAAGAAAGAAGAGGGAAAGACAGTCCAGTTTATGTGGTGACACCATTAGATGGTGAAGGGAGGGAAAGAATTCTTCATAGGAATGTTTTACTACCCTGTCCTTATCTCATTGATGAACAAGATACTAAAGAACCAAAAGAAAAACACAAGCAGAAAAGACAAGGAAACAGACAAATACACCAAACCAGAGACCATGTTCATGAGGATTCTGACAGCTGTAGTGAGGACGAGTACTCTGTGTGGATTGCTCATCAAAGTCGGACTACCAGTCTCAACCCAAAAGCCCCAGTCTTTCAGTCCAGATCAAGACAACCTGCAGAAGAAATCCAAACTAGGAGACTTGTACAAAGACAAAGCCAGTTTCAGGATGAAAATGATTCTGCTGACGTCAGTAATCAAGTGGACGACAGACATGATGAAGGAGACTTCCAGATCCAAGACACGAGTCAAAATCCGGATATGGATACTGAAGATCAAACACTTGAACTTGAAATGCCTGAGGAAGACAGCGATGCCTCTTCGGAGGTTGATCAGGAGGTGAAGCAAGAGCGACGTTCCTCAAGAACACGTCAACCAAAATCCATCTTTACATATGATGAGTTAGGGAAACCTAGTTTCATATCTTTGAAGAAATAGAAATTCTATTTTGAACAATATAGTTACAGTTAAAGTTAATTGAAAATGTTTTATGATTCATTTGGTACAATATTTAGTTACAAATAAGAGTCATTTTGCAGAGATTTATTTCTGATGACTAAAGCTACACTTAAAAGTTATTGCTGTATTTACAGAAGGAAGTGAGTTTTGTAAGGTAACAGAAGTCGTACTACATTCACAGCATGTTTAATGTGGATACATTTAATAAGGTGGAATGGTAGATTTAGCCATATGTGACTTAATGGACTTGGGAGGCCTACCAATGTACCAATGATTTAAGTTAATACACTGAAACAGGAATATAAGTCAATATACTTATTCTGTGTACATGCATTTGTAGTCATTGAATGTGTAGTAGTGGTTATGGTTTTTGAAGAGCAACATGTAACTAAATGGTACCTGGTTGAATTCAGTGTTAGAAGCTAGTTGTAAGGATACATTCTTTAAGTTTTGAAGTTTAAAATGTTTTGGAAACATTTTATTATTTTAGTTGGGGAGGGTGTAGAGCCCTGAAAATTGACCATATGTTAAGAATAGCATTTATTTGATTTATGTTATGATAGTATCACTTTAAGAATGGTGCATGATGGGAGTGAGGAGGTCATGACCTTGTTAGATTAGAGAAAAAAACGAGAGAGGAAAACTATATGCTGTATACTGAACCGTGGATTTTGTTTTAATAAAGTTGCACAAAAGTGAAACTCTTCAGTTTTTTTTAGTTCTTTTCAAGGGTGCAACACAGGTCAAATGGGACAAGTGTATGTCTGCATCCTTTCGTCTGAGATAAGGAAGCATTTTATTTCCTATGTTGTTTAATTTTCATGTGAATGATCTCTCTAATCTCCTGAACCTGTGTAGAACTGGCTGCATGGATGGTGAAACTATTATTAATCATTTAATGTATGCTGATGACCGAGACGTTTTTAGTCCCAGTTCAGCTGGTCTTCAGAAACTGCATCATGTTGGTAACCTACATGATAAATTCAATCCATCAAAAAGTATCTTGATCTGTTGCACTAAGGAGGAAAAAAATAGGGCATTTCCAAATTTCAAGCTGTCTGGGACTCTATTGAATTTCTCTAATGAAGTAAAAAATCTTGGTCATGTGTCGACAGACTGTCTGTGATTTACCGTCAGGTCCGAATGTCATCTGCTCAGGCAAATATCCTTGTTTAGATCATATTGTACATCACTGTATACTGCACATTTGTGGTGCAACGTTCAAAGAGCCAGTCTTCAAAGATTGAAGGTGGCTGACAATGACTTTTGTTAAATAAGCCCAGATGGACCAGTGCCAGTGAACTGTTTGTATCCGCTCGCGTCAGCATTTTGATGGCTGTTTTAAGAAAGCTTATGTTTAATTTTATTTGTCATATAAACGAGTCTAATAATAGCATTATCCTACTGTTGATGAAATATATTGCAGTAAAATATATTGCAGTAAAATACTCATCTGTACTCTGGAGACATTGGTATGACTGCCTCCTGAAACGCTAGTAGCCGTTATTTTATGTATTTTTTCTACTTTTATCAATTTGTTTTTTTTCTTCTTTTTTTATGTAATTTGGACTTTGAGTCTGTAATAAAATCTATCTAAATCTATCTATAGTCTTCAACTTATTGAGTAAAATCTGCTAAGTGGCTTGACTTAGATAGGTTGGCTAAGGAGGCTATTAAACAAGAAGTTATTGATATGCCAGTAAAATGATTTAAATCTGAAGACAAAGGTATAGTTTGGAGAGGAAGCAAGAAGATTTGGAAAATTAGGTGGAATAATGAAATAAATGGAAGGCATTTATATACAATTGATGTAGTAATGGTTAGAGGAATAAACAGGAGGAGGATAATTATGAATAGAATAAGAACCAGTCAGTTTTTTTTAAATGGAACTCTTTTTAAGATGGGGAAACATCTTACTGGTTTATGTAGTTGGTGTGATTTTATGGAACATGTTATTAGTTGTAGAAAATATGTAAATCAAAGATATGAGAATTTGAGACATAGATATGAGGATCCAATAGGTGGCAGTAGTACAAGAGCAATGGATGCAAACTGCCGTTACAATGTAAAGGAGAAGAAGAAGAAAAAGGAGAAGAAGAAGTAGAAGACAAAGAGGACAGCACGTGGTCTGTTTTGTTGAATGTTTGAGTGTTTCTCTAATAAATATCTCCAGTCCAGCTTAAACCAGTTAATCAGCGAGCAGTGACCTGCAGAAACATTGACAGAGTTTAAAGAAATCATCGTCCAGTCGGAGGAAGAGATGGATGATCAGCGCAGACTGCTTGATTTCTCCCGGACTCCCCAGATCATCTTACACCAAATAGGTAGGAAACAGCAGCGTTTGGATGCAGGTTAAGGTCTAAATGTCTGCACCTTCTGCATGAGGATCATTTTAGTAAACGCTCTTTTCCCGTATAAATGTTTTGTTAGCAGGTAAATGAACGCAGACATCACAATGAGAATGGCTGATTAATGGAGAGAAAATGGAGTTTCTCACAATCTGAGCTTTGTGCTGCGTCAGTGTTTCGTTGTGTAGTGGAAGTAGTGTCAGTAGTCAGTTAAAACGTTGTAGCTCTGGAAGAAGGGACTTTGTAACGGCAGCCCCAAAACAAATACACATGATGTGCAAATAAAGTTGCCGAAAGTGAAGAAGAGTCTGTTTCGTGAGTGCAACACTATTTGTGTGTTTGGTTTCCATCCATCCGTTTTCTAACTCGCTTATCGCGAGAGTTGCTGATGCATCTCCAGCAGTTGCATATTTAGGTTTATATTGTACATATTTCATACTTTAGTTGCACTTTTCCAACTGGATTTTCTGTCATTGTACATGTGTAAATCCAAAGTAATTCAAAGTCTTTCTATCTTGTTATTAGAGGATGATCAGGGTCTCTGCTCCAACTCTTTATTTCTAACGGGTCGATTTGTCTAATTTTAGATATTTTTCCATGTAGCGTTTTTTTTGGGGGGGCTTCTGGGAGAAGCTTTTTACAATATAGCCCACTTTGTTTCAAACTGCTTTTCAGCATTATGGAAGAGGAGGATACAGCGGAAACGCGATAAAACCATCAGAAAATGTTTGTTTTGGTATGTTGCCATACAAGATGGCGCCCAGCGAAGTAAACGTCACACACAGTGACGTCACTTCCAAGCCTCTGGACTTTCAGCAAATGGACCCACAGTTCTTCCTGTCTAACTTAGAAAAGCAAATAATAAAGGAACAAAAACTAAACAACTATTAACCTACAAATAAATTCATGTTTATAACTCAACCCCAAAAATTTAAAGTGTACAAAAATTACATTTAAATATTATTCAAAGTAATAAAAAAATAATATATTGAAATAATACAGTTTACTATTAAATACTAACAATAATCCCTACAACGTTTAATTTTGTAATAAATAAAATATTTTTTTTTTATCAGTTCATTTGAGAATTCTCCAAATGTCAGCTGGATTTGTCAACTGATGTGTATCTCTGTCTACGCTGTTGAATTTTCAAATGTTATTTTGTTCATTTCTGTCTTAAACTGTGAACAATTTTCTCCTATTTACTTCAGTAAAGTTCACAATTTCTCTCTTCTCTGTTTCCTTGTCCAGATTCTCTGAAGTGTAACGTTTATAACCAGGAGAGGAGATCCACTCTGGACCAGGAGGAGTTAGAACCTCTGCAGGTGAAACAAGAACAGGAAGAGCCAGAAGATCATCAGATAAAAGAAGAACAGAAGGATCTAGAACACCTGCAGATAAAAGTGGAAGAGAAAGAAGTTTACTGCAGTCAGGGTGAAGAGCTGATTGAATTAAAACAGGAGACTGATACCTGCATGGTGGTTCCTGTTGATAAGCAAACATACCAAACTGAATCAGAACCAAACAGAAACCAAGACATCTTAGAAAAGCCTGATGAAACTGAGAACCAACATCAGGACAGAAGAAAACCTTTATCAGGTGTCATCTGTAAAAAACAATTGATTGTCAAATATGCTGTCAGTGATCATATCAGAATTCATAAGGGTGAAAAGCCGTTTTCATGTGTGAACTGTGGAAAAAGTTTTAGACATAAACAGAATTTAACTAAGCACATGAGGATTCACACTGGTGAAAAGCCGTTTTCATGTGGGAACTGTGGAAAAAGTTTCGGTCGAAAAGAGTATTTAACTCAGCACATGAGGATTCACTCTGGTGAAAAGCCGTTTTCATGTGGGAACTGTGGAAAAAGTTTTAGACATAAACAGTATTTAACTCAGCACATGAGGATTCACACTGGTGAAAAGCCGTTTTCATGTGTGAACTGTGGAAAAAGTTTTAGTGAAAAAACGGCATTAACTCAGCACATGAGGATTCACACTGGTGAAAAGCCGTTTTCATGTGGGAACTGTGGAAAAAGTTTCGGTCGAAAAGAGTATTTAACTCAGCACATCAGGATTCACTCTGGTGAAAAGCCGTTTATGTGTGAACTGTGGAAAAAGTTTTAGTGAAAAACAGAATTTAACTAAGCACATGAGGATTCACACTGGTGAAAAGCCGTTTTCATGTGTGAACTGTGGAAAAAGATTTAGACATAAATATAGTTTAACTCTGCACATGAGGATTCACACTGGTGAAAAGCCGTTTTCATGTGTGAACTGTGGAAAAAGTTTTAGTGAAAAACAGAATTTAACTAAGCACATGAGGATTCACACTGGTGAAAAGCCGTTTTCATGTGTGAACTGTGGAAAAAGTTTTAGTCAAAACAGGATTTAACTCAGCACATGATGATTCACTCTGGTGAAAAGCCGTTTTCATGTGTGAACTGTGGAAAAAGTTTTAGTCTAAAACAGAAATTAACTCGGCACATGATGATTCACTCTGGTGAAAAGCCGTTTTCATGTGTGAACTGTGGAAAAAGTTTTAGTCTAAAACAGAAATTAACTCGGCACATGATGATTCACTCTGGTGAAAAGCCGTTTTCATGTGTGAACTGTGGAAAAAGTTTTAGTCAAAAACAGAATTTAAGTCGGCACATGAGGATTCACACTGGTGAAAAGCCATTTTCATGTGTGAACTGTGGAAAAAGTTTTAGACATGAACAGCATTTAACTCAGCACATGAGGATTCACACTGGTGAAAAGCCGTTTTCATGTGTGAACTGTGGAAAAAGTTTAGTCAAAAACAGGATTTAACTCGGCATTATGATTCACACTGGTGAAAAGCCATTTTCATGTGGGAACTGTGGAAAAAGTTTTAGACATAAACTGGATTTAACTCGGCACATGAGGATTCACACTGGTGAAAAGCCGTTTTCATGTGTGAACTGTGGAAAAAGTTTAGTCGTAAACAGCATTTAACTAAGCACATGATGATTCACACTGGTGAAAAGCCATTTTCATGTGTGAACTGTGGAAAAAGTTTAGTGAAAAATGGGCATTAACTCAGCACATGATGATTCACACTGGTGAAAAGCCATTTTCATGTGTGAACTGTGGAAAAAGTTTTAGTGAAAAATGGGCATTAACTCAGCACATGAGGATTCACACTGGTGAAAAGCTGTAAAATTATTTTCTGTACATGTCCTATGTTGAGGTTCACTATAGATTTGATTTTGTTAAAAACTAGAATGAAAGACTGGAGGGGTTTCATGTCTATAAAGCTGAAAATTTTAGTATTTAAATGTGATCATATGGACGTTGTGCAACCATCCAACAATAATGATAAACTGTATGTTATTGTACTTATATACTGTTTATATCAGACTGTATGTTGTGTTTGTACAACGTGAAGAGCAAAAGCTCAGCTCAGAGCCCTGAGGAGAGCCAGTACTGATGCTGATAGATGAAGAGACATTGTGGTCCATTGTGACTAATTTCATGCATTAACAGAGTTTGACTGGACATGGACTCCCTTCCAGAACATTCTCACAAGATTGGACTTGAGGGATTGATTTGTATTATTCTATTATGTATAGAGAAAGTGTGAGGGATGGATGTTGTTTATCTCAATACACTTATAATCAAAAATACAATGTGCTGTTATGCACTGACTTTACATTTTCTTTGATGATTAGATAAAAAATCCATTTAAAAACTTTATGAAATCACTCATTGATTGTTCTTGATTTTTTTAAAGTTTGGTTGATTATTGTTGTCTTCAGTAATTCTGTGTGTCTTTTGTCTTAGTTGTATTTCTATTTTTTCTGCTCTCTTATATTACGAGGAAAACATTTCACGTTCTGCAACGAGAACTGGCACTGAGAAAAATCTGTAGATGTGATGATCGTAGGATCCACAAGGTGGCAGTAATGCAATGACATGAATGCAGTTAGTCATAAAACCCCAAAGAAGAAGACGACAAAGCAAAAGAGATGAAACGAGGTTATGGCTGTTCATAACAGAATTATTTAAATCTGAAGACAAAGGTATAGTTTGGAGAGGAAGCAAGAAGATTTGGAAAATTAGGTGGGATATAAATAAATGGAAGGCATTTATATACAATTGATGTAGTAATGGTTAGAGGAATAAACAAGGGAGGAGATAATTATGAATACAATAAGAACCAGTCACAGTTTTTTTTTAAATGGAACTCTTTTTAAGATGGGGAAACATCTTACTGGTTTATGAAGTTGGTGTGATTTTATGGAACATGTTTTTATTAGGTATAGAAAATATGTAAATCAAAGATATTAGAATTTGAGACATAGATATGAGGATCCAATAGGTGGCAGTAGTACAAGAGCAATGGATACAAACTGCCGTTACAATGTAAAGGGGAAGAAGAAGAAAAGTAGTAGAAGAAGAAGAAGAAGAAGATTTTGATTTATTTTTACAAAACATTTATTTACAATAATAATAAAACAATTTCATTTTTCTGTTGTTTTACAATAATCCTATGTCATACATTACAAAAAAATACATTATAATAAAACATCAGTATAAATTAGTTCATTATTTTCTGAAATGATGCACAACACTGTCACATCCCCATAACTCTAAAAACCCTGCACATTCCCAGTGGCCCTGTGGAAAGCAAACTCCAAACTCAGCCTCGCCTTGATGTTTACTTTCCACAGAGCCACAACATCAACTTGAGGTCCATCCTGCATCTTGTCTCTTCGAGTTATATATATAGCTAATTTTGCCTCGGCTAATAAATAATTTAAAAGCCTTGACTTAAAACTAGTCGCTTTACTATGACGTACTCCGTTAATAAATAGTGCATCGGTAAAAATCATTTTAAAAAGACTAAAAACAGTCGATAAAAAACTAAAAAAGACTATCAATCGTGTGCAATGTATAAAAACATGAAAAACTCTCTGACAACCTACAAAATGGACACTCATTTATAAAACCAGGACTAATCACCGATAAAAACGCGTTGGTGGCTATAGCGCCATGGAGTATCTCCACTGGAGGTCGCCAATCCTTTTTCTAATCGGCGGTTTGTACATTGTCCTCCAGTGGATTGGTTGTCCTTTCAGTCTTTCAACCCACACGCTGACGTCCCTCTTTCGAAGTGTTCTCTTGTTTAGGATTTTCACACAGTTTTTATATAAAGTCTTTGGTGCCACTTTGCACAAATCCATTTCTGAGTCCATGGTCTTTAGCAGAGGACCGCTGTCCTCTTCAAAGCTTGGACTCAGAAGAACCTTAGGAAAAGGATCTGTTTCTTTTGGCAGGCATTCTCCATCCTTGTATGCCTGCAATAAACTCTTCTCTTTTCCAGTCAATCTTTCTCTTATTCTCATCAGGACACGTTCCATCATTCTTGTAGACCTTACTTTCAGTGCGGCAGCGACCTCCTGGGCATCGCCAAAGTCTGCTCCTGATGCTCGGATCAGCCTCTTTAAGGTCATCATTCCGGCTCTAGACAGCGTCTCTGTTAGCCCCAGGAACGTGTCCTCTCTAACATCCAGTCTTGCTCCGTACACCAAGGGTTCTTCTAATAGCCAATGCAGAGAATCAGTCATTTCCGCTCTACGCAATCTAAAAAGAGCACATGATTTAAAAACGCTCTGATAAAATTGCGGCGTTCCTTTAAACCTTAAAAGACTAAAATTTGTTAAAAACAGAGCAGCATCCAATCCCAAGGAATTCACGCGTCTTAGAATGCAACTGGCTACATCCTTCCACACAGGAGATCCTATCAGGTACTTTTGTAAAAACTGTATCCTAAACACAGTGACTCTACCGGCCAGGTGGGCCCTGGCCCCCCTCTTCTCAGGATAAAAACAACACCGACTGTGGCACCCAGCGACGATTGTTCCAGAAAAAATTAATCATTTCCTTCTGTATTCTTGCCAGCAGCAGCCCTGACGGTGGATCTAGTACAATGAGCTTGTGCCAGAGTTGTGATGCGACCAGATTATTAAGCACTAACACTCCTCTGTACGACATTTTTTCATGCAACCATTTCCATTTTGCAAGTTTGTTTGATATTTTTTGTTCTAGGTTTTGCCAGATTTTTTCAACAAAACTTTTCTCGCCTAAATATTTTAGGCCATCTTTTTCTCCAGGTCATGCCTTTGGGGAGAGCCGGGAGTCCGTCGGGCCACTCGCCAACAGCCAGGGCTTCACTTTTTCCCCAATTTACTTTGGCGGCAGACAGCATGGAGAACTTTCTTATGATTTCTGTTAAAACGCTGACGTCTTTTGATCTTTAATAAAAACCACGAGATCGTCAGCATAGGCAGATAAAACCAATTTGTCTTTAAAACCGGGTAAAACCAAGCCGTGAATGTCTGATCGCATCTTCTTTAAAAGGGGTTCCAGGGAGAGTGCATAGAGCATTCCCGAGAGCGCGCAGCCCTGTCGAACGCCTCTCTAAAAGGAGCACACAGGTTGCCATTGATCTTCAGCACACTCTCAATGTCACCGTACAACACCTGGATCTTGGCAATAAGACCCTCGCTGAACCCAAACCTCCTCATTACTTTCCAGAGGAAGTCGTGTTCAACGCGGTCAAAAGCCTTTTCTTGATCTAATGAAATCAAGCCTGTCTGTAAACCCAAATATCCCGAATTAGGTAGACATTGTCCACCATGGACCTGCCGGGGACGCAGTAGGTCTGGTCCGGTGGATGACCTGCTCCATGGCTTTTCCTAGTCTCGTGGCCAGGGCCTTCGAGAGGATTTTATAGTCCGTACAGAGGAGGGACACAGGGCGCCAGTTTTTAATCTCCTGCAGGTTGTCCTTTTTCAGCAGCAGGGTGATGACCGCCCTGCGACAGGATAGGGGGAGCGAACCGGTAGCTAGACTCTCGTTGTACATTTCGAGCATGTCCTGGGCCAGAAGGTCCCAGTAGGCCTTGAAAAACTCCACTGTTAGCCCATCAACGCCTGGGG
Source organism: Poeciliopsis prolifica (assembly GCF_027474105.1). Lineage (NCBI taxonomy): Eukaryota > Metazoa > Chordata > Actinopteri > Cyprinodontiformes > Poeciliidae > Poeciliopsis > Poeciliopsis prolifica. The sequence goes on from NW_026562554.1 coordinate 185,109, forward strand.
ACCTCTGGCCCTGCATGCTCTGGAGGGCTGTGTGGAGCTCTTGTATGCCCAACGGGCGCTCCAGGTCGGTATTGATCTCCGCAGAGATCTGAGGCAGTTCTTCGCAGAACTCCTCCAACAGTTCTTCATTCTCTTTATATTCCCTCTGGAACAGAGAACTATAGAAGTCCACAGCCCTCCTCCTTATCTGCCCCGGTTCGCTCATATGCTGCCCCGTGTCCGACAGTAAAGAGTGGATAATTTTCCTCTGACCTTGTTTCCTCTCTAGGCCAAAGAAAAAGCCAGAGGGAGCATCCATCTCTGTGATTTCCTGCATCTGGGACCTGACCAACGCGCCTTGGACTTTACTCTCCAGCAGGTTGGCCAAAGTTAGCCTTTTAGATTTGAGAGCTTCAAATACTCTCGATTTCCCGTGGTGTCAGTCGCTCCAAATCCACTATACTCATCTCCAGATCTCTGATAGATCCGGTAATGTCACACGTGACATTGAGAGTGTGCTGTTGACTCAGCAGTTTAATTTGGACCTTTCCATAATCCCACCACTGCTTGATTGAACTAAAATCAGCTTTTGTTTTTCTAAAACCAGTCCAAAAATAAGTTAAAACCTCCTTAAAACTCTGATCGTAAGTCAAAGCAGAATTAAAATGCCAGTATGCGCTTCTAGGTAAAATGTTTCTGATAAAAACACTACCTAAAAGCAGCGAATGATCCGTAAAAGCCACAGGTAAGATCTGGCATGTTTTAAACACATTAAAATGGTGTTTAAAACAATAAAAACGATCTAAACGAGGTAAAGAGATTTTACTATTAACAATGTGGACCAGGTAAACTGCCTGGAGCCTGTGTGCATCCTCCTCCATACATCCACCAGGCCATGAGACGAGACCAGCTGCTTCAAGACGCGTTGGGCCATCGGATGCAGCTCTGTGTGATTTCGATCTAAAAACTCATTCTCAGTACAATTAAAATCCCCACCTATAAAAACATAATCCTCAGTCCCGCAATCCCCCAACCGTTCCCCAATTTTCTCATAAAAACGCTTCTTCTCTGCATTGGCTATCGGAGCATAGATGTTAATTAAAACAAAATTAAAAAGCTCAAACTTTGTCTTCACTAAAAGACACCGTCCTTGTATGATGTGCTCAGTCTCTATGCTAAGTGGGGTAAAAGCTTTAGAAAAAACAAACCCACACCTGCACTTTTTGAGGTGCCGTGACTCAACACTATTTCCCCCCTCCACTCTTTAACCCATTCTGTTTCAGTCATTTGATCGCTATGTGTTTCTTGTTTGAACAAAACATCAATTCTTTTCTGATTGATCATTTGGTAAACCAAAGCCCTTTTTTTAGCCTCCCTCGCCCCATTAAGATTTAAAGATGCAACCTTAAACGAATTCATAATGAGTAAAAGGCTAAAAACAAAATACAAAAAACAACCCGTGAGTAATGTTAAAAAGCTATTATGCATCATTAAAACTGTTTTCTAACTTTCGTCATTATTTTCTTTAACCTAAAAACCTTGTGTCCGTAAACCCTGATACTTCTTTGTGTTTTGCATAATATCTTGCAGAGGAATAAAATATTTTTAAGTCAGGAAAATAGCTTTCTATTTTTATACCCTAAGTTCTTTCGTTTCTTTTATGAATGTTCTAAAAGTTTCTACTGGGTATCTTGGTTCTTTACTCCCTTGTGACATCGAGATCTCACTGGTGTCAGAAAAACAGCTCTCCTCATCACTGCTTTCAGACATTTCTTTCCTCTCTCCAGTTACCTTATTAGCCTGCCTGCTGGCCTGCTCTGCAGTCACCACATTCCTTATCTTACTCCGTCTCCTTGCCGGAGTATTCGCTTCCAAATCCATTTCCTCCTCTGCCTCACCCTTTTCTTTCTCTGTTCCACCTCTTGCAACTGATTTGTCACTGTTATTTCTTTCACCTTTTCATCCACCTGTCCCTCTCCTCTCTCTCCCATATCTCCACACACTAGATGTATCATGTTCTCTTTCACTCCTTCCTCCTGCCCCCCTGTACATCTCCACTCTCCCCTTCTACACTCTCACCACCATCACCAGTCAGCCCACCACCACACACCACCGTGCTCTCATTCTCTCTCACACACACTCCTACCACTTCCCTCCACTAACTCAACACTCACTTTCTTCAAAAACTCCCACCTACCCTCTGTTCCCTTGCTACCGTTGACACCTTGTCTTTTCTGTTTAAAATAATGAAAAGTTGTCTCCAGTGGGAGACAACATGTTTTAACAATGGCGACTTACAACCAGATAAGATCTTTTTCACCGGTGACACACCACTTTTCCATGTCTCGATAATTCCTTTACCAAAAACCTGTCGCTTATGAAAGGAGGAACATTAGATAACAACACCCTAGTGCTCGGTAATGTGAGAGGTGACACCTGTAAAAATAAACCATCAATTGATACACCCTTTCCCACCACCTGTTGTGCGTGCTCCACTTTCTCAACAAACAACACCACTGCCCCATTTATTCGTGCTGCTGACCTGATGCTCCCGTGCCCAATCAATTCACCCACCGCCAAACAAACTTCCTCCACGCTGCACAGAGAGCCAGCACCCACCTTGATGCCGTTCTTCCATGTCAGCGTGGAGAAAGACCCACCACCGACAACACCCACCATTGTTGCCGTGAGACGCTGGCAAGCCAGGCACGCCCGACGGCCACACCCCAAACAAAGGAACAAAAACCCCTTAAAACGTGATAAAACTAAACACAAGAAAAAACAATTAAACAAGTAAATTAAACACCCAAAAAAACAGTAAGAAAAGACAAAAGATATAGAAAACCACTCGCTCTCGAGCTCTCTTCCTCCGCTCTTCCACTCACGTCCTCCTCACACCGGAAGAAGAAGTAGAAGAAGACAAAGAGAACGACACATGGTCTGTTTTGTTAAATGTTTGAGTGTTTCTCTAATAAATATCTCAAGTCCAGCTTAAACCAGTCCAACTTAAACCAAATTTTTGGCTAATTAAAGTTAGCAAAAAAGTTTTTGTGATAGTTTTGTCTTTAAAGTAAAATGAGATTGAAACTGATTTGAAAACTCGGAAAACAATCGAATCTCTGACCGGCGGTTGCCCATCTTTGTCTCACTTTTCGAGTGCTAGGTGAATGATATTTCACCCTATTTGCTCAAATTATCCAGAATAAACAATGTGAATGTCGACTGTCATAAAGTCTCCAAGAAGAAGAATAGCAGGAAGAACAATGAGATGGCGGATGTTCTGTTTTGTTGAATGTTTGAGTTTCTCTAATAAATATCTCCAGTCCAGCTTTAACGAGTTGTCATAGAAAAATTACAGTAAGGTCACGTCTCCTAGTCATGTCATGTGAAATGTTTGTGAACTCTGACCAAAAGAATTGAATTTCTTGTAAAGAACTATTTGGGTTACTTGTACAAGGCTGGAAGGTTGTTTTCCACAGCTGCATAAGAACCAGACCGTCTTGCCCTTGTTTTTCCTTCCTTATCATTGTATAAAAACATCCATGTTGTCTCTGTAGTTTGGTTGATTATTATTGTCTTCAATAATTTAGTGTTTCTTTTGTCTTAGTTGTATTTTTCTCTTTTCTGCTGCAGCTTATTCTGTTACTAGGAAAAGATTTTAGGTTCTGCAAAGAGAACTGGCACTTTATGAGAAATCTGTAGCTGTAATGATCGTAGGATCCACAAGGTGGCAGTAATGCGATGACATGAATGAACGACAGTCATTAAACTCCAAAGAAGAAGACAAAGAAGAAGAAAAGGTAGAAGAAGAGGACAGAGAGGACGGCACGTGGTCTGTGTTGTTGAATGTTTGAGTGTTTCTCTAATAAATATCTCCAGTCCAGCTTAAACCAGTTAATCAGCGAGCAGTGAACTGCAGAAACATTGACAGAGTTTAAAGAAATCATCGTCCAGTCGGAGGAAGAGATGGATGATCAGCGCAGACTGCTTGATTTCTCCCGGACTCCCCAGATCATCTTACACCGAATAGGTAGGAAACAGCAGCGTTTGGATGCAGGTTAAGGTCTAAATGTCTGCACCTTTCTGCATGAGGATCATTTTAGTAAACGCTCTTTTCCCGGATAAATGTTTTGTTAGCAGGTAAATGAACGCAGACATCACAATGAGAATGGCTGATTTATGGAGAGAAAATGGAGTTTCTCACAATCTGAGCTTTGTGCTGCGTCAGTGTTTCGTTGTGTAGTGGAAGTAGTGTCAGTAGTCAGTTAAAACGTTGTAGCTCTGGAAGAAGGGACTTTGTAACGGCAGCCCCAAAACAAATACACACATCATGTGCAAATAAAGTTGCCGAAAGTGAAGAAGAGTCTGTTTCGTGAGTGCAACACTATTTGTGTGTTTGGTTTCCATCCATCCGTTTTCTAACTCGCTTATCGCGAGAGTTGCTGATGCATCTCCAGCAGTTGCATATTTAGGTTTATATTGTACATATTTCATACTTTAGTTGCACTTTTCCAACTGGATTTTCTTTCATTGTACATGTGTAAATCCAAAGTAATTCAAAGTCTTTCTATCTTGTTATTAGAGGATGATCAGGGTCTCTGCTCCAACTCTTTATTTCTAACGGGTCGATTTGTCTAATTTTAGATATTTTTTCCATGTAACATTTTTTGGGCTTCTGGGAGAAGCTTTTCGCAATATAGCCCACTTTGTTTCAAACTGCTTTTCTGCATTATGGAAGAGGAAGATACGGCGGAAAGGTGATAAAACCATCAAAAAATGTTTGTTTTGGTATGTTGCCATACAAGATGGCGCCCAGCGACGTAAACGTCACACGCAGTGACATAACTTCCAAGCCTCTAGAGCAGGGGTGTCAAATTCATTTTGGTTTAGGGGCCGCATTCAGCTCAACCTGATCTCAAGGGGCCGCACAAATTAACTCATTGCAAGATTAAATAAAACTAATGAAAGTGGACTCGTTGATTTTAAATTAAACAAATTTCACTTTTACAAAAATATATTATGAATAACTAAAGACTTTTTAAGAAAAGTATATACAATTTCAACAATAATTTTACTCAGTTAAACATTTATTTAAATGCATTATGCATAAGAACTGATCACAGTGATTGTACAAAGTTGCAAAACATTTATTCAGTTTTTGGAACTTCAAACACTGTCCTGCGTGACAAAATACATCAAACAGATAAAAATTTAGAAATGATTTAAAATCAATTTAAATCATTTCCACCCCGACTCGGTCCATCCCGACTCGGTCCATCCCGACTCGGTCCGGCGCTCCAACAACGGAGCGGAAAATGTCTTCAGATGTCGGTCATGGGCACCAACTCTAGAAACTCCTCTGACAGTCAACATCAACTCCACGAATAAATATGGCCAGTTGAGCGACATCTGCAACATCAGTACTCTCTCTCATCAATGGCAACAGAAAATGCCAGAAATGACTCCGTTTTTCGTTTGAGCTGGTTGTCCAAATTTGCCGATAGTTCTGAAATCCTGTCTGCGACGGTATTTCTAGTCAAGCTAATATTGGAAAAGCTTGTCGCTTCTCAGGACACAACTTGAGCAGCTTCAGCATGCAGTTCTTGCCGAACTCTCCCTTACAGTGAGGCTTTGATGCTAACGCTATTTGGCTAGCAGTTAGTTAGCTGGCTTTCACCGCAGCATCACTGGCCTCGACTCTGGGTGAAAACAGATTGCTGTTTCCTCAGACCGTCAACATTTCATTTATCTTCTGATTTCTCAGTTCTCCTTGCAAGTGCTTGTATTTTTCACCATGCTGAGTTTCATAGTGGCGGTGAATATTGTATTCCTTAAGCACCGAAACCTGCTGCAGGCACACAAGGCACACGGGTTTTCCATTCACCTGCATGAACAAATAAGCAGTCAATTTTTCTTGAAAATTCCGACACTCTGTGTCTACTTTCTCTTTTTGAGAAAGACATGTCGTTGATGAGGCTGCCGGGGCCAAAATAACACGCGGATGAAGCGATAGAATCGAAGCTGTTTACAGAACCTGAAGCTCATTTGAGAATTCTCCAAATGTCAGGTGGATTTGTTGACTGATGTGTATCTCTGTCTACGCTGTTGAATTTTCAATGTTATTTTGTTCATTTGTGTCTTAAACTGTGAACAATTTCTACTATTTACTTCAGTAAAGTTAACACTTATTCTTTTTATCTGTTTGCTTGTCCAGATTCCCTGAAGTGTAACGTTTATAACCAGGAGAGGAGATCCACTCTGGACCAGGAGGAGTTAGAACCTCTGCAGGTGAAACAAGAACAGGAAGAGCCAGAAGAACATCAGATAAAAGAAGAAAGAGGATCTAGAACACCTGCAGATAAAAGTGGAAGAGAAAGAAGTTTACTGCAGTCAGGGTGAAGAACAGATTGCATTAAAACAGGAGACTGATACCTGCATGGTGGTTCCTGTTGATCAGCAAACATACCAAACTGAATCAGAACCAAACAGGAACCAAGACATGTTAGAAAAGCCTGATGAAACTGAGAACCAACATCAGGACAAAAGAAAACCTTTATCAGGTGCCATCTGTAAAAAACAATTGACTGCCAAATATGCTGTCAGTGATCATATCAGAATTCATGAGTGTGAAAAACCGTTTTCATGTGTGAACTGTGGAAAAAGTTTTTGTCGAAAACAGCATTTAACTCAACACATGAGGATTCACACTGGTGAAAAACCGTTTTCATGTGTGAACTGTGGAAAAAGTTTTAGTCAAAAACAGCATTTAACTCAGCACATGATGATTCACTGGTGAAAAGCCGTTTTCATGTGTGAACTGTGGAAAAAGTTTTAGTGAAAAACGGGCATTAACTCAGCACATGAGGATTCACACTGGTGAAAAGCCGTTTTCATGTGTGAACTGTGGAAAAAGTTTTTGTCGCAAACAGCATTTAACTCAGCACATGAGGATTCACACTGGTGAAAAGCCGTTTTCATGTGGGAATTGTGGAAAAAGTTTTAGTCAAAAACAGGATTTAACTCAGCACATGATGATTCACACTGGTGAAAAGCCGTTTTCATGTGTGAACTGTGGAAAAAGTTTTAGTCAAAAACAGGATTTAACTCAGCACATGATGATTCACACTGGTGAAAAGCCGTTTTCATGTGTGAACTGTGGAAAACGTTTTAGTCAAAAACAGCATTTAACTCGGCACATGAGGATTCACATGGTGAAAAGCCGTTTTCATGTGGGAACTGTGGAAAAAGTTTTCGTCAAAAACAGGATTTAACTCGGCACATGAGGATTCACACTGGTGAAAAGTCTTAAAAGTTCACTATAAATGTCATTGTAATAAAAATGTGTTATTTACTGGAGGGTTTACATCTATAAAGTGGTGGAAATTTTTTAATTAAGTTGTTAAATGTGATATTTATTTGCACCAAGGATGTGTGTTTGTAGCAGTAGGAAGCAGGCCGATTTGAGAAGCAAAATGCCTGAAGCCGCAGCTACACTGATAGCTTGACTAGACGAAAAATGCCAGTCAAAAGAAAATGTTATCACCTTAGCAGGAGAATGGATCAAAGACTAGAAGTCCTGAGAAACTCTTGTTTTGTAGCCCAGAGAAACAAGAAACAAGAAAAGTTTTTATAACCTCAAGAAATTACAGACAGGATCTTCAAGAGCTACGAAAATGTGCTTGGAAGACAACAGCTGCATGGATGCAGGATGACAACATTGTTTGAGCAGAGACTTGTGACTGAATCTGGTCTCCTTCTATGCAAATGATTTGTAAGCAACGCCTCAATGTAAAATATTGAGTTGTATGAGAGCACGTTAGAACTGGCCTGGAGACGGAGATAGCAGACGTCCTGAAGCTGGCTCTCCATTCAATTCTATTGCATTTAAAACTTCAACTGTATCTCTTTCGTCATATTGTGAAATGTTTGATAAATGTTTTGTGTTCAGATCCAACAGTTTCCTTGAGAGATTTTCTTGCTGTCACTTTGTAATTGCTTTGCTTACAAATATATTCATGCCTTACAATAAGTAATTATCTTGTTTGGATTAAAAACATTTAATCATTCTTTTTCAGCGTTATTCATTTATGCATTATAACAAGTAATCGTCTCACAAAGTTTCAATGTTCCAGAATCTTATTGTAGCATTCATATTAATGTTATAATATTGTGCTTTTAATGCTTCTTGGGATTTATTTGAACATTGTTCTGCAAAAGCAGTGAAAAGGTCACTGCCATTCTCAGTGCTCTTGTGGACCATTGTGACTAATTTCATGCATTAACAGAGTTTGACTGGACATGGACTCCCTTCCAGAACATTCTCATAAGATTGGACTTGAGGATTGATTTGTATTATTCTATTCTGTATAGAGAAAGTGTGAGGGATGGATGATGTTTATCTTAATACACTAATTATCAAAAATACAATGTGCTGTTATGCACTGACTTTACATTTTCTTTGATGATTAGATTAAAAAATCCATTTAAAAACTTTATGAAATCACTCATTGATTGTTCATGATTTTTTAAAAGTTTGGTTGATTATTATTGTCTTCAGTAATTCTCTGTGTGTCTTTTGTCTTAGTTGTATTTTTGTTTTTTCTGCTCTTTTCTATTACGAGGAAAACATTTCACGTTCTGCCACGAGAAGTGGCACTGAGAAAAATCTGTAGATGTGATGATCGTAGGATCCACAAGGTGGCAGTAATGCAATGACATGAATGCAGTTAGTCATAAAACCCAAAGAAGAAGAAGACAAAGCAGAAGAGATGAAACGAGGTTATGGCTGTTCATAACAGAATTTTAAATCTGAAGACAAAGGTATAGTTTGGAGAGGAAGCAAGAAGATTTGGAAAATTAGGTGGGATATAAATAAATGGAAGGCATTTATATACAATTGATGTAGTAATGGTTAGAGGAATAAACAGGAGGGAGGAGATAATTATGAATAGAATAAGAACCAGTCAGTTTTTTTAAATGGAACTTTTTAAGATGGGGAAACATCTTACTGGTTTATGAAGTTGGTGTGATTCTATGGAACATGTTTTTATTAGTATAGAAAAATGTAAATCAAAGATACGAGAATTTGTGACATAGATATGAGGATCCAATAGGTGGCAGTAGTGCAAGAGCAATGGATGCAAACTGCCGTTACAATGTAAAGGAGAAGAAGAAAAAGTAGTAGAAGAAGAAGAAGAAGAAGAAGAAGAAGAAGAAGAAGAAGCCAGAGAGGCATGGTCTGTGTTGTTGAATGTTTGAGTGTTTCTCGAATAAATATCTCCAGTCCAGCTTAAACGAGTGAATCAGCGAGCAGTGAACTGCAGGAACATTGACAGAGTTTAAAGAAATCATCGTCCAGTCGGAGGAAGAGATGGATGATCAGCGCAGACTGCTTGATTTCTCCCGGACTCCCCAGATCATCTTACACCGAATAGGTAGGAAACAGCAGCGTTTGGATGCAGGTTAAGGTCTAAATGTCTAGTGTTACTTCACTATTGTATCCCACTTTATGTTGGATAATTACATAAAATTCTTATGAAATATATTTTCAGATGTGTTTATGTGATAAAATTTGGAAAAGTTCAAGGGTTAATACTTTTGAAGCCACGGGAGAATCAATGCAGTGAAGATGTGGCGCACCTAAAAATGCCACCCCAATTTTTTATTTTGGTTGTATTAATATTTATTAAATAATTTTAAAATATTTTAATGTATGACTTATTCGATTTATTCCAAAAATGAACAAGTTATATTTTGTTTGTTTCTGAGCAGCAGTGGCGAAGCGGAACTATTGTTTGGGGGACGTTGCTCTCGGGTTGGTTTTACGGTGGAGTTCCGGTTTTCTTTTTTTTGTTTTTTTGTTTGGGTGACTTCTCTCTTAAATGATGGAAGTTTTTTATTTACTTCAATGAAGTGAATTCCTAATTTTCTCTGTTTCTTCTCCAGATCACCTAAAACATAACGTTTATGAGGATGAGCTAAGTCAGCAGGAGAGGAGATCCACTCTGGACCAGGAGGAGTTAGAACCTCTGCTGGTGAAACAAGAACAGGAAGAGCCAGAAGATCATCAGATAAAAGGAGAGCAGAAGGATCTAGAACACCTGCAGATAAAAGTGGAAGAGAAAGAAGTTTACTGCAGTCAGGGTGAAGAACTGATTCAATTAAAACAGGAGACTGATACCTGCATGGTGGTTCCTGTTGATGAGCAAACATACCAAACTGAATCAGAACCAAACAGGAACCAAGACATCTTAAAAAAGCCTGATGAAACTGAGAACCAACATCAGGACAGAAGAAAACCTTTCTCATGTGTCATTTGTAAAAAGCGTTTTGCCTTCAGATCTGCTTTTGAGGCTCACATGAAAACATACTGGTAAAAAGCCATTTTTATGTCTGACTTGTGGAAAACGTTTTTGTCAAAAAGAGGTTTTAACTCGACACATGACGATTCACACAGGTAAAATGCCGTTTTTGTGTGTGATCTGTGGTAAATATTTTTGTCAAAAAAGGCTTTTAACTGGTCACATGAGGTGTCATACAGATGAAAAGTCTTTCATGTGTGTGATCTGCGAAAAGCAATTTTCTTTCAAATCTGCTTCCGATGCTCACAAGAGAACTCATAGGAAGGAAAAGCCTTTTTCATGTGGTACCTGTGGACAATCTTTTAGCCAAAAACACGTTTTAACTAATCACATGATGGTTCACATCGGTGTAAAGCCTTTTTCATGTGAGAACTGCGGAAAATGCTTTACTTTCAAGTCTGCTTTCAATGTTCATGTGAGAACTCACACAGGAGAAAAGCCTTTTCTATGAGTCATCTGTGGGAAAAGTTTTAGTTGCAAACAATATTTATCTGAGCACATGACGATTCACTCAGGTGAAAAGCCGTTTTCATGTATGACCTGTGGAAAGTGTTTTGCTTTCAAATCTGCTTTTGATGCTCATAGAAACTCACACTGGGGAGAAACCCCTTTTAATGCGTCACTTGTGGGAAATGTTTCAGTCAAAAACATGTTCTACTTAATCATATTGTAATTCACACAAATACGAGGCCTTTTTGGTGTCTTATTTGTGGAAAAGGTTTGAATAAAAAATTTTATTTAACTGTCCACATGAGAAATCACTCGAGTAGTTATTAATTTAGAGCGCAAAAAAAAAAAAATTCCAATAAAAAAAGCCTAATTTGTCATTTTATTCCTGACCATAACATGGTTGTCATGGGTGACATGAATGCAGACATCTCAGATAAAAACTCAGTTTGCTAAACACCATTTTTTTTTTTTACAAATTCTAATCTAGTATTGTCAAGTAAAGAGCGTCTGCCAGCTGCTAGCTACATTTATGTAATTGAAGCTTGGCATACTGTGTCTTGTTGGACCATTGTATGACTACAGCAGATGCTCATCTTGCTATGCTATACCTAAATATCTTATGCAATATGTCCACTGTTGACCACATCCCCTTCGAGGTGTCAACTAAATGTGAACAGTAATCAAATAGCTCATTACTATGCCCAAACTGATCAATTGTTATGTACCATTAAAATACCAAGAGAGGCAGTTACTTGTTCAGACGGTAACTGCTCTATTATTGGACACAGAGCCAATATAACTGGATTATATTCTAATATAATTGAAGCTACTGGGAGCTGGCCTTCCTTATGATAAAAGTAATATAAAGATTCAAAACAGACCAGGCTGCAACACCTATGTGTCTAAATACCACAGTGAAGCTACTACTTCTTGGGCTCTAGCAGGTAAACCTAGGCAGGGCCCTTTATTTGAACATAAAAAGCGGTCTAATGCAAAATACAAATATGCACTATGGTTCATTATCCAGAATAAGAAAACCATGAGGGCTGAGCTTGGCAAAAAAGCTTATAGGTAAGGATACAAAAGCCTTTTGTAAAGAGGTTAAAACCATCAATAACAGTAAATCCTCTCTCCCTTGCACTGTCAATGGCGCTTCTGGGCGAATATGATTGTTGATTTTTGGCAACGTCACTACAGAAAATTATTTTCCTGTGTATACAGTGAACCCTTTCAAGTTGACAAGGTTAGTACTGTAGAAATGATCAAAACACACGAGGTCTATCAAGCAATTAAGGAACTGTCTGTAAATAAATCTGAAGGAATGGAGTTCAAGGGTCGCCCCTCTTCTTGCCTTGTGTTTCACTGATTTTATTATTCCTGTTTTTATTCCTGATAGCTTGATGAATGTACTTCTACTTCCGGTGATTTAAAAAAAAAAGCTGGTAAAATAGGCAGCTCTGATAACTATAACCTAGTACACACTCTGAAGTCTTTGAACTTATTCTTTTGCCAAAATTTGCAGATTGTTATGTCTGTAGACAATCAATTTGGGTTCAAGTCCAACCTGATACATGAGAATTACTGGATAATTATAACAGTAAAAACTCTACAGTTTTCTGTGTTTTTAGACGCCACTAAGGCTTTTGATCGTGTAAATCAGAAAAAACTAATTTTAAAATTGTGCAACGCTGTTGTGGGCAAATATATAGTAAGATGTCTGTCCTATTGGTGTGCTAATCAAACTATGCAGGTCAAATGGGACAAGTGTATGTCTGCATCCTTTCGTCTGAGATAAGGAAGCATTTTATTTCCTATGTTGTTTAATTTTCATGTGAATGATCTCTCTAATCTCCTGAACCTGTGTAGAACTGGCTGCATGGATGGTGAAACTATTATTAATCATTTAATGTATGCTGATGACCGAGACGTTTTTAGTCCCAGTTCAGCTGGTCTTCAGAAACTGCATCATGTTGGTAACCTACATGATAAATTCAATCCATCAAAAAGTATCTTGATCTGTTGCACTAAGGAGGAAAAAAATAGGGCATTTCCAAATTTCAAGCTGTCTGGGACTCTATTGAATTAAATGAAGTAAAATATCTTGGTCATGTGTCGACAGACTGTCTGTGATTTACCGTCAGGTCCGAATGTCATCTGCTCAGGCAAATATCCTTGTTTAGATCATATTGTACATCACTGTATACTGCACATTTGTGGTGCAACGTTCAAAGAGCCAGTCTTCAAAGATTGAAGGTGGCTGACAATGACTTTTGTTAAATAAGCCCAGATGGACCAGTGCCAGTGAACTGTTTGTATCCGCTCGCGTCAGCATTTTGATGGCTGTTTTAAGAAAGCTTATGTTTAATTTTATTTGTCATATAAACGAGTCTAATAATAGCATTATCCTACTGTTGATGAAATATATTGCAGTAAAATACTCATCTGTACTCTGGAGACATTGGTATGACTGCCTCCTGAAACGCTAGTAGCCGTTATTTTATGTATTTTTTCTACTTTTATCAATTTTTTTTCTTCTTCTTTTTTAATGTAATTTGGACTTTGAGTCTGTAATAAAATCTATCTAAATCTATCTATAGTCTTCAACTTATTGAGTAAAATCTGCTAAGTGGCTTGACTTAGATAGGTTGGCTAAGGAGGCTATTAAACAAGAAGTTATTGATATGCCAGTAAAATGATTTAAATCTGAAGACAAAGGTATAGTTTGGAGAGGAAGCAAGAAGATTTGGAAAATTACGTGGATAATGAAATAAATGGAAGGCATTTATATACAATTGATGTAGTAATGGTTAGAGGAATAAACAGGAGGGAGGAGATAATTATGAATAGAATAAGAACCAGTCAGTTTTTTTAAATGGAACTCTTTTTAAGATGGGGAAACATCTTACTGGTTTATAGTTGGTGTGATTCTATGGAACATGTTTTTATTAGTTGTAGAAAATATGTAAATCAAAGATATGAGAATTTGAGACATAGATATGAGGATCCAATAGGTGGCAGTAGTACAAGACAATGGATGCAAACTGCCGTTACAATGTAAAGGAGATGAAGAAGAAAAAGTAGAAGAAGAAACAGAAGACAAAGAGGACAGCACATGGTCTGTTTTGTTGAATGTTTGAGTGTTTCTCTAATAAATATCTCCAGTCCAGCTTAAACGAGTGAATCAGCGAGCAGTGAACTGCAGAAACATTGACAGAGTTTAAAGAAATCATCGTCCAGTCGGAGGAAGAGATGGATGATCAGCGCAGACTGCTTGATTTCTCCCGGACTCCCCAGATCATCTTACACCAAATAGGTAGGAAACAGCAGCGTTTGGATGCAGGTTAAGGTCTAAATGTCTGCACCTTTCTGCATGAGGATCATTTTAGTAAACGCTCTTTTCCCGGATAAATGTTTTGTTAGCAGGTAAATGAACGCAGACATCACAATGAGAATGGCTGATTTATGGAGAGAAAATGGAGTTTCTCACAATCTGAGCTTTGTGCTGCGTCAGTGTTTCGTTGTGTAGTGGAAGTAGTGTCAGTAGTCAGTTAAAACGTTGTAGCTCTGGAAGAAGGGACTTTGTAACGGCAGCCCCAAAACAAATACACACATCATGTGCAAATAAAGTTGCCGAAAGTGAAGAAGAGTCTGTTTCGTGAGTGCAACACTATTTGTGTGTTTGGTTTCCATCCATCCGTTTTCTAACTCGCTTATCGCGAGAGTTGCTGATGCATCTCCAGCAGTTGCATATTTAGGTTTATATTGTACATATTTCATACTTTAGTTGCACTTTTCCACTGGATTTTCTTTCATTGTACATGTGTAAATCCAAATTAATTCAAAGTCTTTCTATCTTGTTATTAGAGGATGATCAGGGTCTCTGCTCCAACTTTATTTCTAACGGGTCGATTTGTCTAATTTTAGATATTTTTCCATGTAACATTTTTTTTGGGCTTCTGGGAGAAGCTTTTTACAATATAGCCCACTTTGTTTCAAACTGCTTTTCAGCATTATGGAAGAGGAGGATACAGCGAAAACGTGATAAAACCATCAGAAAATGTTTGTTTTGGTATGTTGCCATACAAGATGGCGCCCAGCGAAGTAAACGTCACACAGTGACGTCACTTCCAAGCCTCTGGACTTTCAGCAAATGGACCCACAGTTCTTCCTGTCTAACTTAGAAAAGCAAATAATAAAGGAACAAAAAATAAACAACTATTAACCTACAAATAAATTCATGTTTATAACTCAACCCCAAAAATTTAAAGTGTACAAAAATTACATTTAAATATTATTCAAAGTAATAAAAAAATAATATATTGAAATAATACAGTTTACTATTAAATACTAACAATAATCCCTACAAATTTAATTTTGTAATAATAAAAATTTTTTTTTTATCAGTTCATTTGAGAAATTCTCCAAATGTCAGCTGGATTTGTCAACTGATGTGTATCTTCGTCTACGCTGTTGAATTTTCAATGTTATTTGTTGATTTCTGTCTAAAACTGTGAACAATTTCTCCTATTTACTTCAGTAAAGTTAACAATTTTCTCTTCTCTGTTCCTTGTCCAGATTCTCTGAAGTGTAACGTTTATAACCAGGAGAGGAGATCCACTCTGGACCAGGAGGAGTTAGAACCTCTGCAGGTGAAACAAGAACAGGAAGAGCCAGAAGATCATCAGATAAAAGAAGAACAGGAGGATCTAGAACACCTGCAGATAAAAGTGGAAGAGAAAGAAGTTTACTGCAGTCAGGTGAAGAGCTGATTGAATTAAAACAGGAGACTGATACCTGCATGGTGGTTCCTGTTGATGAGCAAACATACCAAACTGAATCAGAACCAAACAGGAACCAAGACATCTTAGAAAAGCCTGATGAAACTGAGAACCAACATCAGGACAGAAGAAAACCTTTATCAGGTGTCATCTGTAAAAAACAATTGATTGTCATATGCTGTCAGTGATCATATCAGAATTCATAAGGGTGAAAAGCCGTTTTCATGTGTGAACTGTGGAAAAAGTTTCGGTCGAAAAGAGTATTTAACTCAGCACATGAGGATTCACTGGTGAAAAGCCGTTTTCATGTGGGAACTGTGGAAAAAAGACATAAATATAGTTTAACTCTGCACATGAGGATTCACACTGGTGAACCGTTTTCATGTGTGAACTGTGAAAGTTTTAGTGAAAAAACGGCATTAAACTCACTCACATGAGGATTCACTCTGGTGAAAAGCCGTTTTCATTGTGTGTGGAAAAAGTTTAGTCAGTTAAAACAGAATTTAACTCACATGAGGAGATTCACAATGGTGAAAAGCCGTTTTCATGTGTGAACTGTGGAAAAAGTTTTAGTGAAAAACGGTATTAACTCAGCACATGAGGATTCACACTGGTGAAAAGCCGTTTTCATGTGGGAACTGTGGAAAAAGTTTCGGTCGAAAAGAGTATTTAACTCAGCACATGAGGATTCACATTGGTGAAAAGCCGTTTTTATGTGTGAACTGTGGAAAAGTTTTATGAAAAACAGAATTTAACTAAGCACATGAGGATTCACACTGGTGAAAAGCCGTTTTCATGTGTGAAGTGTGGAAAAAGTTTTAGACATAAATATAGTTTAACTCTGCACATGAGATTCACACTGGTGAAAAGCCGTTTTCATGTGTGAACTGTGGAAAAAGTTTTAGTGAAAAACGAATTTAACTAAGCACATGAGGATTCACACTGGTGAAAAGCCGTTTTCATGTGTGAACTGTGGAAAAAGTTTTAGTCTAAAACAGAAATTAACTCGGCACATGATGAATCACTCTGGTGAAAAGCCGTTTTCATGTGTGAACTGTGGAAAAAGTTTTAGTCAAAAACAGAATTTAAGTCGGCACATGAGATTCACACTGGTGAAAAGCCATTTCATGTGTGAACTGTGGAAAAAGTTTTAGACATGAACAGCATTAACTCAGCACATGAGGATTCACACTGGTGAAAAGCCGTTTTCATGTGTGAACTGTGGAAAAAGTTTTAGTCAAAAACAGATTTAACTCGGCACATGATGATTCACACTGGTGAAAAGCCATTTTCATGTGGGACCTGTGGAAAAAGTTTTAGACATAAACTGGATTTAACTCGGCACATGAGGATTCACACTGGTGAAAAGCCGTTTTCATGTGTGAACTGTGGAAAAAGTTTTAGTCGTAAACAGCATTTAACTAAGCACATGATGATTCACACTGGTGAAAAGCCATTTTCATGTGTGAACTGTGGAAAAAGTTTTAGTGAAAAATGGGCATTAACTCAGCACATGATGATTCACTCTGGTGAAAAGCCGTTTTCATGTGGGAACTGTGGAAAAAGTTTTAGTGAAAAACAGAATTTATTTAAGCACATGAGGATTCACACTGGTGAAAAGCCGTTTTCATGTGGGAACTGTGGAAAAAGTTTTAGTCAAAAACAGAATTTAAGTCGGCACATGAGGATTCACACTGGTGAAAAGCTGTAGAAGTATTTTCCGTACATGTCCTATGTTGAGGTTCACTATAGATTTGATTTTGTTAAAAACTAGAATGAAAGACTGGAGGGTTTCATGTCTATAAAGCTGAAAATTTTAGTATTTAAATGTGATCATATGACGTTTGTGCAACCATCCAACAATAATGATAAACTGTATGTTATTGTACTTATATACTGTTTATATCAGACTGTATGTTGTGTTTGTACAACGTGAAGAGCAAAAGCTCAGCTCAGAGCCCTGAGGAGAGCCAGTACTGATGCTGATAGATGAAGAGACATTGTGGTCCATTGTGACTAATTTCATGCATTAACAGAGTTTGACTGGACATGGACTCCCTTCCAGAACATTCTCACAAGATTGGACTTGAGGGATTGATTTGTATTATTCTATTATGTATAGAGAAAGTGTGAGGGATGGATGTTGTTTATCTCAATACACTTATAATCAAAAATACAATGTGCTGTTATGCACTGACTTTACATTTTCTTTGATGATTAGATAAAAAATCCATTTAAAAACTTTATGAAATCACTCATTGATAGTTCTTGATTTTTTTTAAAGTTTGGTTGATTATGTTGTCTTCAGTAATTCTGTGTCTTTTGTCTTAGTTGTATTTCTATTTTTTCTGCTCTTTCTATTACGAGGAAAACATTTCACGTTCTGCACGAGAACTGGCACTGAGAAAAATCTGTAGATGTGATTATCGTAGGATCCACAAGGTGGCAGTAATGCAATGACATGAATGCAGTTAGTCATAAAACCCCAAAGAAGAGAAGACAAAGCAAAAGGATGAAACGAGGTTATGGCTGTTCATAACAGAATTATTTAATCTGAAGACAAAGGTATAGTTTGGAGAGGAAGCAGAAGATATGGAAAATTAGGTGGGATATAAATAAATGGAAGGCATTTTATATACAATTGATGTAGTAATGGTTAGAGGAATAAACAAGGGAGGAGATAATTATGAATGGAATAAGAACCAGTCAGTTTTTTAAATTGAACTCTTTTTAAGATGGGGAAACATCTTACTGGTTTATGAAGTTGGTGTGATTCTATGGAACATGTTTTTAGTTGTAGAAAATATGTAAATCAAAGATATTAGAATGAGACATAGATATGAGGATCCAATAGGTGCAGTAGTGCAAGAGCAATGGATCCAAACTGCCGTTACAATGTAAAGGGGAAGAAGAAGAAAGTAGTAGAAGAAGATTTTGATTTAATTTTTACAAAACATTTATTACAAATAATAAAACAATTTTTTTTTTTGTTGTTTTACAATAATCCTATGTCATACATTACAAAAAAATACATTATAATAAAACATCAGTATAAATTAGTTCATTATTTTCTGAAATGATGCACAACACTGTCACATCCCCATAACTCTAAAAACCCTGCACATTCCCAGTGGCCCTGTGGAAAGCAAACTCCAAACTCAGCCTCGCCTTGATGTTTACTTTCCACAGAGCCACAACATCAACTTGAGGTCCATCCTGCATCTTGTCTCTTCGAGTTATATATATAGCTAATTTTGCCTCGGCTAATAAATAATTTAAAAGCCTTGACTTAAAATTAGTCGCTTTACTATGACGTACTCCGTTAATAAATAGTGCATCGGTAAAAATCATTTTAAAAAGACTAAAAACAGTCGATAAAAAACTAAAAACACTATCAATCGTGTGCAATCTATAAAAACATGAAAAACTCTCTGACAACCTACAAAATGGACACTCATTTATAAAACCAGGACTAATCGCCGATAAAACGCGTTGGTGGCTATAGCACCATGGAGTATCCTCCACTGGAGGTCGCCAATCCTTTCTCTAATCGGCGGTTTGTACATTGTCCTCCAGTGGATTGGTTGTCCTTTCAGTCTTTCAAACCCACACGCTGACGTCCCTCTTTCGAAGTGTTCTCTTGTTTAGGATTTTCACACAGTTTTTATATAAAGTCTTTGGTGCCACTTTGCACAAATCCATTTCTGAGTCTATGGTCTTTAGCAGAGGACCGCTGTCCTCTTCAAAGCTTGGACTCAGAAGAACCTTAGGAAAAGGATATGTTTCTTTTGGCAGGCATTCTCCATCCTTGTATGCCTGAAATAAACTCTTCTCTTTTCCAGTCAATCTTTCTCTTATTCTCATCAGGACACGTTCCATCATTCTTGTAGACCTTACTTTCAGTGCAGCAGCGACCTTCTGGGCATCGCCAAAGTCTGCTCCTGATGCTCGGATCAGCCTCTTTAAGGTCACCATTCCGGCTCTAGACAGCGTCTCTGTTAGTCCCAGGAACGTGTCCTCTCTAACATCCAGTCTTGCTCCGTACACCAAGGTTCTTCTAATAGCCAATGCAGAGAATCAGTCATTTCCGCTCTACGCAATCTAAAAAGAGCACATGATTTAAAACGCTCTGATAAAATTGCGGAGTTCCTTTAAACCTTAAAAGACTAAAATTTGTTAAAAACAGAGCAGCATCCAATCCCAAGGAATTCACGCGTCTTAGAATGCAACTGGCTACATCCTTCCACACAGGAGATCCTATCAGGTACTTTTGTAAAAACTGTATCCTACAGTGACTCTACTGGCCAGGTGGACAAGGCCCTGGCCCCCCTCTTCTCAGGATAAAAACAACACCGACTGTGGCACCCAGTGACGATTGTTCCAGAAAATTTAATCATTTCCTTCTGTATTCTTGCCAGCAGCCCTGACGGTGGATCTAGTACAATGAGCTTGTGCCAGAGTTGTGATGCGACCAGATTATTAAGCACTAACACTCTTCCTCTGTACGACATTTTTTCATGCAACCATTTCCATTTTGCAAGTTTGTTTGATATTTTTTGTTCTAGGTTTTGCCAGATTTTTTCAACAAAAATTTCTCGCCTAAATATTTTAGGCCATCTTTTCTCCAGGTCATGCCTTTGGGGGAGAGCCGGGAGTCCGTCGGGCACTCGCCAACAGCCAGGGGCTTCACTTTTTCCCCATTTACTTTGGCGGCAGACAGCATGGAGAACTTTCTTATGATTTCTGTTAAAACGCTGACGTCTTTTTGATCTTTAATAAAAACCACGAGATCGTCAGCAGGCAGATAAAACCAATTTGTCTTTAAAACCGGGTAAAACCAAAGCCGTGAATGTCTGATCGCATCTTCTTTAAAAGGGGTTCGAGGGAGAGTGCATAGAGCATTCCCGAGAGCGCGCAGCCCTGTCGAACGCCTCTCTAAAAGGAGCACACAGGCTGCCATTGATCTTCAGCACACTCTCAATGTCACCGTACAACACCTGGATCTTGGCAATAAGACCCTCGCTGAACCCAACCTCCTCATTACTTTCCAGAGGAAGTCGTGTTCAACGCGAGTCAAAAAGCCTTTTCTTGATCTAATGAAATCAAGCCTGTCTGTACACCCAAAATATCCCGAATTAGGTAGACATTGTCCACATGGACCTGCCGGGGACGCAGTAGGTCTGGTCCCGGTGGATGACTGCTCCATGGTTTTCTATTCTCGTGGCCAGGCCTTCGAGAGGATTTTATAGTCCGTACAGAGGAGGGACACAGGGCGCCAGTTTTTTAATCTCCTGCAGGTTGTCCTTTTTCAGCAGCAGGGTGATGACCGCCCTGCGACAGGATAGGGGAGCGAACCGGTAGCTAGACTCTCGTTTACATTTCGAGCATGTCCTGGGCCAGAAGGTCCCAGTAGGCCTTGAAAAACTCCACTGTTAGCCCATCAACGCCTGGGGACCTCTGGCCCTGCATGCTCTGGAGGCTGTGTGGAGCTCTTGTATGCCCAACGGGCGCTCAGGTCGGTATTGATCTCCGCAGAGATGAGGCAGTTCTTCGCAGAACTCCTCCAACAGTTCTTCATTCTCTTATTCCCTCTGGAACAGAGAACTATAGAAGTCCACAGCCCTCCCCTTATCTGCCCCGGTTCGCTCATATGCTGCCCCGTGTCCGACAGTAAAGAGTGGATAATTTTCCTCTGACCTTGTTTCCTCTCTAGGCCAAAGAAAAAGCCAGAGGGAGCATCCATCTCTGTGATTTCCTGCATCTGGGACCTGACCAACGCGCCTTGGACTTTACTCTCCAGCAGGTTGGCCAAAGTTAGCCTTTTAGATTTGAGAGCTTCAAAATACTCCGATTTCCTGTGGAGTCACTAAGTCGTTCTAATTCCACACGATACTCATCTCCAGATCTCTGATAGATCCGGTAAGTCACACGTGACATTGAGAGTGTGCTGTTGACTCAGCAGTTTAATTTGGACCTTTCCATAGTCCCACCACTGCTTGATTGAACTAAAATCAGCTTTTGTTTTTCTAAAACCAGTCCAAAATAAGTTAAAACCTCCTTAAAACTCTGATCGTAAGTCAAAGCAGAATTAAAATGCCAGTATGCGCTTCTAGGTAAAATGTTTCTGATAAAAACACTACCTAAAAGCAGCGAATGATCCGTAAAAGCCACAGGTAAGATCTGCATGTTTTAAACACATTAAAATGGGTTTAAAACAATAAAACGATCTAAACGAGCTAAAGAGATTTTACTATCACAATGTGGGACCAGGTAAACTGCCTGGAGCCTGTGTGCATCCTCCTCCATACGTCCACCAGGCCATGAGACGAGACCAGCTGCTTCAAGACGCGTTGGGCCATCGGATGCAGCTCTGTGTGATTTCGATCTAAAAAACTCATTCTCAGTACAATTAAAATCCCCACCTATAAAAAACATAATCCTCAGTCCCGCAATCCCCCAAACCGTTCCCCAATTTTCTCATAAAAACGCTCTTCTCTGCATGGCTATCGGAGCATAGATGTTAATTAAAACAAAATTAAAAAGCTCAAACTTTGTCTTCACTAAAGACACCGTCCTTGTATGATGTGCTCAGTTCTCTATGCTAAGTGGGGTAAAAGCTTTAGAAAAAACAAACCCTACACCTGCACTTTTGAGGTGCCGTGACTCAACACTATTTCCCCCCTCCACTCTGTTAACCCATTCTGTTTCAGTCATTTGATCGCTATGTGTTTCTTGTATGAACAAAACATAAATTCTTTTTGATGATCATTTGGTAAACCAAAGCCTTTTTTTAGCCTCCCTCGCCCCATTAAGATTTAAAGATGCAACCTTAAACGAATTCATAATGAGTAAAAGGCTAAAAACAAAATACAAAAACAACCCGTGAGTAATGTTAAAAAGCTATTATGCATCATTAAAACTGTTTTTCTAACTTTCGTCATTATTTTCTTAACCTAAAAACCTCTGTGTCCGTAAACCCTGATACTTCTTTGTGTTTTGCATAATATCTTGCAGAGGAATAAAATATTTTTAAGTCAGGAAAATAGCTTTCTATTTTTATACCCCTAAGTCCTTTCGTTTCTTTTATGAATGTTCTAAAGTTTCTACTGGGTATCTTGGTTCTTTACTCCCTTGTGACATCGAGATCTCACTGGTGTCAGAAAAACAGCTCTCCTCATCACTGCTTTCAGACATTTTTTCCTCTCTCCAGTTACCTTATTAGCCTGCCTGCTGGCCTGATCTGCAGTCACCACATTCCTTCTCTTACTCCGTCTCCTTGCCGGAGTATTCGCTTCCAAATCCATTTCCTCCTCTGCCTCACCCTTTTCTTTCTCTGTTCCACCTCTTGCAACTGATTTCTCACTGTTTATTTCTTTCACCTTATCATCCCCTGTCCCTCTCCTCTCTCTCCCATATCTCCACACACTAGATGTATCATGTTCTCTTTCACTCCTTCCTCCTGCCCCCCTGTACATCTCCACTCTCCCCTTCTACACTCTCACCACCATCACCAGTCAGCCCACCACCACACACCACCGTGCTCTCATTCTCTCTCTCACACACTCCTACCACTTCCCTCCACTAACTCAACACTCACTTTCTTCAAAACTCCCCACCTACCCTCTGTTCCCTTGCTACCGTTGACACCTTGTCTTTTCTGTTTAAAATAATGAAAAGTTGTCTCCAGTGGAGACAACATGTTTTAACAATGGCGACTTACAACCATAATAAGATCTTTTTCACCGGTGACACCACTTTTCCATGTCTCGATAATTCCTTTACCAAAAACCTGTCGCTTATGAAAGGAGGAACATTAGATAACAACACCCTAGTGCTCGGTAATGGTGAGAGGTGACACCTGTAAAAATAAACCATCATTGATACACCCTTTCCCACCACCTGTGTGCGTGCTCCACTTTCTCAACAAACAAACACCACTGCCCCATTTATTCGTGCTGCTGACCGATGCTCCCGTGCCCAATCAATTCACCCACCGCCAAACAAACTTCCCCCACGCTGCACACAGAGCCAGCACCCACCTTGATGCCGTTCTTCCGTGTCAGCATGGAGAAAGAACCCACCACCGACAACACCCACCATTGTTGCCGTGAGACGCCGGCAAGCCAGGCACGCCCGACGGCCACACCCCAAACAAACGAACAAAAACCCCTTAAAACGTGATAAAACTAAACACAAGAAAAAACAATTAAACAAGTAAATTAAACACCCAAAAAAACAGTAAGAAAAGACAAAAGATATAGAAAACCACTCGCTCTCGAGCTCTCTTCCTCCGCTCTTCCACTCACGTCCTCCTCACACCGGAAGAAGAAGTAGAAGAAGACAAAGAGAACGACACGTGGTCTGTTTTGTTAAATGTTTGAGTGTTTCTCTAATAAATATCTCAAGTCCAGCTTAAACCAGTCCAACTTAAACCAAATTTTTGGCTAATTAAAGTTAGCAAAAAAGTTTTTGTGATAGTTTTGTCTTTAAAGTAAAATGAGATTGAAACTGATTTGAAAACTCGGAAAACAATCGAATCTCTGACCGGCGGTTGCCCATCTTTGTCTCACTTTTCGAGTGCTAGGTGAATGATATTTCACCCTATTTGCTCAAATTATCCAGAATAAACAATGTGAATGTCGACTGTCATAAAGTCTCCAAGAAGAAGAATAGGAGGAAGAACAATGAGATGGCGGATGTTCTGTTTTGTTGAATGTTTGAGTTTCTCTAATAAATATCTCCAGTCCAGCTTTAACGAGTTGTCATGGAAAATTACAGTAAGGTCACATCTGCTAGTCATGTCATGTGAAATGTTTGAACTCTGACCAAAAGAATTGAATTTCTTGTAAAGAACTATTTGGGTTACTTGTACAAGGCTGGAAGGTTGTTTTCCACAGCTGCATAAGAACCAGACCGTCTTGCCCTTGTTTTCCTTCCTTATCATTGTATAAAAACATCCATGTTGTCTCTGTAGTTTGGTTGATTATTATTGTCTTCAATAATTTAGTGTTTCTTTTGTCTTAGTTGTATTTTTCTCTTTTCTGCTGCAGCTTATTCTGTTACTAGGAAAAGATTTTAGGTTCTGCAAAGAGAACTGGCACTTTATGAGAAATCTGTAGCTGTAATGATCGTAGGATCCACAAGGTGGCGGTAATGCGATGACATGAATGAACGACAGTCATAAAACTCCAAAGAAGAAGACAAAGAAGAAGAAAAGGTAGAAGAAGAAGACAGAGAGGACAGGACATGGTCTGTGTTGTTGAATGTTTGAATGTTTCTCTAATAAATATCTCCAGTCCAGTTTAAACGAGTGAATCAGCGAGCAGTGAACTGCAGAAACATTGACAGAGTTTAAAGAAATCATCGTCCAGTCGGAGGAAGAGATGGATGATCAGCGCAGACTGCTTGATTTCTCCCGGACTCCCCAGATCATCTTACACCGAATAGGTAGGAAACAGCAGCGTTTGGATGCAGGTTAAGGTCTAAATGTCTGCACCTTTCTGCATGAGGATCATTTTAGTAAACGCTCTTTTCCCGGATAAATGTTTTGTTAGCAGGTAAATGAACGCAGACATCACAATGAGAATGGCTGATTTATGGAGAGAAAATGGAGTTTCTCACAATCTGAGCTTTGTGCTGCGTCAGTGTTTCGTTGTGTAGTGGAAGTAGTGTCAGTAGTCAGTTAAAACGTTGTAGCTCTGGAAGAAGGGACTTTGTAACGGCAGCCCCAAAACAAATACACACATCATGTGCAAATAAAGTTGCCGAAAGTGACGAAAAGTCTGTTTCGTGAGTGCAACACTATTTGTGTGTTTGGTTTCCATCCATCCGTTTTCTAACTCGCTTATCGCGAGAGTTGCTGATGCATCTCCAGCAGTTGCATATTTAGGTTTATATTGTACATATTTCATACTTTAGTTGCACTTTTCCAACTGGATTTTCTTTCATTGTACATGTGTAAATCCAAAGTAATTCAAAGTCTTTCTATCTTGTTATTAGAGGATGATCAGGGTCTCTGCTCCAACTCTTTATTTCTAACGGGTCGATTTGTTCAATTTTAGATATTTTTTCCATGTAACATTTTTTTTGGGCTTCTGGGAGAAGCTTTTCACAATATATCCCACTTTGTTTCAAACTGCTTTTCTGCATTATGGAAGAGGAAGATACGGCGGAAAGGTGATAAAACCATCAAAAAATGTTTGTTTTGGTATGTTGCCATACAAGATGGCGCCCAGCGACGTAAACGTCACACGCAGTGACATAACTTCCAAGCCTCTAGAGCAGGGGTGTCAAATTCATTTTGGTTTAGGGGCCGCATTCAGCTCAACCTGATCTCAAGGGGCCGCACAAATTAACTCATTGCAAGATTAAATAAAACTAATGAAAGTGGACTCGTTGATTTTAAATTAAACAAATTTCACTTTTACAAAAATATATTATGAATAACTTCAGACTTTTTAAGAAAAGTATATACAATTTCAACAATAATTTTACTCAGTTAAACATTTATTTAATGCATTATGCATAAGAACTGATCACAGTGATTGTACAAAGTTGCAAAACATTTATTCAGTTTTTGGAACTTCAAACAGTTTCCTGCATGACAAAATACATCAAACAGATAAAAATTTAGAAATGATTTAAAATCAATTTAAATCATTTCCACCCCGACTCGGTCCATCCCGACTCGGTCCCCCGACTCGGTCCGGCGCTCCAACAACGGAGCGGAAAATGTCTTCAGATGTCGGTCATGGGCACCAACTCTAGAAACTCCTCTGACAGTCAACATCAACTCCACGAATAAATATGGCCAGTTGAGCGACATCTGCAACATCAGTACTCTCTCTCATCAATGGCAACAGAAAATGCCAGAAATGACTCCGTTTTTCGTTTGAGCTGGTTGTCCAAATTTGCCGATAGTTCTGAAATCCTGTCTGCGACGGTATTTCTAGTCAAGCTAATATTGGAAAAGCTTGTCGCTTCTCAGGACACAACTTGAGCAGCTTCAGCATGCAGTTCTTGCCGAACTCTCCCTTACAGTGAGGCTTTGATGCTAACGCTATTTGGCTAGCAGTTAGCTAGCTGGCTTTCACCGCAGCATCACTGGCCTCGACTCTGGGTGAAAACAGATTGCTGTTTCCTCAGACCGTCAACATTTCATTTATCTTCTGATTTCTCAGTTCTCCTTGCAAGTGCTTGTATTTTTCACCATGCTGAGTTTCATAGTGGCGGTGAATATTGTATTCCTTAAGCACCGAAACCTGCTGCAGGCACACAAGGCACACGGGTTTTCCATTCACCTGCATGAACAAATAAGCAGTCAATTTTTCTGAAAATTCCGACACTCTGTGTCTACTTTTCTCTTTTTTGAGAAAGACATGTCGTTGATGAGGCTGCCGGGGCCAAAATAACACGCGGATGAAGCGATAGAATCGAAGCTGTTTACAGAACCTGAAGCTCATTTGAGAATTCTCCAAATGTCAGGTGGATTTGTTGACTGATGTGTATCTCTGTCTACGCTGTTGAATTTTCAATGTTATTTGTTCATTTGTGTCTTAAACTGTGAACAATTTCTACTATTTACTTCAGTAAAGTAACACTTATCTTTTTATCTGTTTGCTTATCCAGATTCCCTGAAGTGTAACGTTTATAACCAGGAGAGGAGATCCACTCTGGACCAGGAGGAGTTAGAACCTCTGCAGGTGAAACAAGAACAGGAAGAGCCAGAAGAACATCAGATAAAAAGAACAGAAGGATCTAGAACACCTCCAGATAAAAGTGGAAGAGAAAGAAGTTTACTGCAGTCAGGGTGAAGAACAGATTGCATTAAAACAGGAGACTGATACCTGCATGGTGGTTCCTGTTGATCAGCAAACATACCAAACTGAATCAGAACCAAACAGGAACCAAGACATGTTAGAAAAGCCTGATGAAACTGAGAACCAACATCAGGACAAAAGAAAACCTTTATCAGGTGCCATCTGTAAAAAACAATTGACTGCCAAATATGCTGTCAGTGATCATATCAGAATTCATGAGTGTGAAAAACCGTTTTCATGTGTGAACTGTGGAAAAAGTTTTTGTCGAAAACAGCATTTAACTCAACACATGAGGATTCACACTGGTGAAAAACCGTTTTCATGTGTGAACTGTGGAAAAAGTTTTAGTCAAAAACAGCATTTAACTCAGCACATGATGATTCACACTGGTGAAAAGCCATTTTCATGTGGGAACTGTGGAAAAAGTTTTAGTGAAAAACGGGCATTAACTCAGCACATGATGATTCACACTGGTGAAAAGCCATTTTCATGTGGGAACTGTGGAAAAAGTTTTAGTCGTAAACAGCATTTAACTCAGCACATGAGGATTCACACTGGTGAAAAGCCGTTTTCATGTGGGAATTGTGGAAAAGTTTTAGTCAAAAACAGGATTTAACTCAGCACATGATGATTCACACTGGTGGAAAAGCCGTTTTCATGTGTGAACTGTGGAAAAAGTTTTAGTCAAAAACAGGATTTAACTCGGCACATGATGATTCACACTGGTGAAAAGCCGTTTTCATGTGTGAACTGTGGAAAACGTTTTAGTCAAAAACAGGATTTAACTCAGCACATGATGATTCACACTGGTGAAAAGCCGTTTTCATGTGTGAACTGTGGAAAACGTTTTAGTCAAAAACAGCATTTAACTCGGCACATGATGATTCACACTGGTGAAAAGTCTTAAAAGTTCACTATAAATGTCATTGTAATAAAAATGTGTTATTTACTGGAGGGTTTACATCTATAAAGTGGTGGAATTTTTTTAATTAAGTTGTTAAATGTGATATTTATTTGCACCAAGGATGTGTGTTTGTAGCAGTAGGAAGCAGGCCGATTTGAGTAGCAAAATGCCTGAAGCCGCAGCTACACTGATAGCTTGACTAGACGAAAAATGCCAGTCAAAAAGAAAATGTTATCACCTTAGCAGGAGAATGGATCAAAGACTAGAAGTCCTGAGAAACTCTTGTTTTGTAGCCCAGAGAAACAAGAAACAAGAGAAAAGTTTTTATAACCTCAAGAAATTGACAGACAGGATCTTCAAGAGCTACGAAAATGTGCTTGGAAGACAACAGCTGCATGGATGCAGGATGACAACATTGTTTGAGCAGAGACTTGTGACTGAAATCTGGTCTCCTTCTATGCAAATGATTTGTAAGCAACGCCTCAATGTAATAAATATTGAGTTGTATGAGAGCACGTTAGAACTGGCCTGGAGACGGAGATAGCAGACGTCCTGAAGCTGGCTCTCCATTCAATTCTATTGCATTTAAAACTTCAACTGTATCTCTTTCGTCATATTGTGAAATGTTTGATAAATGTTTTGTGTTCAGATCCAACAGTTTCCTTAAGAGATTTTCTTACTGTCGTTTTGTAATTGTTTTGCTTACAAATATATTCATGCCTTACAATAAGTAATTATCTTGTTTGGATTAAAAACATTTAATCATTCTTTTCAGCGGTTTCATTTATGCATTATAACAAGTAATCGTCTCACAAAGATTCAATGTTCCAGAATCTTATTGTAGCATTCATATTAATGTTATAATATTGTGCTTTTAATGCTTCTTGGGATTTATTTGAACATTGTTCTGCAAAAGCAGTGAAAAGGTCAACTGCCATTCTCAGTGCTCTTGTGGTCCATTGTGACTAATTTCATGCATTAACAGAGTTTGACTGGACATGGACTCCCTTCCAGAACATTCTCATAAGATTGGACTTGAGGAATTGATTTGTATTATTCTATTCTGTATAGAGAAATTGTGAGGGATGGATGATGTTTATCTTAATACACTAATTATCAAAAATACAATGTGCTGTTATGCACTGACTTTACATTTTCTTTGATGATTAGATAAAAAATCCATTTAAAAACTTTATGAAATCACTCATTGATTGTTAATGATCTTTTAAAAGTTTGGTTGATTATTATTGTCTTCAGTAATTCTCTGTGTGTCTTTTGTCTTAGTTGTATTTTTGTTTTTTCTGCTCTTTTCTATTACGAGGAAAACATTTCACGTTCTGCCACGAGAAGTGGCACTGAGAAAAATCTGTAGATGTGATGATCGTAGGATCCACAAGGTGGCAGTAATGCAATGACATGAATGCAGTTAGTCATAAAACCCAAAGAAGAAGAAGACAAAGCAGAAGAGATGAAACGAGGTTATGGCTGTTCATAACAGAATTATTTAAATCTGAAGACAAAGGTATAGTTTGGAGAGGAAGCAAGAAGATTTGGAAAATTAGGTGGGATATAAATAAATGGAAGGCATTTATATACAATTGATGTAGTAATGGTTAGAGGAATAAACAGGAGGGAGGAGATAATTATGAATAGAATAAGAACCAGTCAGTTTTTTTTAAATGGAACTCTTTTTAAGATGGGGAAACATCTTACTGGTTTATGAAGTTGGTGTGATTCTATGGAACATGTTTTTATTAGGTATAGAAAATATGTAAATCAAAGATACGAGAATTTGTGACATAGATATGAGGATCCAATAGGTGGCAGTAGTGCAAGAGCAATGGATGCAAACTGCCGTTACAATGTAAAGGAGAAGAAGAAAAAGTAGTAGAAGAAGAAGAAGAAGAAGACAGAGAGGCACATGGTCTGTGTTGTTGAATGTTTGAGTGTTTCTCGAATAAATATCTCTAGTCCAGCTTAAACCAGTGAATCAGCGAGCAGTGAACTGCAGGAACATTGACAGAGTTTAAAGAAATCATCGTCCAGTCGGAGGAAGAGATGGATGATTAGCGCAGACTGCTTGATTTCTCCCGGACTCCCCAGATCATCTTACACCGAATAGGTAGGAAACAGCAGCGTTTGGATGCAGGTTAAGGTCTAAATGTCTAGTGTTACTTCACTATTGTATCCACTTTATGTTGGATAATTACATAAAATTCTTATGAAATATATTTTCAGATGTGTTTTGTGATAAAATTTGGAAAAGTTCAAGGGTTAATACTTTTGAAGCCACGGGAGAATCAATGCAGTGAAGATGTGGCGCACCTAAAAATGCCACCCCAATTTTTTATTTTGGTTGTATTAATATTTATTAAATAATTTTAAAATATTTTAATGTATGACTTATTCGATTTATTCCAAAAATGAACAAGTTATATTTTGTTTGTTTCTGAGCAGCAGTGGCGAAGCGGAACTTTTGTTTGGGGGACGTTGCTCTCGGGTTGGTTTTACGGTGGAGTTCCGGTTTTTTTTCTTTTGTTTTTTTGTTTGGGTGACTTCTCTCTTAAATGATGGAAGTTTTTTATTTACTTCAATGAAGTGAATTCCTAATTTTCTCTGTTTTCTTCTCCAGATCACCTAAAACATAACGTTTATGAGGATGAGCTAAGTCAGCAGGAGAGGAGATCCACTCTGGACCAGGAGGAGTTAGAACCTCTGCTGGTGAAACAAGAACAGGAAGAGCCAGAAGATCATCAGATAAAAGGAGAGCAGAAGGATCTAGAACACCTGCAGATAAAAGTGGAAGAGAAAGAAGTTTACTGCAGTCAGGGTGAAGAACTGATTCAATTAAAACAGGAGACTGATACCTGCATGGTGGTTCCTGTTGATGAGCAAACATACCAAACTGAATCAGAACCAAACAGGAACCAAGACATCTTAAAAAAGCCTGATGAAACTGAGAACCAACATCAGGACAGAAGAAAACCTTTCTCATGTGTCATTTGTAAAAAGCGTTTTGCCTTCAGATCTGCTTTTGAGGCTCACATGAAAACTCATACTGGTAAAAAGCCATTTTTATGTCTGACTTGTGGAAAACGTTTTTGTCAAAAAGAGGTTTTAACTCGACACATGACGATTCACACAGGTAAAATGCCGTTTTTGTGTGTGATCTGTGGTAAATATTTTTGTCAAAAAAGGCTTTTAACTGGTCACATGAGGTGTCATACAGATGAAAAGTCTTTCATGTGTGTGATCTGCGAAAAGCAATTTTCTTTCAAATCTGCTTCCGATGCTCACAAGAGAACTCATAGGAAGGAAAAGCCTTTTTCATGTGGTACCTGTGGACAATCTTTTAGCCAAAAACACGTTTTAACTAATCACATGATGGTTCACATCGGTGTAAAGCCTTTTTCATGTGAGAACTGTGGAAAATGCTTTACTTTCAAGTCTGCTTTCAATGTTCATGTGAGAACTCACACAGGAGAAAAGCCTTTTCTATGAGTCATCTGTGGGAAAAGTTTTAGTTGCAAACAATATTTATCTGAGCACATGACGATTCACTCAGGTGAAAAGCCGTTTTCATGTATGACCTGTGGAAAGTGTTTTGCTTTCAAATCTGCTTTTGATGCTCATAGAACTCACACTGGGGAGAAACCCCTTTTAATGCGTCACTTGTGGGAAATGTTTCAGTCAAAAACATGTTCTACTTAATCATATTGTAATTCACACAAATACGAGGCCTTTTTGGTGTCTTATTTGTGGAAAAGGTTTGAATAAAAAATTTTATTTAACTGTCCACATGAGAAATCACTCGAGTAGTTATTAATTTAGAGCGCAAAAAAAAAGAAATTCCAATAAAAAAAGCCTAATTTGTCATTTTATTCCTGACCATAACATGGTTGTCATGGGTGACATGAATGCAGACATCTCAGATAAAAACTCAGTTTGCTAAACACCATTTTTTTTTTTTACAAATTCTAATCTAGTATTGTCAAGTAAAGAGCGTCTGCCAGCTGCTAGCTACATTTATGTAATTGAAGCTTGGCATACTGTGTCTTTGTTGGACCATTGTATGACTACAGCAGATGCTCATCTTGCTATGCTATACCTAAATATCTTATGCAATATGTCCACTGTTGACCACATCCCCTTCGAGGTGTCAACTAAATGTGAACAGTAATCAAATAGCTCATTACTATGCCCAAACTGATCAATTGTTATGTACCATTAAAATACCAAGAGAGGCAGTTACTTGTTCAGACGGTAAACTGCTCTATTATTGGACACAGAGCCAATATAACTGGATTATATTCTAATATAATTGAAGCTACTGGGAGCTGGCCTTCCTTATGATAAAAGTAATATAAAGATTCAAAACAGACCAGGCTGCAACACCTATGTGTCTAAATACCACAGTGAAGCTACTACTTCTTGGGCTCTAGCAGGTAAACCTAGGCAGGGCCCTTTATTTGAACATAAAAAGCGGTCTAATGCAAAATACAAATATGCACTATGGTTCATTATCCAGAATAAAAACCATGAGGGCTGACTGCGTGGCAAAAAAGCTTATAGGTAAGGATACAAAAGCCTTTTGTAAAGAGGTTAAAACCATCAATAACAGTAAATCCTCTCTCCCTTGCACTGTCAATGGCGCTTCTGGGGCGAATATGATTGTTGATTTTTGGCAACGTCACTACAGAAAATTATTTTCCTGTGTATACAGTGAACCCTTTCAAGTTGACAAGGTTAGTACTGTAGAAATGATCAAAACACACGAGGTCTATCAAGCAATTAAGGAACTGTCTGTAAATAAATCTGAAGGAATGGAGTTCAAGGGTCGCCCCTCTTCTTGCCTTGTGTTTCACTGATTTTATTATTCCTGTTTTTATTCCTGATAGCTTGATGAATGTACTTCTACTTCCGGTGATTTAAAAAAAAAGCTGGTAAAATAGGCAGCTCTGATAACTATAACCTAGTACACACTCTGAAGTCTTTGAACTTATTCTTTTGCCAAAATTTGCAGATTGTTATGTCTGTAGACAATCAATTTGGGTTCAAGTCCAACCTGATACATGAGAATTACTGGATAATTATAACAGTAAAAACTCTACAGTTTTTCTGTGTTTTTAGACGCCACTAAGGCTTTTGATCGTGTAAATCAGAAAAAAACTAATTTAAAATTGTGCAACGCTGTTGTGGGCAAATATATAGTAAGATGTCTGTCCTATTGGTGTGCTAATCAAACTATGCAGGTCAAATGGGACAAGTGTATGTCTGCATCCTTTCGTCTGAGATAAGGAAGCATTTTATTTCCTATGTTGTTTAATTTTCATGTGAATTATCTCTCTAATCTCCTGAACCTGTGTAGAACTGGCTGCATGGATGGTGAAACTATTATTAATCATTTAATGTATGCTGATGACCGAGACGTTTTTAGTCCCAGTTCAGCTGGTCTTCAGAAAACTGCATCATGTTGGTAACCTACATGATAAATTCAATCCATCAAAAAGTATCTTGATCTGTTGCACTAAGGAGGAAAAAAATAGGGCATTTCCAAATTTCAAGCTGTCTGGGACTCTATTGAATTTCTCTAATGAAGTAAAATATCTTGGTCATGTGTCGACAGACTGTCTGTGATTTACCGTCAGGTCCGAATGTCATCTGCTCAGGCAAATATCCTTGTTTAGATCATATTGTACATCACTGTATACTGCACATTTGTGGTGCAACGTTCAAAGAGCCAGTCTTCAAAGATTGAAGGTGGCTGACAATGACTTTTGTTAAATAAGCCCAGATGGACCAGTGCCAGTGAACTGTTTGTATCCGCTCGCGTCAGCATTTTGATGGCTGTTTTAAGAAAGCTTATGTTTAATTTTATTTGTCATATAAACGAGTCTAATAATAGCATATCCTACTGTTGATGAAATATATTGCAGTAAAATATATTGCAGTAAAATACTCATCTGTACTCTGGAGACATTGGTATGACTGCCTCCTGAAACGCTAGTAGCCGTTATTTTATGTCTTTTTTCTACTTTTATCAATTTTTTTTCTTCTTCTTTTTTAATGTAATTTGGACTTTGAGTCTGTAATAAAATCTATCTAAATCTATCTATAGTCTTCAACTTATTGAGTAAAATCTGCTAAGTGGCTTGACTTAGATAGGTTGGCTAAGGAGGCTATTAAACAAGAAGTTATTGATATGCCAGTAAAATGATTTAAATCTGAAGACAAAGGTATAGTTTGGAGAGGAAGCAAGAAGATTTGGAAAATTAGGTGGAATAATGAAATAAATGGAAGGCATTTATATACAATTGATGTAGTAATGGTTAGAGGAATAAACAGGAGGGAGGAGATAATTATGAATAGAATAAGAACCAGTCAGTTTTTTTAAATGGAACTCTTTTTAAGATGGGGAAACATCTTACTGGTTTATGTAGTTGGTGTGATTCTATGGAACATGTTTTTATTGTAGAAAATATGTAAATCAAAGATATGAGAATTTGAGACATAGATATGAGGATCCAATAGGTGGCAGTAGTGCAACAACAATGGATGCAAACTGCCGTTACAATGTAAAGGAGATGAAGAAGAAAAAGTAGAAGAAGAAACAGAAGACAAAGAGGACAGCACATGGTCTGTTTTGTTGAATGTTTGAGTGTTTCTCTAATAAATATCTCCAGTCCAGCATAAACCAGTTAATCAGCGAGCAGTGAACTGCAGAAACATTGACAGAGTTTAAAGAAATCATCGTCCAGTCGGAGGAAGAGATGGATGATCAGCGCAGACTGCTTGATTTCTCCCGGACTCCCCAGATCATCTTACACCAAATAGGTAGGAAACAGCAGCGTTTGGATGCAGGTTAAGGTCTAAATGTCTGCACCTTTCTGCATGAGGATCATTTTAGTAAACGCTCTTTTCCCGGATAAATGTTTTGTTAGCAGGTAAATGAACGCAGACATCACAATGAGAATGGCTGATTTATGGAGAGAAAATGGAGTTTCTCACAATCTGAGCTTTGTGCTGCGTCAGTGTTTCGTTGTGTAGTGGAAGTAGTGTCAGTAGTCAGTTAAAACGTTGTAGCTCTGGAAGAAGGGACTTTGTAACGGCAGCCCCAACACAAATACACACATCATGTGCAAATAAAGTTGCCGAAAGTGAAGAAGAGTCTGTTTCGTGAGTGCAACACTATTTGTGTGTTTGGTTTCCATCCATCCGTTTTCTAACTCGCTTATCGTGAGAGTTGCTGATGCATCTCCAGCAGTTGCAGTTATTAGAGGATGATCAGGGTCTCTGCTCCAACTCTTTATTTCTAACGGGTCGATTTGTTCAATTTTAGATATTTTTTCCATGTAACATTTTTTTTGGGCTTCTGGGAGAAGCTTTTCACAATATATCCCACTTTGTTTCAAACTGCTTTTCAGCATTATGGAAGAGGATAATACAGCGAAAACGTGATAAAACCATCAAAAAATGTTTGTTTTGGTATGTTGCCATACAAGATGGCGCCCAGTGACGTAAACGTCACACGCAGTGACGTCACTTCCAAGCCTCTGGACTTTCAGCAAATGGACCCACAGTTCTTCCTGTCTAACTTAGAAAAGCAAATAATAAAGGAACAAAAAATAAACAACTATTAACCTACAAATAAATTCATGTTTATAACTCAACCCCAAAAATTTAAAGTACAAAAATTACATTTAAATATTATTCAAAGTAATAAAAAAATTATATATTGAAATAATACAGTTTACTATTAAATACTAACAATAATCCCTACGACATTTAATTTTGTAATAAAATAATTTTTTTTAATCCGTTCATTTGAAAATTCTCCAAATGTCAGCTGGATTTGTCAACTGATGTGTATCTTCGTCTACGCTGTTGAATTTTCAATGTTATTTTTTTCATTTCTGTCTTAAACTGTGAACAATTTCTCCTATTTACTTCAGTAAAGTTAACAATTTCTCTTTTCTCTGTTTGCTTATCCAGATTCCCTGAAGTGTAACGTTTATAACCAGGAGAGGAGATCCACTCTGGACCAGGAGGAGTTAGAACCTCTGCAGGTGAAACAAGAACAGGAAGAGCCAGAAGATCATCAGATAAAAGAAGAACAGAAGGATCTAGAACACCTGCAGATAAAAGTGGAAGAGAAAGAAGTTTACTGCAGTCAGGGTGAAGAACTGATTGAATTAAAACAGGAGACTGATACCTGCATGGTGGTTCCTGTTGATGAGCAAACATACCAAACTGAATCAGAACCAAACAGGAACCAAGACATCTTAAAAAAGCCTGATGAAACTGAGAACCAACATCAGGACAGAAGAAAACCTTTATCAGGTGTCATCTGTAAAAAACAATTGACAGCTAAATATGCTGTCAGTGATCATATCAGAATTCATGAGGGTGAAAAACCGTTTTCATGTGTGACATGTGGAAAAAGTTTTAGTCGTAAACAGCTTTTAACTCGGCACATGATGATTCACACTGGTGAAAAGCCGTTTTCATGTGTGAACTGTGGAAAAAGTTTTCGTCAAAAACAGCATTTAACTCAGCACATGATGATTCACACTGGTGAAAAGCCGTTTTCATGTGTGACATGTGGAAAAAGTTTTAGTCATAAACTTTGTTTAACTCTGCACATGAGGATTCACACTGGTGAAAAGCCGTTTTCATGTGTGAACTGTGGAAAAGGTTTTAGACATAAACAGCTTTTAATTCAGCACATGAGGATTCACACTGGTGAAAAGCCGTTTTCATGTGAACTGTGGAAAAAGTTTAGTCAAAAACAGCATTTAACTAAGCACATGAGGATTCACACTGGTGAAAAGCCATTTTCATGTGTGAACTGTGGAAAAAGTTTTAGAATTAAACATTGTTTAATTCAGCACATGAGGATTCACAGTGGTGAAAAGCCGTTTTCATGTGTGAACTGTGGAAAAAGTTTTATTGAAAAAAGGCATTAACTCGGCACATGAAGATTCACACTGGTGAAAAGCCATTTTCATGTGTGAAGTGTGGAAAAAGTTTTATTGAAAAACAGCATTTAACTCAGCACATGAAGATTCACACTGGTGAAAAACCGTTTTCATGTGTGAACTGTGGAAAAAGTTTTAGACATAAACGGGATTTAACTCTGCACATGATGATTCACACTGGTGAAAAGCCGTGTTCATGTGTGAACTGTGGAAAAAGTTTTATTGAAAAAAAGGCATTAACTCGGCACATGATGATTCACACTGGTGAAAAACCGTTTTCATGTGTGAACTGTGGAAAAAGTTTTAGACATAAACGGGATTTAACTCGGCACATGATGATTCACACTGGTGAAAAGCCGTGTTCATGTGTGAACTGTGGAAAAGTTTTATTGAAAAAAAGGCATTAACTCGGCACATGAAGATTCACACTGGTGAAAAGCCGTTTTCATGTTTGAACTGTGGAAAAAGTTTTAGTGAAAAACAGACATTAACTCGGCACATGAGGATTCACACTGGTGAAAAGCCGTTTTCATGTGTGACCTGTGGAAAAAGTTTTAGTCAAAAACCGCATTTAACTCAGCACATGAGGATTCACACTGGTGAAAAGCTGTAGAAGTATTTTCCATACTTTTCCTATGTTGAGGTTCACTATAGAATTGATTTTGTTAAAAACTAGAATGAAAGACTGGAGGGTTTCATGTCTATAAAGCTGAAAATTTTAGTATTTAAATGTGATCATATGGACGTTGTGCAACCATCAAAAAACAATAATGATAAACTTTGTTATTGTATTAACATGTTTATATCAGACTGTATGTTGTGTGTGTGCAATGTGAAGAGCAGAGGGCTCAGCTCAGAGCCCTGAGGAGAGCCAGTACTGATGCTGATAGATGAAGAGACATTGTGGACCTTTGTGACTAATTTCATGCATTAACAGAGTTTGACTGGACATGGACTCCCTTCCAGAACATTCTCACAGGATTGGACTTGAGGGATTGATTTGTATTATTCTGTGCAATAGAGTTTGTGGGCTTCTATTTTTTTAATTAATAAAATCGACAATAGAATGTATGTAATGGTTGAGTGTTTTCAAAAAATCTGCAAAGAAGTATTTGTGATAGTTTTGTGTTTATCGTAAAATGAGATTGAAACTGATTTAATTTTGTTCCAATTATATTAATCAGTTTTACTTTACCTAATTAAAATCTATTTAGATAAAAAATGCATTTGCATTTTACATCAAATTCAAGATTCATCACAAACTAATTTTCATGCATCGATTGCTCATTGTACATGTGATAAATTTCTATTATTTGCTCTTTTCTGCTGCAGCTGTTGGATTACTTTCTTTTTATGTTGAAACTATTTTATGTTACTTGAGGATTCACACTGGTGAATGTTACTTGCACACCAAAAGCAATGTTTTTGGTGAGCAAAAATTGTTTCATTATCATCTTGATTTTGGAAACTCCCATATTTTGAACAAGAGGATGTTTATCATCTAAATAATTGACCGACCTTCAGTAAGGAAGAGGTGTCATCCTGTCCACCCTGTGGCTACGCCACTGTGTATAAAACCTGGTCAACTGGATCTGGGCCAGGGAGTGACCACATTGTGTAGAGAGTCCTATATATTGTGAGAGCTTGCAGCTCCAAGTCAGAACTCATTGCAGGTTCAGATGCTGTGCTGTGGTTGCTGTGTGTTCTCTGTTTGCAAACGACAGAAATAAAGAATTTTGCAATTTTCCAGAGTCTCAAGCCTGATCTGTTCCACACAGATTAGATTTTTCTTTCCACTGCAGCATTACAACTGTACTGGGTGTA
Source organism: Poeciliopsis prolifica (assembly GCF_027474105.1). Taxonomy (NCBI): domain Eukaryota; kingdom Metazoa; phylum Chordata; class Actinopteri; order Cyprinodontiformes; family Poeciliidae; genus Poeciliopsis; species Poeciliopsis prolifica. The sequence goes on from NW_026562554.1 coordinate 224,202, forward strand.
GCCACTGTGGTTCCTGTAACTGATGAATTGCCGGTTCAAAGTCCCCACATCCATCTCAGTTGTTGAGTCCTTGAGCAAGGCACCAAACCTGCCTTACCTGCTGTTAGTCAGAAGTCAGATGGCAGCGATTGTGCAGCAGCTTCTCTCAATCTTCCCTCGAGTAGCTGTGGCTACAATGTAGCTTTAACATGTAAAGCACTTTGGCATCCTCTGCTCTAGATAAATCACTATACATACATTTACCACTTGATTTTTTTTTCTTTTTCTGTTTTTTATTAAAACTGGTCCTGTCTGGCAGTGTGGCATTCAGCATATAGAGTACCAAGGTTAAGCCCTAAATACCTTCATAAGTGAACTTTTACATTTGCACAGATTCCAAAGCAGTAATAGAAAATATTCAGGGAGAAAGAAATAAAGGAAAGATCTAGTACTTGAAATTCAACATAGCTTATTTAGATTATATAGAGGTGGCATTGATATTTGGTTCTGTTGGGTGTCAGCACATGAAGGTGTAAAAGGCAATGAAAAGGCAGATAAATTAGCAAAAAGGGCTTTAGATCAGGCAATAAGAATTAAAATACCTATTTGGAAAGGGGAAGGAAAATCAATTATTAAGAATAAAGAAATGGAAATATGGCAGAAAAGGTGGAATGAAGATAAGAAAGGAAGGAAATTATATAAAATAAAGAAGTCAATATTTAGTAGAAATATTAAGGAGTGAAATAGAAGGGAACAAATAATTATTAGATTAAGAGTAGGGCATACATATTTAAATGATACTTTATATTAATAGGGAAGAAAAATAATGATATGTGTGAAGAATGTGGAGAGAAAGAAAACGTAGAACATGTATTGATGAGCTGTAAAACATGAAAGTGAAAGTGAGAAATTGAGAAGAATAGTTGGAAGGTCAGATCAAGAATAGAGTTTGAAGAAATACTGGGAAATGATGGGAATATAATGGATATTTGCATATTAAGGAAAGCATTATTTATTTATCTACAAAATTAAAAAATAGAATCTGACTGATGTAAAATACCTTTGATACACACTCGTGTACTGTAGGTGGCGGTATGCACCTTAAAGTTTCTTGCGATCCCCCAAAATAGAAAGAAGAAGAAGAAGCAGCCGAAGAAGAAGAAACAGAAGATGGCGCCTGGTCTGTTTCGTTGATTGTTCGAGAGTTTTAGTGAATACAAGTTTGAAGAAACATTGACAGAGTTTAAAGAAATCATCGTCCAGTCGGAGGAAGAGATGGATGATCAGCGCAGACTGCTTGATTTCTCCCGGACTCCCCAGATCATCTTACACCAAATAGGTAGGAAACAGCAGCGTTTGGATGCAGGTTAAGGTCTAAATGTCTGCACCTTTCTGCATGAGGATCATTTAGTAAACGCTCTTTCCCGGATAAATGTTTTGTTAGCAGGTAAATGAACGCAGACATCACAATGAGAATGGCTGATTTATGGAGAGAAAATGGAGTTTCTCACAATCTGAGCTTTGTGCTGCGTCAGTGTTTCGTTGTGTAGTGGAAGTAGTGTCAGTAGTCAGTTAAAACGTTGTAGCTCTGGAAGAAGGGACTTTGTAACGGCAGCCCCAAAACAAATACACACATCATGTGCAAATAAAGTTGCCGAAAGTGAAGAAGAGTCTGTTTCGTGAGTGCCACTATTTGTGTGTTTGGTTTCCATCCATCCGTTTTCTAACTCGCTTATCGCGAGAGTTGCTGATGCATCTCCGGCAGTTGCATATTTAGGTTTATATTGTACATATTTCATACTTTAGTTGCACTTTTCCAACTGGATTTTCTTCATTGTACATATGTAAATCCAAAGTAATTCAAAGTCTTTCTATCTTGTTATTAGAGGATGATCAGGGTCTCTGCTCCAACTCTTTATTTCTAACGGGTCGATTTGTCCAATTTTAGATATTTTTCCATGTAGCGTTTTTTTGGGGGCTTCTGGGAGAAGCTTTTCGCAATATAGCCCACTTTGTTTCGAACTTCTTTTCAGCATTATGGGAGAGGAGGATACAGCGGAAACGCTATAAAACCATCAGAAAATGTTTGTTTTGGAATGTTGCCATACAAGATGGCGCCCAGCGACGTAAACGTCACACGCAGTGAACAGATAAAAATTAAGAAATGATTTAAAATCAATTTTCTACATCTGGGAAGCAATTTGAACAAATTCGCGAGCTTCACACATTTGAAATTTTAAGTGTCAGGTGTTTTAAACAGACATTTGATGAAGTACATTTGTCGCCTTTCTTGTTGATGCATAAAATATATACATATAGAAAAACTTTCACACATAACATGTATTGCATGCATGAGAAATATTTCACTCAGCAAACTGACAATGACTGAGAGCTCTGGCTCGGATGAAATTTACAGTTCGGACAACCACCTCCATGACATGGTGCATTTTTAGCGACTTGCAGCTTAATGCTTCCTGATGCAAAATACAATGAAATGTCCAAAACTCCCCCCTTTATTTGCAGCTTGTACTTTCTCTCTGAACTTTGTCACAACACCTGTCTTTTTCCCAATCATTGACGGCGCACCATCAGTAGCCAGGCTTATGGCGCGGGACGGTCCAACAACAGAGCGGAAAATGTCTTCAGATGTCGTAGTGTCGGCCATTTTTATTAATTTTTTTTTCAATGGTAATGGTCCGGCTGGGGGCATTTAGACCCCGGGCCGGGCTAAATCGTTCGGCGGGCCGCTTCCTGTCTAACTTAGAAAAGCAAATAAGAAAGGAACAAAACTTAACAACTATTAACCTACAAATAAATTCATGTTTATAACTCAACCCCAAGGATTTAAAGTGCACGAAAATTAGATTTAACTATTATTCAAAGTAAAAAAGAAGTAATGTATTGAAATAATACAGTTTACTATTAAATACTAACAATAATCCCTACGACATTTAATTTTGTAATCAATAAAATTATTTTTTTAATCCGTTCATTTGAGAATTCTCCAAATGTCAGCTGGATTTGTCGACTGATGTGTATCTCTGTCTACGTTGTTGAATTTTCAATGTTATTTTGTTCATTTCTGTCTTAAACTGTGAACAATCTACTATTTACTTCAGTAAAGTTAACACTTCTTCTTTTTATCTGTTTGCTTGTCCAGATTCCCTGAAGTGTAACGTTTATAACCAGGAGAGGAGATCCACTCTGGATGAGTTAGAACCTCTGCAGGTGAAACAAGAACAGGAAGAGCCAGAAGATCATCAGATACAAGTCGAAGAGAAAGAAGTTTACTGCAGTCAGGGTGAAGAACTGATTCAATTAAAACAGGAGACTGATACCTGCATGGTGGTTCCTGTTGATGAGCAAACATACCAAACTGAATCAGAACCAACAGGAACCAAGACATCTTAAAAAAGCCTGATGAAACTGAGAACCAACATCAGGACAGAAGAAAACCTTTGTCAGGTGTCATCTGTAAAAAACAATTGACAGCTAAATATGCTGTCAGTGATCATATCAGAATTCATAAGGGTGAAAAGCCGTTTTCATGTGTGAACTGTGGAAAAAGTTTTAGTCGTAAACAGCATTTAACTCAGCACATGATGATTCACACTGGTGAAAAGCCTTTTTCATGTGTGAACTGTGGAAAAGGTTTTAGTGAAAAAAGGCATTAACTCGGCACCTGAGGATTCACACTGGTGCAAAGCCGTTTTCATGTGTGAACTGTGGAAAAAGTTTTAGTCATAAACTTTGTTTAACTCGGCACATGAGGATTCACACTGGTGAAAATCCGTTTTCATGTGTGAACTGTGGAAAAAGTTTTAGTGGAAAACAGCATTTAACTCGGCACATGATGATTCACACTGGTGCAAAGCCGTTTTCATGTGTGAACTGTGGAAAAAGTTTTAGTGAAAAAAAGGCATTAACTCGGCACCTGAGGATTCACACTGGTGCAAAGCCGTTTTCATGTGTGAACTGTGGAAAAAGTTTTAGTCATAAACTTTGTTTAACTCGGCACATGAGGATTCACACTGGTGAAAATCCGTTTTCATGTGTGAACTGTGGAAAAAGTTTTAGTGGAAAACAGCATTTAACTCGGCACATGATGATTCACACTGGTGAAAAGCCGTTTTCATGTGTGAACTGTGGAAGAAGTTTTACTGAAAAAAAGGCATTAACTCGGCACATGAGGATTCACACTGGTGAAAAGCCGTTTTCATGTGTGAACTGTGGAAAAAGTTTTAGTCATAAACTTTGTTTAACTCGGCACATGATGATTCACACTGGTGAAAAGCCGTTTCATGTGAGAACTGTGGAAAAAGTTTTAGTCATAAACTTTGTTTAACTCGGCACATGATGATTCACACTGGTGAAAAGCCGTTTTCATGTGAGAACTGTGGAAAAAGTTTTTAGTCGTAAACAGCTTTTAACTCAGCACATGAGGATTCACACTGGTGAAAAGCCGTTTTCATGTGTGAACTGTGGAAAATGTTTTTGTCGAAAACAGCATTTAACTCGGCACATGATGATTCACACTGGTGAAAAGCCGTTTTTATGTGGGAATTGTGGAAAAAGGTTTAGTCAAAAACAGGATTTAACTCGGCACATGAAGATTCACACTGGTGAAAAGCCGTTTTCATGTGTGAACTGTGGAAAAAGTTTTAGTCGTAAACAGCTTTTAACTCAGCACATGAGGATTCACACTGGTGAAAAGCCGTTTTCATGTGTGAACTGTGGAAAAAGTTTTAGTCGTAAACAGCATTTAACTCAACACATGATGATTCACACTGGTGAAAAGCCGTTTTCATGTGTGAACTGTGGAAAAAGTTTTAGTCATAAACTTTGTTTAACTCGGCACATGATGATTCACACTGGTGAAAAGCCGTTTTCATGTGAGAACTGTGGAAAAAGTTTTAGTCGTAAACAGCTTTTAACCCGGCACATGAGGATTCACACTGGTGAAAAGTCTTAAAAGTTCACTATAAATGTCATTGTAATAAAAATCTGTTATTTACTGGAGGGTTTACATCTATAAAGTGGTGGAAATTTTTTAATTAAGTTGTTAAATGTGATATTTATTTGCACCAAGGATGTGTGTTTGTAGCAGTAGGAAGCAGGCCGATTTGAGAAGCAAAATGCCTGAAGCCGCAGCTACACTGATAGCTTGACTAGACAAAATATGCAGTCAGAAAGAAAATGTTATCACCTTAGCAGGAGAATGGATCAAAGACTAGAAGTCCTGAGAAACTCTTGTTTTGTAGCCCAGAGAAACAAGAAACAAGAGAAAAGTTTTTATAACCTCAAGAAATTGACAGACAGGATCTTCAAGAGCTACGAAAATGTGCTTGGAAGACAACAGCTGCATGGATGCAGGATGACAACATTGTTTGAGCAGAGACTTGTGACTGAAATCTGGTCTCCTTCTATGCAAATGATTTGTAAGCAACGCCTCAATGTAATAAATATTGAGTTGTATGAGAGCACGTTAGAACTGGCCTGGAGACGGAGATAGCAGACGTCCTGAAGCTGGCTCTCCATTCAATTCTATTGCATTTAAAACTTCAACTGTATCTCTTTCGTCATATTGTGAAATGTTTGATAAATGTTTTGTGTTCAGATCCAACAGTTTCCTTGAGAGATTTTCTTGCTGTTGTTTTGTAATTGTTTTGCTTACAAAATATTCATGCCTTACAGTGAGTAATTATCTTGTTTGGATTAAAAACATTTAATCATTCTTTTTCAGCGTTATTCATTTATGCATTATAACAAGTAATCGTCTCACAAAGATTCAATGTTCCAGAATCTTATTGTAGCATTCATATTAATGTTATAATGTTGTGCTTTTAATGCTTCTTGGGATTTATTTGAACATTGTTCTGCAAAAGCAGTGAAAAGGTCAACTGCCATTCTCAGTGCTCTTGTGGACCATTGTGACTAATTTCATGCATTAACAGAGTTTGACTGGACATGGACTCCCTTCCAGAACATTCTCACAAGATTGGACTTGAGGGATTAATTTATTATTCTATTCTGTATAGTAAAAGTGTGAGGGATGGATGATGTTTATCTTAATACACTAATTATCAAAAATACAATGTGCTGTTATGCACTGACTTTACATTTCTTTGATGATTAGATTAAAAAATCCATGTATAAACTTTATGAAATCATTCATTGATTGTTCATGATTTTTTAAAAGTTTGGTTGATTATTGTTGTCTTCAGTAATTCTCTGTGTGTCTTTTGTCTTAGTTGTATTTTTGTTTTTCTGCTCTTTTCTATTACGAGGAAAACATTTCACCTTCTGCCACGAGAACTGGCACTGAGAAAAATCTGTAGATGTGATGATCGTAGGATCCACAAGGTGGCAGTAATGCAATGACATGAATGCAGTTAGTCATAAAACACCAAAGAAGAAGAAGACAAAGCAAAAGAGATGAAACGAGGTTATGGCTGTTCATAACAGAATTATTTAAATCTGAAGACAAAGGTATAGTTTGGAGAGGAAGCAAGAAGATTTGGAAAATTAGTGGGATATAAATAAATGGAAGGCATTATATACAATTGATGTAGTAATGGTTAGAGGAATAAACAGGAGGGAGGAGATAATTATGAATAGAATAAGAACCAGTCAGTTTTTTTAAATGGAACTCTTTTTAAGATGGGGAAACATCTTACTGGTTTATGAAGTTGGTGTGATTTTATGGAACATGTTTTTATTAGGTATAGAAAATATGTAAATCAAAGATATTAGAGTTTGAGACATAGATATGAGGATCCAATAGGTGGCAGTAGTACAAGAGCAATGGATGCAAACTGCCGTTACAATGTAAAGGAGAAGAAGAAGAAAAAGTAGAAGAAGAAGAAGAAGAAGACAAAGAGGACAGCACATGGTCTGTTTTGTTGAATGTTTGAATGTTTCTCGAATAAATATCTCCAGTCCAGCTTAAACCAGTGAATCAGCGAGCAGTGAAACTGCAGAAAACATTGACAGAGTTAAAGAAATCATCGTCCAGTCGGAGGAAGAGATGGATGATCAGCGCAGACTGCTTGATTTCTCCCGGACTCCCCAGATCATCTTACACCGATAGGTAGGAAACAGCAGCGTTTGGATGCAGGTTAAGGTCTAAATGTCTGCACCTTTCTGCATGAGGATCATTTTAGTAAACGCTCTTTTCCCGGATAAATGTTTTTGTTAGCAGGTAAATGAACGCAGACATCACAATGAGAATGGCTGATTTATGGAGAGAAAATTGAGTTTCTCACAATCTGAGCTTTGTGCTGCGTCAGTGTTTCGTTGTGTAGTGGAAGTAGTGTCAGTAGTCAGTTAAAACGTTGTAGCTCTGGAAGAAGGGACTTTGTAACGGCAGCCCAAAACAAATACACACCATCATGTGCAATAAAGTTGCCGAAAGTGAAGAAGAGTCTGTTTCGTGAGTGCAACTATTTGTGTGTTTGGTTTCCATCCATCCGTTTTCTAACTCGCTTATCGCGAGAGTTGCTGATGCATCTCCGGCAGTTGCATATTTAGGTTTATATTGTACATATTTCATACTTTAGTTGCACTTTTCCAACTGGATTTTCTTTCATTGTACATGTGTAAATCCAAAAGTAATTCAAAGTCTTTCTATCTTGTTATTAGAGGATGATCAGGGTCTCTGCTCCAACTCTTTATTTCTATCGGGTCGATTTGTCCAATTTTAGATATTTTTCCATGTAGAGTTTTTTTTTGGGGGCTTTCTGGGAGAAGCTTTTCGCATATAGCCCACTTTGTTTCAAACTGCTTTTCAGCATTATGGAAGAGGAAGATACAGCGGAAACGCTATAAAACCATCAGAAAAGGTTTGTTTTGGAATGTTGCCATACAAGATGGCGCCCAGCGACGTAAACGTCACACGCAGTGAACAGATAAAAATTAAGAAATGATTTAAGATAAATTTTCTACATCTGGGAAGCAATTTGAACAAATTCGTGAGCTTCACACATTTGAAATTTTAAGTGTCAGGTGTTTTAAACAGACATTTGATGAAGTACATTTGTCGCCTTTCTTGTTGATGCATAAAATATATACATATAGAAAACTTTCACACAATAACATGTATTGCATGCATGAGAAATATTTCACTCAGCAAACTGACAATGACTGAGAGCTCTGGCTCGGATGAAATTTACAGTTCGGACAACCACCTCCATTACATGGTGCATTTTTTAGCGACTTGCAGCTTAATGCTTCCTGATGCAAAATACAATGAAATGTCCAAAACTCCCTCCTTTATTTGCAGCTTGTACTTTCTCTCTGAACTTTGTCACAACACCTGTCTTTTCCCAATCATTGACGGCGCACCATCAGTAGCCAGGCTTACGGCGCGGGACCGGTCCAACAACAGAGCGGAAAATGTCTTCAGATGTCGTAGTGTCGGCCATTTTATTAATTTTTTCTTCAATGGTAATGGTCCGGCTGGGGCATTTAGACCCCGGGCCGGGCTAAATCGTTTGGCGGGCCGCTTCCTGTCTAACTTAGAAAAGCAATAAAGAAAGGAACAAAACTAAACAACTATTAACCTACAAATAAATTCATGTTTATAACTCAACCCCAAGGATTTAAAGTGCACGAAAATTAGATTTAACTATTATTCAAAGTAATAAAAGAAGTAATGTATTGAAATAATACAGTTTACTATTAAATACTAACAATAATCCCTACGACATTTAATTTTGTATCAATAAAATTATTTTTTTTAATCCGTTCATTTGAGAATTTCCAAATGTCAGTTGGATTTGTCGACTGATGTGTATCTCTGTCTACGTTGTTGAATTTTCAATGTTATTTGTTCATTTCTGTCTTAAACTGTGAACAATTTCTACTATTTACTTCAGTAAAGTTAACAATTATTCTTTTTATCTGTTTGCTTGTCCAGATTCCCTGAAGTGTAACGTTTATAACCAGGAGAGGAGATCCACTCTGGACCAGGAGGAGTTAGAACCTCTGCAGGTGAAACAAGAACAGGAAGAGCCAGAAGATCATCAGATAAACGTGGAAGAGAAAGAAGTTTACTGCAGTCAGGGTGAAGAAACTGATTGCATTAAAACTGGAGACTGATACCTGCATGTGGTTCCTGTTGATGAGCAAACATACCAAACTGAATCAGAACCAAATGGGAACCAAGACATCTTAGAAAAGCCTGATGAAACTGAGAACCAACATCAGGACAGAAGAAAACCTTTATCAGGTGTCATCTGTAAAAAACAATCGACTGCCAAATATGCTGTCAGTGATCATATCAGAATTCATGAGGGTGAAAAACCGTTTTCATGTGTGAACTGTGGAAAAAGTTTTAGTCAAAAACAGCATTTAACTCAACACATGATGATTCACACTGGTGAAAAGCCGTTTTTATGTGTGAACTGTGGAAAAAGTTTTAGTGAAAAACAGGATTTAACTCGGCACCTGAGGATTCACACTGGTGAAAAGCCGTTTTCATGTGTGAACTGTGGAAAAAGTTTTAGTCATAAACAGGATTTAACTCGGCACCTGAGGATTCACACGGGTGAAAAGCCGTTTTCATGTGTGAACTGTGGAAAAAAGTTTTAGTGGAAAACAGCATTTAACTCGGCACATGATGATTCACACTGGTGAAAAGCCGTTTTCATGTGTGAACTGTGGAAAAAGTTTTAGTCGAAAACAGCATTTAACTCGGCACATGATGATTCACACTGGTGAAAAGCCGTTTTCATGTGTGAACTGTGGAAAAAGTTTTAGTCATAAACTTTGTTTAACTCAGCACATGATGATTCACACTGGTGAAAAGCCGTTTTCATGTGTGAACTGTGGAAAAAGTTTTAGTCGTAAACAGCATTTAACTCAACACATGATGATTCACACTGGTGAAAAGCCGTTTTCATGTGTGAACTGCGGAAAAAGTTTTAGTGAAAAAAAGGCATTAACTCAAACACATGATGATTCACACTGGTGAAAAGCCGTTTTCATGTGTGAACTGTGGAAAAGTTTTAGTCGTAAACAGCATTTAACTCAGCACATGATGATTCACACTGGTGAAAAGCCTTTTCATGTGTGAACTGTGGAAAAGTTTTAGTCATAAACTTTGTTTAACTCAGCACATGATGATTCACACTGGTGAAAAGCCGTTTTCATGTGTGAACTGTGGAAAAAGTTTAGTCGTAAACAGCATTTAACTCAACACATGATGATTCACACTGGTGAAAAGCCGTTTTCATGTGTGAACTGCGGAAAAAGTTTTAGTGAAAAAAAGGCATTAACTCAACACATGATGATTCACACTGGTGAAAAGCCGTTTTCATGTGTGAACTGTGGAAAAGTTTTAGTCGTAAACAGCATTTAACTCAGCACATGAGGATTCACAATGGTGAAAAGCGTTTTCATGTGTGAACTGCGGAAAAGTTTTAGTGAAAAAAAGGCATTAACTCAACACATGATGATTCACACTGGTGAAAAGCCGTTTTCATGTGGGAACTGTGGAAAAAGTTTCAGTCATAAAACAGAGTTTAACTCAGCACATGAGGATTCACACTGGTGAAAAGCCGTTTTCATGTGTGAACTGTGGAAAAAGTTTTAGTCATAAACTTTGTTTAACTCGGCACATGAGGATTCACACTGGTGAAAAGCCGTTTTCATGTGTGAACTGTGGAAAAAGTTTTAGTCATAAACTTTGTTTAACTCAGCACATGATGATTCACACTGGTGAAAAGCCGTTTTCATGTGTGAACTGTGGAAGAAGTTTTACTGAAAAAAAGGCATTAACTCAACACATGATGATTCACACTGGTGAAAAGCCGTTTTCATGTGTGAACTGTGGAAAAAGTTTTAGTCATAAACTTTGTTTAACTCGGCACATGATGATTCACTCTGGTGAAAAGCCGTTTTCATGTGTGAACTGTGGAAAATGTTTTTGTCGAAAACAGCATTTAACTCGGCACATGATGATTCACACTGGTGAAAAGCCGTTTTTATATGGGAATTGTGAAAAAGTTTTAGTCGTAAACAGCTTTTAACTCGGCACATGAGGATTCACACTGGTGAAAAGTCTTAAATGTTCACTATAATGTCATTGTAATAAAAATGTGTTATTTACTGGACGGTTTACATCTATAAAGTGTGGAAATTTTTTAATTAAGTTGTTAAATGTGATATTTATTTGCCCCTAGGATGTGTGTTTGTAGCAGTAGGAAGCAGGCCGATTTGAGAAGCAAAATGCCTGAAGCCGCAGCTACACTGATAGCTTGACTAGACGAAAAATGCCAGTCAGAAAGAAAATGTTATCACCTTAGCAGGAGAATGGATCAAAGACTAGAAGTCCTGAGAAACTCTTGTTGTAGCCCAGAGAAACAAGAAACAAGAGAAAAGTTTTTATAACCTCAAGAAATTTACAGACAGGATCTTCAAGAGCTACGAAAATGTGCTTGGAAGACAACAGCTGCATGGATGCAGGATGACAACATTGTTTGAGCAGAGACTTGTGACTGAAATCTGGTCTACTTCTATGCAAATGATTTGTAAGCAACGCCTCAATGTAATAAATATTGAGTTGTATGAGAGCACGTTAGAACTGGCCTGGAGACGGAGATAGCAGACGTCCTGAAGCTGGCTCTCCATTCAATTCTATTGCATTTAAAACTTCAACTGTATCTCTTTCGTCATATTGTGAAATGTTTGATAAATGTTTTGTGTTCAGATCCAACAGTTTCCTTGAGAAATTTTCTTGCTGTTGTTTTGTAATTGTTTTGCTTACAAATATATTCATGCCTTACAATAAGTATTATCTTGTTTGGATTAAAAACATTTAATCATTTTTATTCAGCGTTATTCATTTATGCATTATAACAAGTAATCGTCTCACAAAGTTTCAATGTTCCAGAATCTTATTGTAGCATTCATATTAATTTATAATATTGTGCTTTTAATGCTCTTGGGATTTATTTGAACATTGTTCTGCAAAAGCAGTGAAAAGGTCAACTGCCATTCTCAGTGCTCTTGTGGACCATTGTGACTAATTTCATGCATTAACAGAGTTTGACTGGACATGGACTCCCTTCCAGAACATTCTCACAAGATTGGACTTGAGGGATTGATTTGTATTATTCTATTCTGTATAGAGAAAGTGTGAGGGATGGATGATGTTTATCTTAATACACTTATTATCAAATACAATGTGCTGTTATGCACTGACTTTACATTTTCTTTGATGATTAGATAAAAAAAATCCATTTAAAAACTTTATGAAATCACTCATTGATTGTTCATGATTTTTTAAAAGTTTGGTTGATTATTGTTGTCTTCAGTAATTCTGTGTGTCTTTTGTCTTAGGAAAACATTTCACGTTCTGCCACGAGAAGTGGCACTGAGAAAAATCTGTAGATGTGATTATCGTAGGATCCACAAGGTGGCAGTAATGCAATGACATGAATGCAGTTAGTCATAAAACCCCAAAGAAGAAGAAGACAAAGAGCAAAAGAGATGAAACGAGGTTATGGCTGTTCATAACAGAATTATTTAAATCTGAAGACAAAGGTATAGTTTGGAGAGGAAGCAAGAAGATATGGAAAATTAGGTGGGATATAAATAAATGGAAGTCATTTATATACAATTGATGTAGTAATGGTTAGAGGAATAAACAAGGGAGGAGATAATTATGAATAGAATAAGAACCAGTCAGTTTTTTTAAATGTAACTCTTTTTAAGATGAGGAAACATCGTACTGGTTTATGAAGTTGGTGTGATTCTATGGAACATGTTTTTATTAGTTGTAGAAAATATGTAAATCAAAGATACGAGAATTTGAGACACAGATATGAGGATCCAATACGTGGCAGTAGTACAAGAGCAATGGATGCAAACTGCCGTTACAATGTAAAGGAGATGAAGAATAAAAAGGAGAAGAAGAAGAAGAAGACAAAGAGGACAGCACATGGTCTGTGTTGTTGAATGTTTAAGTGTTTCTCTAATAAATATCTCCAGTCCAGCTTAAACGAGTGAATCAGCGAGCAGTGAACTGCAGAAACATTGACAGAGTTTAAGAAATCATCGTCCAGTCGGAGGAAGAGATGGATGATCAGCGCAGACTGCTTGATTTCTCCCGGACTCCCCAGATCATCTTACACCGAATAGGTAGGAAACAGCAGCGTTTGGATGCAGGTTAAGGTCTAAATGTCTAGTGTTACTTCACTATTGTATCCCACTTTATGTTGGATAATTACATAAAATTCTTATGAAATATATTTTCAGATGTGTTTTGTGATAAAATTTGGAAAAGTTCAAGGGTTAATACTTTTGAAGCCACGGGAGAATCAATGCAGTGAAGATGTGGCGCACCTAAAACTGCCACCCATTATTTTATTTTGGTTGTATTAATATTTATTAAATAATTTTAAAATATTTTAATGTATGACTTATTCGATTTATTCCAAAAATGAACAAGTTATATTTTGTTTGTTTCGGAGCAGCAGTGGCGAAGCGGAACTTTTGTTTGGGGACGTTGCTCCCGGGTTGGTTTACGGTGGAGTTCCGGTTTTCTTTTTCTTTTTTTTGTTTTGTTTGGGTGACTTCTCTCTTAAATGATGGAAGTTTTTTATTTACTTCAATGAAGTGAATTCCTAATTTTCTCTGTTTTCTTCTCCAGATCACCTAAAACATAACGTTTATGAGGATGAGCTAAGTCAGCAGGAGAGGAGATCCACTCTGGACCAGGAGGAGTTAGAACCTCTGCAGGTGAAACAAGAACAGGAAGAGCCAGAAAATCATCAGATAAAAGGAGAGCAGAAGGATCTAGAACACCTGCAGATAAAAGTGGAAGAGAAAGAAGTTTACTGCAGTCAGGGTGAAGAACTGATTGAATTAAAACAGGAGACTGATACCTGCATGGTGGTTCCTGTTGATGAGCAAACATACCAAACTGAATCAGAACCAAACAGGAACCAAGACATGTTAAAAAAGCCTGATGAAACTGAGAACCAACATCAGCAAAGAAGAAACCTTTCTCATGTGTCATTTGTAAAAAGCATTTTGCCTTCAGATCTGCTTTTGAGGCTCACATGAAAACTCATACTGGTAAAAAGCCATTTTTATGTCTGACTTGTGGAAAACGTTTTTGTCAAAAAGAGGTTTTAACTCGACACATGACGATTCACACAGGTAAAATGCCGTTTTTGTGTGTGATCTGTGGTAAATATTTTTGTCAAAAAAGGCTTTTAACTGGTCACATGAGGTGTCATACAGATGAAAAGTCTTTCATGTGTGTGATCTGCGAAAAGCAATTTTCTTTCAAATCTGCTTTCGATGCTCACAAGAGAACTCATAGGAAGGAAAAGCCTTTTTCATGTGGTACCTGTGGACAATCTTTTAGCCAAAAACACGTTTTAACTAATCACATGATGGTTCACATCGGTGTAAAGCCTTTTTCATGTGAGAACTGCGGAAAATGCTTTACTTTCAAGTCTGCTTTCAATGTTCATGTGAGAACTCACACAGGAGAAAAGCCTTTTCTATGCGTCATCTGTGGGAAAAGTTTTAGTTGCAAACAATATTTATCTGAGCACATGACGATTCACTCAGGTGAAAAGCCGTTTTCATGTATGACCTGTGGAAAGTGTTTTGCTTTCAAATCTGCTTTTGATGCTCATAGAACTCACACTGGGGAAACCCCTTTTAATGCGTCACTTGTGGGAAATGTTTCAGTCAAAAATGTTCTACTTAATCATATTGTAATTCACACAAATACGAGGCCTTTTTGGTGTCTTATTTGTGGAAAAGGTTTGAATAAAAATTTTTATTTAACTGTCCACATGAGAAATCACTCGGTAGTTATTAATTTAGAGCGCAAAAAAAAAAAAGAAATTCTAATAAAAAAGCCTAATTTGTCATTTTATTCCTGACCATAACATGGTTGTCATGGGTGACATGAATGCAGACATCTCAGATAAAAACTCAGTTTGCTAAACACCATTTTTTTTTTACAAATTCTAATCTAGTATTGTCAAGTAAAGAGCGTCTGCCAGCTGCTAGCTACATTTATGTAATTGAAGCTTGGCATACTGTGTCTTGGTTGGACCATTGTATGACTACAG
The DNA here is from genome assembly GCF_027474105.1 of Poeciliopsis prolifica. Taxonomy (NCBI): domain Eukaryota; kingdom Metazoa; phylum Chordata; class Actinopteri; order Cyprinodontiformes; family Poeciliidae; genus Poeciliopsis; species Poeciliopsis prolifica. The sequence continues at coordinate 239,279 of NW_026562554.1, forward strand.
CAGATGCTCATCTTGCTATGCTATACCTAAATATCTTATGCAATATGTCCACTGTTGACCACATCCCCTTCGAGGTGTCAACTAAATGTGAACAGTAATCAAATAGCTCATTACTATGCCCAAACTGATCAATTGTTATGTACCATTAAAATACCAAGAGAGGCAGTCACTTGTTCAGACGGTAACTGCTCTATTATTGGACACAGAGCCAATATAACTGGATTATATTCTAATATAATTGAAGCTACTGGGAGCTGGCCTTCCTTATGATAAAAGTAATATTAAGATTCAAAACAGACCAGGCTGCAACACCTATGTGTCTAAATACCACAGTGAAGCTACTACTTCTTGGGCTCTAGCAGGTAACCTAGGCAGGGCCCTTTATTTGAACATAAAAAGCGATCTAATGCAAAATACAAATATGCACTATGGTTCATTATCCAGAATAAGAAAACCATGAGGGCTGACTGCGTGGCAAAAAAGCTTATAGGTAAGGATACAAAAGCCTTTTGTAAAGAGGTTAAAACCATCAATAACAGTAAATCCTCTCTCCCTTGCACTGTCAATGGGGCTTCTGGGACGAATATGATTGTTGATTTTTGGCAACATCACTACAGAAAATTATTTCCTGTGTATACAGTGAACCTTTCAAGTTGACAAGGTTAGTACTGTAGAAATGATCAAACACACGAGGTCTATCAAGCAATTAAGGAACTGTCTGTAAATAAATCTGAAGGAATGGAGTTCAAGGGTCGCCCCTCTTCTTGCCTTGTGTTTCACTGATTTTATTATTCCTGGTTTTATTCCTGATAGCTTGATGAATGTACTTCTACTTCCGGTGATTTAAAAAAAAAAAGCTGGTAAAATAGGCAGCTCTGATAACTATAACCTAGTACACACACTCTGAAGTCTTTGAACTTATTCTTTTGCCAAAATTTGCAGATTGTTATGTCTGTAGACAATCAATTTGGGTTCAAGTCCAACCTGATACATGAGAATTACTGGATAATTATAACAGTAAAAACTACAGTTTTTCTGTGTTTTTATACGCCACTAAGGCTTTTGATCGTGTAAATCAGAAAAACTAATTTTAAAATTGTGCAACGCTGTTGTGGGCAAATATATAGTAAGATGTCTGTCCTATTGGTGTGCTAATCAAACTATGCAGGTCAAATGGGACAAGTGTATGTCTGCATCCTTTCGTCTGAGATAAGGAAGCATTTTATTTCCTATGTTGTTTAATTTCATGTGAATGATCTCTCTAATCTCCTGAACCTGTGTAGAACTGGCTGCATGGATGGTGAAACTATTATTAATCATTTAATGTATGCTGATGACCGAGACGTTTTTAGTCCCAGTTCAGCTGGTCTTCAGAAACTGCATCATGTTGGTAACCTACATGATAAATTCAATCCATCAAAAAGTATCTTGATCTGTTGCACTAAGGAGGAAAAAAATAGGGCATTTCAAAATTTCAAGCTGTCTGGGACTCTATTGAATTAAATGAAGTAAAATATCTTGGTCATGTGTCGACAGACTGTCTGTGATTTACCGTCAGGTCCGAATGTCTGCTCAGGCAAATATCCTTGTTTAGATCATATTGTACATCACTGTATACTGCACATTTGTGGTGCAACGTTCAAAGAGCCAGTCTTCAAAGATTGAAGGTGGCTGACAATGACTTTTGTTAAATAAGCCCAGATGGACCAGTGCCAGTGAACTGTTTGTATCCGCTCGCGTCAGCATTTTGATGGCTGTTTTAAGAAAGCTTATGTTTAATTTTATTTGTCATATAAACGAGTCTAATAATAGCATTATCCTACTGTTGATGAAATATATTGCAGTAAAATATATTCTGCAGTAAAATACTCATCTGTACTCTGGAGACATTGGTATGACTGCCTCCTGAAACGCTAGTAGCCGTTATTTTATGTATTTTTTCTACTTTTATCAATTTGTTTTTTCTTCTTCTTTTTTAATGTAATTTGGACTTTGAGTCTGTAATAAAATCTATCTAAATCTATCTATAGTCTTCAACTTATTGAGTAAAATCTGCTAAGTGGCTTGACTTAGATAGGTTGGCTAAGGAGGCTATTAAACAAGAAGTTATTGATATGCCAGTAAAATGATTTAAATCTGAAGACAAAGGTATAGTTTGGAGAGGAAGCAAGAAGATTTGGAAAATTAGGTGGGATAATGAAATAAATTGAAGGCATTTATATACAATTGATGTAGTAATGGTTAGAGGAATAAACAGGAAGGAGGAGATAATTATGAATAGAATAAGAACCAGTCAGTTTTTTTTTAATGGAACTCTTTTTAAGATCTTACTGGTTTATGAAGTTGGTGTGATTTTATGGAACATGTTTTTATTAGGTATAGAAAATATGTAAATCAAAGATATTAGAGTTTGAGACATAGATATGAGGATCCAATAGGTGGCAGTAGTGCAACAACAATGGATGCAAACTGCCGTTACAATGTAAAGGAGATGAAGAAGAAAAAGGAGAAGAAGAAGAAGAAGAAGAAGACAAAGAGGACAGCACGTGGTCTGTGTTGTTGAATGTTTGAGTGTTTCTCTAATAAATATCTCCAGTCCAGCTTAAACCAGTGAATCAGCGAGCAGTGAACTGCAGAAACATTGACAGAGTTTAAAGAAATCATCGTCCAGTCGGAGGAAGAGATGGACGATCAGCGCAGACTGCTTGATTTCTCCCGGACTCCCCAGATCATCTTACACCGAATAGGTAGGAAACAGCAGCGTTTGGATGCAGGTTAAGGTCTAAATGTCTGCACCTTTCTGCATGAGGATCATTTTAGTAAACGCTCTTTTCCGGATAAATGTTTTGTTAGCAGGTAAATGAACGCAGACATCACAATGAGAATGGCTGATTAATGGAGAGAAAATGGAGTTTCTCACAATCTGAGCTTTGTGCTGCGTCAGTGTTTCGTTGTGTAGTGGAAGTAGTGTCAGTAGTCAGTTAAAACGTTGTAGCTCTGGAAGAAGGGACTTTGTAACGGCAGCCCCAAACAAATACACACATCATGTGCAAATAAAGTTGCCGATACTGAAGAAGAGTCTGTTTCGCGAGTGCAACACTATTTGTGTGTTTGGTTTCCATCCATCCGTTTTCTAACTCGCTTATCGCGAGAGTTGCTGATGCATCTCCAGCAGTTGCATATTTAGGTTTATATTGTACATATTCATACTTTAGTTGCACTTTTACAACTGGATTTTCTTTCATTGTACATGTGTAAATCCAAAGTAATTCAAAGTCTTTATATCTTGTTATTAGAGGATGATCAGGGTCTCTGCTCCAACTCTTTATTTCTAATGGGTCGATTTGTCCAATTTTAGATATTTTTCCATGTAGAGTTTTTTTTTTGGGCTTCTGGGAGAAGCTTTTCACAATATAGCCCACTTTGTTTCAAACTGCTTTTCAGCATTATGGGAGAGGAGGATACAGCGGAAACGCTATAAAACCATCAGAAAAGGTTTGTTTTGGAATGTTGCCATACAAGATGGCGCCCAGCGACGTAAACGTCACACGCAGTGAACAGATAAAAATTAAAAATCATTTAAAATCAATTTTCTACATCTGGGAAGCAATTTGAACAAATTCGTGAGCTTCACACATTTGAAATTTTAAGTGTCAGGTGTTTTAAACAGACATTTGATGAAGTACATTTGTCGCCTTTCTTGTTGATGCATAAAATATATACATATAGAAAAACTTTCACACATAACATGTATTGCATGCATGAGAAATATTTCACTCAGCAAACTGACAATGACTGAGAGCTCTGGCTCGGATGAAATTTACAGTTCGGACAACCACCTCCATTACATGGTGCATTTTTAGCGACTTGCAGCTTAATGCTTCCTGATGCAAAATACAATGAAATGTCCAAAACTCCCTCCTTTATTTGCAGCTTTACTTTCTCTCTGAACTTTGTCACACCTGTCTTTTTCCCAATCATTGACGGCGCACCATCAGTAGCCAGGCTTACGGCGCGGGACCGGTCCATCCCAACTCGGTCCATCCCGACTCGGTCCGGCGCTCCAACAACAGAGCAGAAAATGTCTTCAGATGTCGTAGTGTCGGCCATTTTTATTAATTTTTTCTTCAATGGTAATGGTCCGGCTGGGGGCATTTAGACCCCGGGCCGGCTAAATCGTTCATCGGGCCGCTTCCTGTCTAACTTAGAAAAGCAAATAAGAAAGGAACAAAACTAAACAACTATTAACCTACAAATAAATTCATGTTTATAACTCAACCCCAAGGATTTAAAGTGCACGAAAATTAGATTTAACTATTATTCAAAGTAATAAAAGAAGTAATGTATTGAAATAATACAGTTTACTATTAAATACTAACAATAATCCCTACGACATTTAATTTTGTAATCAATAAAATTATTTTTTAATCCGTTCATTTGAGAATTTTCCAAATGTCAGCTGGATTTGTCGACTGATGTGTATCTCTGTCTATGTTGTTGAATTTTCAATGTTATTTTGTTCATTTCTGTCTTAAATGTGAACAATTTCTACTATTTACTTCAGTAAAGTTAACACTTCTTCTTTTTATCTGTTTGCTTGTCCAGATTCCCTGAAGTGTAACGTTTATAACCAGGAGAGGAGATCCACTCTGGATGAGTTAGAACCTCTGCAGGTGAAACAAGAACAGGAAGAGCCAGAAGATCATCAGATAAAAGTGCAGAGAAAGAAGTTTACTGCACTCAGGGTGAAGAACTGATTGCATTAAAACTGGAGACTGATACCTGCATGGTGGTTCCTGTTGATGAGCAAACATACCAAACTGAATCAGAACCAAACAGGAACCAAGACATCTTAGAAAAGCCTGATGAAACTGAGAACCAACATCAGGACAGAAGAAAACCTTCATCAGTGTCATCTGTAAAAAACAATTGACTGCCAAATATGCTGTCAGTGATCATATCAGAATTCATAAGGTGAAAAACCGTTTTTCATGTGTGAACTGTGGAAAAAGTTTTAGTGAAAAACAGCATTTAACTCAGCACATGATGATTCACACTGGTGAAAAGCCGTTTTCATGTGTGAACTGTGGAAAAGGTTTTAGTGAAAAAAAGGCATTAACTCGGCACCTGAGGATTCACACTGGTGAAAAGCCGTTTTCATGTGTGAACTGTGGAAAAAGTTTTAGTCAAAAACGGCATTTAACTCGGCACATGATGATTCACACTGGTGAAAAGCCGTTTTCATGTGTGAACTGTGGAAAAAGTTTCAGTCATAAACAGAGTTTAACTCAGCACATGAGGATTCACACTGGTGAAAAGCCGTTTTCATGTGTGAACTGTGGAAAAAGTTTTAGTCATAAACTTTGTTTAACTCAGCACATGAGGATTCACACTGGTGAAAAGCCGTTTTCATGTGTGAACTGTGGAAAAAGTTTTAGTCAAAAAACGGCATTTAACTCGGCACATGATGATTCACACTGGTGAAAAGCCATTTTCATGTGTGAACTGTGGAAAAAGTTTTAGTGAAAAAAAGTCATTAACTCGGCACCTGAGGATTCACACTGGTGAAAAGCCGTTTTCATGTGTGAACTGTGGAAAAAGTTTTAGTGAAAAAAAGGCATTAACTCGGCACCTGAGGATTCACACTGGTGAAAAGCCGTTTTCATGTGTGAACTGTGGAAAATGTTTTAGTCAAAAACAGGATTTAACTCGGCACATGATGATTCACTCTGGTGAAAAGCCGTTTTCATGTGTGAACTGTGGAAAAAGTTTTAGTCAAAAACAGAAATTAACTCGGCACATGATGATTCACTCTGGTGAAAAGCCGTTTTCATGTGTGAACTGTGGAAAAAGTTTAGTCAAAAACAGCATTTAACTCGGCACATGATGATTCACACTGGTGAAAAGCCGTTTTATGTGGGAATTGTGGAAAAAGGTTTAGTCGTAAACAGAAATTAACTCGGCACATGAGGATTCACACTGGTGAAAAGCCGTTTTCATGTGTGAACTGTGGAAAAAGTTTTAGTCATAAACTTTGTTTAACTCGGCACATGAGGATTCACACTGGTGAAAAGCCGTTTTCATGTGTGAACTGTGGAAAAAGTTTTAGTCGTAACAGCATTTAACTCAGCACATGATGATTCACTCTGGTGAAAAGCCGTTTTTCATGTGTGAACTGTGGAAAAAGTTTTAGTGAAAATCGGGCATTAACTCAGCACATGATGATTCACACTGGTGATAAGCCGTTTTCATGTGTGAACTGTGGAAAATGTTTTTGTCGAAAACAGCATTTAACTCGGCACATGATGATTCACACTGGTGAAAAGCCGTTTTCATGTGTGAACTGTGGAAAAAGTTTTAGTCGTAAACAGCTTTTAACTCAGCACATGAGGATTCACACTGGTGAAAAGTCTTAAAAGTTCACTATAAATGTCATTGTAATAAAAATGTGTTATTTACTGGAGGGTTTACATCTATAAAGTGGTGGAAATTTTTTAATTAAGTTGTTAAATGTGATATTTATTTGCACCAAGGATGTGTGTTTGTAGCAGTATGAAGCAGGCCGATTTGAGAAGCAAAATGCCTGAAGCCGCAGCTACACTGATAGCTTGACTAGATGAAAAATGCCAGTCAAAAAGAAAATGTTATCACCTTAGCAGGAGAATGGATCAAAGACTAGAAGTCCTGAGAAACTCTTGTTTTGTAGCCCAGAGAAACAAGAAACAAGAGAAAAGTTTTTATAACCTCAAGAAATTGACAGACAGGATCTTCAAGCGCTACAAAAATGTGCTTGGAAGACAACAGCTGCATGGATGCAGGATGACAACATTGTTTGAGCAGAGACTTGTGACTGAAATCTGGTCTCCTTCTATGCAAATGATTTGTAAGCAACGCCTCAATGTAATAAATATTGAGTTGTATGAGAGCACGTTAGAACTGGCCTGGAGACGGAGATAGCAGACGTCCTGAAGCTGGCTCTCCATTCAATTCTATTGCATTTAAAACTTCAACTGTATCTCTTTCGTCATATTGTGAAATGTTTGATAAATGTTTTGCATTTAGATCCAACAGTTTCCTTAAGAGATTTTCTTACTGTCGTTTTGTAATTGCTTTGCTTACAAATATATTCATGCCTTACAATAAGTAATTATCTTGTTTGGATTAAAAACATTTAATCATTCTTATTCAGCGTTATTCATTTATGCATTATAACAAGTAATCGTCTCACAAAGTTTCAATGTTCCAGAATCTTATTGTAGCATTCATATTAATGTTATAATATTGTGCTTTTAATGCTTCTTGGGATTTATTTGAACATTGTTCTGCAAAAGCAGTGAAAAGGTCAACTGCCATTCTCAGTGCTCTTGTGGTCCATTGTGACTAATTTCATGCATTAACAGAGTTTGACTGGACATGGACTCCCTTCCAGAACATTCTCATAAGATTGGACTTGAGGAATTGATTTGTATTATTCTATTCTGTATAGAGAAATTGTGAGGATGGATGATGTTTATCTTAATACACTAATTATCAAAAATACAATGTGCTGTTATGCACTGACTTTACATTTTCTTTGATGATTAGATTAAAAAATCCATTTAAAAACTTTATGAAATCACTCATTGATTGTTCATGATTTTTTAAAAGTTTGGTTGATTATTATTGTCTTCAGTAATTCTCTGTGTGTCTTTTGTCTTAGTTGTATTTTTGTTTTTTCTGCTCTTTTCTATTACGAGGAAAACATTTCACGTTCTGCCACGAGAAGTGGCACTGAGAAAAATCTGTAGATGTGATGATCGTAGGATCCACAAGGTGGCAGTAATGCAATGACATGAATGCAGTTAGTCATAAAACCCCAAAGAGAAGAAGACAAAGCAGAAGAGATGAAACGAGGTTATGGCTGTTCATAACAGAATTATTTAAATCTGAAGACAAAGGTATAGTTTGGAGAGGAAGCAAGAAGATTTGGAAAATTAGGTGGGATATAAATAAATGGAAGGCATTTATATACAATTGATGTAGTAATGGTTAGAGGAATAAACAGGAGGGAGGAGATAATTATGAATAGAATAAGAACCAGTCAGTTTTTTTAAATGGAACTCTTTTTAAGATGGGGAAACATCTTACTGGTTTATGTAGTTGGTGTGATTTTATGGAACATGTTTTTATTAGGTATAGAAAATATGTAAATCAAAGATATGATAATTTGAGACATAGATATGAGGATCCAATAGGTGGCAGTAGTGCAACAACAATGGATGCAAACTGCCGTTACAATGTAAAGGAGATGAAGAAGAAAAAGTAGTAGAAGAAGAAGAAGAAGAAGACCGAGAGGACAGCACGTGGTCTGTTTTGTTGAATGTTTGAGTGTTTCTCTAATAAATATCTCCAGTCCAGCTTAAACGAGTGAATCAGCGAGCAGTGAACTGCAGAAACATTGACAGAGTTTAAAGAAATCATCGTCCAGTCGGAGGAAGAGATGGATGATCAGCGCAGACTGCTTGATTTCTCCCGGACTCCCCAGATCATCTTACACCGAATAGGTAGGAAACAGCAGCGTTTGGATGCAGGTTAAGGTCTAAATGTCTGCACCTTTCTGCATGAGGATCATTTTAGTAAACGCTCTTTTCCCGGATAAATGTTTTGTTAGCAGGTAAATGAACGCAGACATCACAATGAGAATGGCTGATTTATGGAGAGAAAATGGAGTTTCTCACAATCTGAGCTTTGTGCTGCATCAGTGTTTCGTTGTGTAGTGGAAGTAGTGTCAGTAGTCAGTTAAAACGTTGTAGCTCTGGAAGAAGGGACTTGTAACGGCAGCCCCAAAACAAATACACACATCATGTGCAAATAAAGTTGCCGAAAGTGAAGAAGAGTCTGTTTCGTGAGTGCAACACTATTTGTGTGTTTGGTTTCCATCCATCCGTTTTCTAACTCGCTTATCGCGAGAGTTGCTGATGCATCGCCAGCAGTTGCATATTTAGGTTTATATTGTACATATTTCATACTTTAGTTGCACTTTTCCAACTGGATTTTCTTTCATTGTACATGTGTAAATCCAAAGTAATTCAAAGTCTTTCTATCTTGTTATTAGAGGATGATCAGGGTCTCTGCTCCAACTCTTTATTTCTAACGGGTCGATTTGTCTAATTTTAGATATTTTTTCCATGTAACATTTTTTTGGGCTTCTGGGAGAAGCTTTTTACAATATAGCCCACTTTGTTTCAAACTGCTTTTCAGCATTATGGAAGAGGAGGATACAGCGGAAACGCGATAAAACCATCAGAAAATGTTTGTTTTGGTATGTTGCCATACAAGATGGCGTCCAGCGACGTAAACGTCACACACAGTGACGTCACTTCCAAGCCTCTGGACTTTCAGCAAATGGACCCACAGTTCTTCCTGTCTAACTTAGAAAAGCAAATAATAGGAACAAAAAATAAACAACTATTGACCTACAAATAAATTCATATTTATAACTCAACCCCAAAAAATTAAAGTGTACAAAAATTACATTTAAATATTATTCAAAGTAATAAAAAAATAATATATTGAAATAATACAGTTTACTATTAAATACTAACAATAATCCCTACAACGTTTAATTTTGTAATAAATAAATATATTTTTTTTTATCAGTTCATTTGAGAAATCTCCAAATGTCAGCTGGATTTGTCAACTGATGTGTATCTCTGTCTACGCTGTTGAATTTTCAATGTTATTTTGTTGATTTCTGTCTAAAACTGTGAACAATTTCTCCTATTTACTTCAGTAAAGTTAACAATTTCTCTCTTCTCTGTTTCCTTGTCCAGATTCTCTGAAGTGTAACGTTTATAACCAGGAGAGGAGATCCACCTGGACCAGGAGGAGTTAGAACCTCTGCAGGTGAAACAAGAACAGGAAGAGCCAGAAGATCATCAGATAAAAGAAGAACAGAAGGATCTAGAACACCTGCAGATAAAAGTGGAAGAGAAAGAAGTTTACTGCAGTCAGGGTGAAGAGCTGATTGAATTAAAACAGGAGACTGATACCTGCATGGTGGTTCCTGTTGATAAGCAAACATACCAAACTGAATCAGAACCAAACAGGAACCAAGACATCTTAGAAAAGCCTGATGAAACTGAGAACCAACATCAGGACAGAAGAAAACCTTTATCAGGTGTCATCTGTAAAAAACAATTGATTGTCAAATATGCTGTCAGTGATCATATCAGAATTCATAAGGGTGAAAAGCCGTTTTCATGTGTGAACTGTGGAAAAAGTTTTAGACATAAACAGAATTTAACTAAGCACATGAGGATTCACACTGGTGAAAAGCCGTTTTCATGTGGGAACTGTGGAAAAAGTTTCGGTCGAAAAGAGTATTTAACTCAGCACATGAGGATTCACTCTGGTGAAAAGCCGTTTTCATGTGGGAACTGTGGAAAAAGTTTTAGACATAAATATAGTTTAACTCTGCACATGAGGATTCACACTGGTGAAAAGCCGTTTTCATGTGTGAACTGTGGAAAAAGTTTTAGTGAAAAAACGGCATTAACTCAGCACATGAGGATTCACACTGGTGAAAAGCCGTTTTCATGTGGGAACTGTGGAAAAAAGTTTCGGTCGAAAAGAGTATTTAACTCAGCACATGAGGATTCACTCTGGTGAAAAGCCGTTTTTATGTGTGAACTGTGGAAAAGTTTTAGTGAAAAACAGAATTTAACTAAGCACATGAGGATTCACACTGGTGAAAAGCCGTTTTCATGTGTGAACTGTGGAAAAAGTTTTAGACATAAATATAGTTTAACTCAGCACATGAGGATTCACACTGTGAAAAGCCGTTTTCATGTGTGAACTGTGGAAAAAGTTTTAGTCAAAAACAGGATTTAACTCAGCACATGATGATTCACTCTGGTGAAAAGCCGTTTTCATGTGTGAACTGTGGAAAAAGTTTTAGTCTGAAACAGAAATTAACTCGGCACATGATGATTCACTCTGGTGAAAAGCCGTTTTCATGTGTGAACTGTGGAAAAAGTTTTAGTCTAAAACAGAAATTAACTCGGCACATGATGATTCACTCTGGTGAAAAGCCGTTTTCATATGTGAACTGTGGAAAAAGTTTTAGTCTAAAACAGAAATTAACTCGGCACATGATGAATCATCACTCTGGTGAAAAGCCGTTTTCATGTGTGAACTGTGGAAAAAGTTTTAGTCAAAAACAGAATTTAAGTCGGCACATGAGGATTCACACTGGTGAAAAGCCATTTTCATGTGTGAACTGTGGAAAAAGTTTTAGACATGAACAGCATTTAACTCAGCACATGAGGATTCACACTGGTGAAAAGCCGTTTTCATGTGTGAACTGTGGAAAAAGTTTTAGTCAAAAACAGGATTTAACTCGGCACATGATGATTCACACTGGTGAAAAGCCATTTTCATGTGGGAACTGTGGAAAAAGTTTTAGACATAAACTGGATTTAACTCGGCACATGAGGATTCACACTGGTGAAAAGCCGTTTTCATGTGTGAACTGTGGAAAAAGTTTTAGTCGTAAACAGCATTTAACTAAGCACATGATGATCACACTGGTGAAAAGCCGTTTTCATGGGAACTGTGGAAAAAGTTTTAGTGAAAAACAGAATTTAACTAAGCACATGAGGATTCACACTGGTGAAAAGCCGTTTTCATGTGTGAACTGTGGAAAAAGTTTTAGTGAAAAACAGAATTTAACTAAGCACATGAGGATTCACACTGGTGAAAAGCTGTAAAAGTATTTTCTGTACATGTCCTATGTTGAGGTTCACTATAGATTTGATTTTGTTAAAAACTAGAATGACAGACTGGAGGGGTTTCATGTCTATAAAGCTGAAAATTTTAGTATTTAAATGTGATCATATGGACGTTGTGCAACCATCCAAAAGCAATAATGATAAACTGTATGTTATTGTACTTATATACTGTTTATATCACACTGTATGTTGTGTTTGTACAACGTGAAGAGCAAAAGCTCAGCTCAGAGCCCTGAGGAGAGCCAGTACTGATGCTGATAGATGAAGAGACATTGTGGTCCATTGTGACTAATTTCATGCATTAACAGAGTTTGACTGGACATGGACTCCCTTCCAGAACATTCTCACAAGATTGGACTTGAGGGATTGATTTGTATTATTCTATTATGTATAGAGAAAGTGTGAGGGATGGATGTTGTTTATCTTAATACACTAATTATCAAAAATACAATGTGCTGTTATGCACTGACTTTACATTTTCTTTGATGATTAGATAAAAAATCCATTTAAAAACTTTATGAAATCACTCATTGATTGTTCTTGATTTTTTTAAAGTTTGGTTGATTATTGTTGTCTTCAGTAATTCTGTGTGTCTTTTGTCTTAGTTGTATTTCTATTTTTTCTGCTCTCTTATATTACGAGGAAAACATTTCACGTTCTGCAACGAGAACTGGCACTGAGAAAAATCTGTAGATGTGATGATCGTAGGATCCACAAGGTGGCAGTAATGCAATGACATGAATGCAGTTAGTCATAAAACCCCAAAGAAGAAGACGACAAAGCAAAAGAGATGAAACGAGGTTATGGCTGTTCATAACAGAATTATTTAAATCTGAAGACAAAGGTATAGTTTGGAGAGGAAGCAAGAAGATTTGGAAAATTAGGTGGGATATAAATAAATGGAAGGCATTTATATACAATTGATGTAGTAATGGTTAGAGGAATAAACAAGGGAGGAGATAATTATGAATAGAATAAGAACCAGTCAGTTTTTTAAATTGAACTCTTTTTAAGATGGGGAAACATCTTACTGGTTTATGAAGTTGGTGTGATTCTATGGAACATGTTTTTGTTAGTTGTAGAAAATATGTAAATCAAAGATATTAGAATGAGACATAGATATGAGGATCCAATAGGTGGCAGTAGTGCAAGAGCAATGGATGCAAACTGCCGTTACAATGTAAAGGAGAAGAAGAAAAAGTAGTAGAAGAAGAAGAAGAAGAAGAAGAAGAAGACAGTGAGGACGGCACGTGGTCTGTTTTGTTGAATGTTTGAGTGTTTCTCTAATAAATATCTCCAGTCCAGCTTAAACCAGTTAATCAGCGAGCAGTGAACTGCAGGAACATCGACAGAGTTTAAAGAAATCATCGTCCAGTCGGAGGAAGAGATGGACGATCAGCGCAGACTGCTTGATTTCTCCCGGACTCCCCGAATAGGCACTATATGAGAAATTTGTAGTGGCGGTGGCGGTAATGCGATGACATGAATGCAGTTAATCATAAAATCCCAAAGAAGAAGACAAAAAAAAAAACTGCAGCAGAAGAAGAAAACAAAAGAGATGAAATGAGGTTATGGCTGTTCAAAACAGAATACGTGAACAACATAAAAATGTAATATAATTTTGGATTCCTGCTCATGTGGGTATTTTGGGTAACGAAAGAGCAGATAGGTTGGCTAAGGAAGCTATTAAACAAGAAGTTGTTGATATGCCAGTAAAGTGATTTAAATATAAAGGCAAAAGTAGTTTGGAGAGGAAGCAAGAAGATATGGAAAATTAGGTGGGATAATGAAATAAATGGAAGTCATTTATATACAATTGATCTAGTAATGGTTAGCGGAATAAACAGGAGGGAGGAGATAATTATGAATAGAATAAGAACCAGTCAGTTTTTTTTTAATGGAACTCTTTTTAAGATCAGGAAACATCTTACTGGTTTATGAAGTTGTTGTGATTCTATGGAACATGTTTTTATTAGTTGTAGAAAATATGTAAATCAAAGATATTAGAATGAGACATAGATATGAGGATCCAATAGGTGGCAGTAGTGCAAGAGCAATGGATGCAAACTGCCGTTACAATGTAAAGGAGAAGAAGAAGAAAAAGTAGAAGATTTTGATTTGATTTTTACAAAACATTTATTTACAATAATAATAAAACAATTTCATTTTTTTGTTGTTTTACAATAATCCTATGTCATACATTACAAAAAAATACATTATAATAAAACATCAGTATAAATTAGTTCATTATTTCCTGAAATGATGCACAACACTGTCACATCCCCATAACTCTAAAAACCCTGCACATTCCCAGTGGCCCTGTGGAAAGCAAACTCCAAACTCAGCCTCGCCTTGATGTTTACTTTCCACAGAGCCACAACATCAACTTGAGGTCCATCCTGCATCTTGTCTCTTCGAGTATATATATAGCTAATTTTGCCTCGGCTAATAAATAATTTAAAAGCCGTGACTTAAAACTAGTCGCTTTACTATGACGTACTCCGTTAATAAATAGTGCATCGGTAAAAATCATTTTAAAAAGACTAAAAACAGTCGATAAAAAACTAAAAAAGACTATCAATCGTGTGCAATCTATAAAAACATGAAAAACTCTCTGACAACCTACAAAATGGACACTCATTTATAAAACCAGGACTAATCACCGATAAAAACGCGTTGGTGGCTATAGCGCCATGGAGTATCCTCCACTGGAGGTCGCCAATCCTTTTTCTAATCGGCGGTTTGTACATTGTCCTCCAGTGGATTGGTTGTCCTTTCAGTCTTTCAACCCACACGCTGACGTCCCTCTTTCGAAGTGTTCTCTTGTTTAGGATTTTCACACAGTTTTTATATAAAGTCTTTGGTGCCACTTTGCACAAATCCATTTCTGAGTCCATGGTCTTTAGCAGAGGACCGCTGTCCTCTTCAAAGCTTGGACTCAGAAGAACCTTAGGAAAAGGATCTGTTTCTTTTGGCAGGCATTCTCCATCCTTGTATGCCTGCAATAAACTCTTCTCTTTTCCAGTCAATCTTTCTCTTATTCTCATCAGGACACGTTCCATCATTCTTGTAGACCTTACTTTCAGTGCGGCAGCGACCTCCTGGGCATCGCCAAAGTCTGCTCCTGATGCTCGGATCAGCCTCTTTAAGGTCACCATTCCGGCTCTAGACAGCGTTCTGTTAGTCCCAGGAACGTGTCCTCTCTAACATCCAGTCTTGCTCCGTACACCAAGGGTTCTTCTAATAGCCAATGCAGAGAATCAGTCATTTCCGCTCTACGCAATCTAAAAAGAGCACATGATTTAAAAACGCTCTGATAAAATTGCGGCGTTCCTTTAAACCTTAAAAGACTAAAATTTGTTAAAAACAGAGCAGCATCCAATCCCAAGGAATTCACGCGTCTTAGAATGCAACTGGCTACATCCTTCCACACAGGAGATCCTATCAGGTACTTTTGTAAAAAACTGTATCCTAAACACAGTGACTCTACCGGCCAGGTGGACAAGGCCCTGGCCCCCTCTTCTCAGGATAAAAACAACACCGACTGTGGCACCCAGTGACGATTGTTCCAGAAAAAATTAATCATTTCCTTTTGTATTCTTGCCAGCAGCCCTGACGGTGGATCTAGTACAATGAGCTTGTGCCATAGTTGTGATGCGACCAGATTATTAAGCACTAACACTCTTCCTCTGTGCGACATTTTTCATGCAACCATTTCCATTTCGCAAGTTTGTTTGATATTTTTTGTTCTAGGTTTTGCCAGATTTTTTCAACAAAACTTTTCTCGCCAAGATATTTTAGGCCATCTTTTCTCCAGGTCATGCCTTTGGGGAGAGCCGGGAGTCCGTCGGGCCACTCGCCAACAGCCAGGGCTTCACTTTTTCCCCAATTTACTTTGGCGGCAGACAGCATGGAGAACTTTCTTATGATTTCTGTTAAAACGCTGACGTCTTTTTGATCTTTAATAAAAACCACGAGATCGTCAGCATAGGCAGATAAAACCAATTTGTCTTTAAAACCGGGTAAAACCAAGCCGTGAATGTCTGATCGTATTCTTTAAAAGGGGTTCCAGGGAGAGTGCATAGAGCATTCCCGAGAGCGCGCAGCCCTGTCGAACGCCTCTCTAAAAGGAGCACACAGGCTGCCATTGATCTTCAGCACACTCTCAATGTCACCGTACAACACCTGGATCTTGGCAATAAGACCCTCGCTGAACCCAAACCTCCTCATTACTTTCCAGAGGAAGTCGTGTTCAACGCAGTCAAAAGCCTTTTCTTGATCTAATGAAATCAAGCCTGTCTGTACACCCAAAATATCCCGAATTAGGTAGACATTGTCCACCATGGACCTGCCGGGGACGCAGTAGGTCTGGTCCCGGTGGATGACCTGCTCCATGGCTTTTCCTATTCTCGTGGCCAGGGCCTTCGAGAGGATTTTATAGTCCGTACAGAGGAGGGACACAGGGCGCCAGTTTTTAATCTCCTGCAGGTTGTCCTTTTTCAGCAGCAGGGTGATGACCGCCCTGCGACAGGATAGGGGGAGCGAACCGGTAGCTAGACTCTCGTTGTACATTTCGAGCATGTCCTGGGCCAGAAGGTCCCAGTAGGCCTTGAAAAACTCCACTGTTAGCCCATCAACGCCTGGGGACCTCTGGCCTTGCATGCTCTGGAGGGCTGTGTGGAGCTCTTGTATGGACCGGTTTTTTCTAAAACGGTCCAAAAATAAGTTAAAACCCTTAAAACTCTGATTGTAAGTCAAAGCAGAATTAAAATGCCAGTATGCGCTTCTAGGTAAAATGTTTCTGATAAAAACACTACCTAAAAGCAGCGAATGATCCGTAAAAGCCACAGGTAAGATCTGGCATGTTTTAAACACATTAAAATGGTGTTTAAAACAATAAAAACGATCTAAACGAGGTAAAGAGATTTTACTACAATGTGGGACCAGGTAAACTGCCTGGAGCCTGTGTGCATCCTCCTCCATACGTCCACCAGGCCATGAGACGAGACCAGCTGCTTCAAGACGCGTTGGGCCATCGGATGCAGCTCTGTGTGATTTCGATCTAAAAACTCGTTCTCAGTACAATTAAAATCCCCACCTATAAAAACATAATCCTCAGTCCCGCAATCCCCCAACCGTTCCCCAATTTTCTCATAAAAACGCTTCTTCTCTGCATTGGCTATCGGAGCATAGATGTTAATTAAAACAAAATTAAAAAGCTCAAACTTTGTCTTCACTAAAAGACACCGTCCTTGTATGATGTGCTCAGTCTCTATGCTAAGTGGGGTAAAAGCTTTAGAAAAAACAAACCCTACACCTGCACTTTTGAGGTGCCGTGACTCAACACTATTTCCCCCCTCCACTCTTTAACCCATTCTGTTTCAGTCATTTGATCGCTATGTGTTTCTTGTTTGAACAAAACATCAATTCTTTTCTGATTGATCATTTGGTAAACCAAAGCCCTTTTTTTAGCTTCCCTCGCCCCATTAAGATTTAAAGATGCAATCTTAAACGAATTCATAATGAGTAAAAGGCTAAAAACAAAATACAAAAAACAACCCGTGAGTAATGTTAAAAAGCTATTATGCATCATTAAAACTGTTTTCTAACTTTTGTCATTATTTTCTTTAACCTAAAAACCTCTGTGTCCGTAAACCCTGATACTTCTTTGTGTTTTGCATAATATCTTGCAGAGGAATAAAATATTTTTAAGTCAGGAAAATAGCTTTCTATTTTTATACCCCTAAGTCCTTTCGTTTCTTTTATGAATGTTCTAAAAGTTTCTACTGGGTATCTTGGTTCTTTACTCCCTTGTGACATCGAGATCTCACTGGTGTCAGAAAAACAGCTCTCCTCATCACTGCTTTCAGACATTTCTTTCCTCTCTCCAGTTACCTTATTAGCCTGCCTGCTGGCCTGCTCTGCAGTCACCACATTCCTTCTCTTACTCCGTCTCCTTGCCGGAGTATTCTTCCAAATCCATTTCCTCCTCTGCCTCACCCTTTTCTTTCTCTGTTCCACCTTGCAACTGATTTCTCACTGTTTATTTCTTTCACCTTATCATCCACCTGTCCCTCCTCTCTCTCCCATATCTCCACACACTAGATGTATCATGTTCTCTTTCACTCCTTCCTCCTGCCCCCCCTGTACATCTCCACTCTCCCCTTCTACACTCTCACCACCATCACCAGTCAGCCCACCACCACACACCACCGTGCTCTCATTCTCTCTCTCACACACACTCCTACCACTTCCCTCCACTAACTCAACACTCACTTTCTTCAAAAACTCCCCACCTACCCTCTGTTCCCTTGCTACCGTTGACACCTTGTCTTTTCTGTTTAAAATAATGAAAAGTTGTCTCCAGTGGGAGACAACATGTTTTAACAATGGCGACTTACAACCAGATAAGATCTTTTTCACCGGTGACACCACTTTCCATGTCTCGATAATTCCTTTACCAAAAACTTGTCGCTTATGAAAGGAGGAACATTAGATAACAACACCCTAGTGCTCGGTAATGTGAGAGGTGACACCTGTAAAAATAAACCATCAATTGATACACCCTTTCCCACCACCTGTTGTGCGTGCTCCACTTTCTCAACAAACAAAACCACTGCCCCATTTATTCGTGCTGACCTGATGCTCCCGTGCCCAATCAATTCACCCACCGCCAAACAAACTTCCTCCACGCTGCACACAGAGCCAGCACCCACCTTGATGCCGTTCTTCCGTGTCAGCGTGGAGAAAGACCCACCACCGACAACACCACCATTGTTGCCGTGAGACGCTGGCAAGCCAGGCACGCCCGACGGCCACACCCCAAACAAACGAACAAAAACCCCTTAAAACGTGATAAAACTAAACACAAGAAAAAACAATTAAACAAGTAAATTAAACACCAAAAAAAAAAACAGTAAGAAAAGACAAAAGATATAGAAAACCACTCGCTCTCGAGCTCTCTTCCTCCGCTCTTCCACTCACGTCCTCCTCACACCGGAAGAAGAAGTAGAAGAAGACAAAGAGAACGACACGTGGTCTGTTTTGTCAAATGTTTGAGTGTTTCTCTAATAAATATCTCAAGTCCAGCTTAAACCAGTCCAACTTAAACCAAATTTTTGGCTAATTAAAGTTAGCAAAAAAGTTTTTGTGATAGTTTTGTCTTTAAAGTAAAATGAGATTGAAACTGATTTGAAAAGTCGGAAAACAATCAAATCTCTGACCGGCGGTTGCCCATCTTTGTCTCACTTTTCGAGTGCTAGGTGAATGATATTTCACCCTATTTGCTCAAATTATCCAGAATAAACAATGTGAATGTCGACTGTCATAAAGTCTCCAAGAAGAAGAATAGGAGGAAGAACAATGATGGCGGATGTTCTGTTTTGTTGAATGTTTGAGTTTCTCTAATAAATATCTCCAGTCCAGCTTTAACGAGTTGTCATGGAAAATTACAGTAAGGTCACATCTGCTAGTCATGTCATGTGAAATGTTTTGTGAACTCTGACCAAAAGAATTGAATTTCTTGTAAAGAACTATTTGGGTTACTTGTACAAGGCTGGAAGGTTGTTTTCCACAGCTGCATAAGTACCAGACGTCTTGCCCTTGTTTTTCCTTCCTTATCATTGTATAAAAACTTGCATGTTGTCTCTGTAGTATGGTTGATTATTATTGTCTTCAATAATTTAGTGTTTCTTTTGTCTTAGTTGTATTTTCTCTTTTCTGTTGCAGCTTATTCTGTTACTAGGAAAAGATTTTAGGTTCTGCAAAGAGAACTGGCACTTTATGAGAAATCTGTAGCTGTAATGATCGTTGGATCCACAAGGGTGGCGGTAATGCGATGACATGAATGAACGACAGTCATAAAACTCCAAAGAAGAAGACAAAGAAGAAGAAAAGGTAGAAGAAAGAAGACAGAGAGGACGGCACGTGGTCTGTGTTGTTGAATGTTTGAGTTTTCTCTAATAAATATCTTCAGTCCAGCTTAAACCAGTTAATCAGCGAGCAGTGAACTGCAGAACATTGACAGAGTTTAAAGAAATCATCGTCCAGTCGGAGGAAGAGATGGAGGATCAGCGCAGACTGCTTGATTTCTCCCGGACTCCCCAGATCATCTTACACCGAATAGGTAGGAAAGCAGCGTTTGGATGCAGGTTAAGGTCTAAATGTCTGCACCTTTCTGCATGAGGATCATTTTAGTAAACGCTCTTTTCCCGGATAAATGTTTGTTAGCAGGTAAATGAACGCAGACATCACAATGAGAATGGCTGATTTATGGAGAGAAAATGGAGTTTCTCACAATCTGAGCTTTGTGCTGCGTCAGTGTTTCGTTGTGTAGTGGAAGTAGTGTCAGTAGTCAGTTAAAACGTTGTAGCTCTGGAAGAAGGGACTTTGTAACGGCAGCCCCAAAAGAAATACACACATCATGTGCAAATAAAGTTGCCGAAACTGAAGAAGCGTCTGTTTCGTGAGTGCAACACTATTTGTGTGTTTGGTTTCCATCCATCCGTTTTCTAACTCGCTTATTGCGAGAGTTGCTGATGCATCTCCAGCAGTTGCATATTTAGGTTTATATTGTACATATCTCACACTTTAGTTGCACTTTATAACTGGATTTTCTTTCATTGTACATGTGTAAATCCAAAGTAATTCAAAGTCTTTCTATCTTGTTATTAGAGGATGATCAGGGTCTCTGCTCCAACTCTTTATTTCTAACGGGTCGATTTGTCTAATTTAGATATTTTTCCATGTAGCGTTTTTTTGGGCTTCTGGGAGAAGCTTTTCACAATATAGCCCACTTTGTTTCAAACTGCTTTTCAGCATTATGGGAGAGGAAGATACAGCGGAAAGGTGATAAAACCATCAGAAAATGTTTGTTTTGGTATGTTGCCATACAAGATGGGCCCAGCGACGTAACGTCACACGCAGTGACATAACTTCCAAGCCTCTAGAGCAGGGGTGTCAAATTCATTTTGGTTTAGGGGCCGCATTCAGCTCAACCTGATCTCAAGGGCCGCACAAATTAACTCATTGCAAGATTAAATAGAACTAATGAAAGTGGACTCGTTGATTTTTAAATTAAACAAATTTCACTTTTACAAAAATATATTATGAATAACTTCAGACTTTTTAAGAAAAGTATATACAATTTCAACAATAATTTTTACTCAGTTAAACATTTATTTAAATGCATTATGCATAAGAAACTGATCACAGTGATTGTACAAAGTTGCAAAACATTATTCAGTTTTTGGAACTTCAAACACTGTCCTGCGTGACAAAATACATCAAAACAGATAAAAATTTAGAAATGATTTAAAATCAATTTAAATCATTTCCACCCCGACTCGGTCCATCCGACTCGGTCACCCGACTTGGTCCATCCCGACTCGGTCCGGCGCTCCAACAACGAGCGGAAAATGTCTTCAGATGTCGGTCATGGGGTCTCTCACCAACTAGAAACTCCTCTGACAGTCAACATCAACTCCACGAATAAATATGGCCAGTTGAGCGACATCTGCAACATCAATACTCTCTCTCATCAATGGCAACAGAAAATGCCAGAAATGACTCCGTTTTTTCGTTTGAGCTGGTTGTCCAAATTTGCCGATAGTTCTGAAATCCTGTCTGCGACGGTATTTCTAGTCAAGCTAATATTGGAAAAGCTTGTCGCTTCTCAGGACACAACTTGAGCAGCTTCAGCATGCAGTTCTTGCCGAACTCTCCCTTACAGTGAGGCTTTGATGCTAACGCTATTTGGCTAGCAGTTAGCTAGCTGGCTTTCACCGCAGCATCACTGGCCTCGACTCTGGGGGAAACAGATTGCTGTTTCCTCAGACCGTCAACATTTCATTTATCTTCTGATTTCTCAGTTCTCCTTGCAAGTGCTTGTATTTTTCACCATGCTGAGTTTCATAGTGGCGGTGAATATTGTATTCCTTAAGCACCGAAACCTGCTGCAGGCACACAAGGCACACGGGTTTTCCATTCACCTGCATGAACAAATAAGCAGTCAATTTTTCTTGAAAAATCCGACACTCTGTGTCTACTTTTCTCTTTTTTGAGAAAGACATGTCGTTGATGAGGCTGCCGGGGCCAAAATAAACGCGGATGAAGCGATAGAATCGAAGCTGTTTACAGAACCTGAAGCTCATTTGAGAATTCTCCAAATGTCAGCTGGATTTGTTGACTGATGTGTATCTCTGTCTACGCTGTTGAATTTTCAATGTTATTTTGTTCATTTGTGTCTTAAACTGTGAACAATTTCTACTATTTACTTCAGTAAAGTTAACACTTATTCTTTTTATCTGTTTGCTTATCCAGATTCCTGAAGTGTAACGTTTATAACCAGGAAAGGAGATCCACTCTGGACCAGGAGGAGTTAGAACCTGCAGGTGAAACAAGAACAGGAAGAGCCAGAAGATCATCAGATAAAAGAAGAACAGAACGATCTAGAACACCTGCAGATAAACGTGGAAGAGAAAGAAGTTTACTGCATTCAGGGTGAAGAACAGATTGCATTAAAACAGGAGACTGATACCTGCATGGTGGTTCCTGTTGATGAGCAAACATACCAAACTGAATCAGAACCAAACAGGAACCAAGACATCTTAGAAAAGCCTGATGAAACTGAGAACCAAAATCAGGACAGAAGAAAACCTTTATCAGGTGTCATCTGTAAAAAACAATTGACTGCCAAATATGCTGTCAGTGATCATATCAGAATTCATAAGGGTGAAAACCGTTTTCATGTGTGAACTGTGGAAAAAGTTTTAGTCAAAAACAGAATTTAACTCAGCACATGAGGATTCACACTGGTGAAAAGCCATTTTCATGTGTGAACTGTGGAAAAAGTTTTAGTCATAAATATTGTTTAACTCGGCACATGAGGATTCACACTGGTGAAAAACCATTTTCATGTGGGAACTGTGGAAAAAGTTTTAGTCAAAAACAGGATTTAACTCGGCACATGATGATTCACACTGGTGAAAAGCCGTTTTCATGTGGGAATTGTGGAAAAAGGTTTAGTCAAAAACAGCATTTAACTCAGCACATGATGATTCACACTGGTGAAGCCGTTTTCATGTGGGAATTGTGGAAAAAGTTTTAGTCAAAAACAGGATTTAACTCGACACATGATTCACACTGGTGAAAAGCCGTTTTCATGTGTGAACTGTGGAAAAAGTTTTAGTCAAAAACATAATTTAACTAAGCACATGAGGATTCACACTGGTGAAAAGCCGTTTTCATGTGTGAACTGTGGAAAAAGTTTTCGTCAAAAACAGCATTTAACTCGGCACATGAGGATTCACACTGTGAAAAGTCTTAAAAGTTCACTATAAATGTCATTGTAATAAAAATTTGTTATTTACTGGAGGGTTTGCATCTATAAAGTGGTGACATTTTTTAATTAAGTTGTTAAATGTGATATTTATTTGCACCAAGGATGTGTGTTTGTAGCAGTAGGAAGCAGGCCGATTTGAGAAGCAAAATGCCTGAAGCCGCAGCTACACTGATAGCTTGACTAGACGAAATATGCCAGTCAGAAAGAAAATGTTATCACCTTAGCAGGAGAATGGATCAAAGACTAGAAGTCCTGAGAAACTCTAGTTTTGTAGCCCAGAGAAACAAGAAACAAGAGAAAAGTTTTTATAACCTCAAGAAATTGACAGACAGGATCTTCAAGAGCTACGAAAATGTGCTTGGAAGACAACAGCTGCATGGATGCAGGATGACAACATTGTTTGAGCAGAGACTTGTGACTGAAATCTGGTCTCCTTCTATGCAAATGATTTGTAAGCAACGCCTCAATGTAATAAATATTGAGTTGTATGAGAGCACGTTAGAACTGGCCTGGAGACGGAGATAGCAGACGTCCTGAAGCTGGCTCTCCATTCAATTCTATTGCATTTAAAACTTCAACTGTATCTCTTTCGTCATATTGTGAAATGTTTGATAAATGTTTAATCCAACAGTTTTCCTTGAGAGATTTTCTTACTGTCGTTTTGTAATTGTTTTGCTTACAAATATATTCATGCCTTACAATAATAATTATCTTGTTTGGATTAAAACATTTAATCATTCTTTTTCAGCGGTTTCAATTATGCATTATAACAAGTAATCGTCTCACAAGATTCAATGTTCCAGAATCTTATTGTAGCATTCATATTAATGTTATAATATTGTGCTTTTAATGCTTCTTGGGATTTATTTGAACATTGTTCTGCAAAAGCAGTGAAAAGGTCAACTGCCATTCTCAGTGCTCTTGTGGACCATTGTAACTAATTTCATGCATTAACAGAGTTTGACTGGACATGGACTCCCTTCCAGAACATTCTCACAAGATTGGACTTGAGGGATTAATTGGTATTATTCTACTCTGTATAGAGAAAGTGTGAGGGATGGATGATGTTTATCTTAATACACTAATTATCAAAAATACAATGTGCTTTACATTTTCTTTGATGATTAGATTAAAAAAAATCAATTTTAAAATTTTATAAAATCATTCATTGATTGTTCATGATTTTTTAAAAGTTTGGTTGATTATTATTGTCTTCAGTAATTCTCTGTGTGTCTTTTGTCGTAGTTGTATTTTTGTTTTTTCTGCTCTTTTCTATTACGAGGAAAACATTTCACGTTCTGCCACGAGAAGTGGCACTGAGAAAAATCTGTAGTTGTGATGATCGTAGGATCCACAAGGTAGCAGTAATGCAATGACATGAATGCAGTTAGTCATAAAACCCAAAGAAGAAGACGACAAGCAAAAGAGATGAAACGAGGTTATGGCTGTTCATAACAGAATTATTTAAATCTGAAGACAAAAGTATAGTTTGGAGAGGAAGCAAGAAGATTTGGAAAATTAGGTGGGATGATGAAATAAGTGGAAGTCATTTATATACAATTGATGTAGTAATGGTTAGAGGAATAAACAAGGGAGGAGATAATTATGAATAGAATGAGAACCAGTCAGTTTTTTTTAAATGGAACTCTTTTTAAGATGAGGAAACATCTTACTGGTTTATGAAGTTGGTGTGATTCTATGGAACATGTTTTTATTAGGTATATAAAATATGTAAATCAAAGATACGAGAATTTGAGACACATATATGAGGATCCAATAGGTGGCAGTAGTACAAGAGCAATGGATGCAAACTGCCGTTACAATGTAAAGGAGAGAAAGAAGAAGAAGAAGTAGAAGAAGAAGAAGAAGAAGACAAAGAGGACGGCACATGGTCTGTTTTGTTGAATGTTTCAGTGTTTCTCGAATAAATATCTCCAGTCCAAGCTTAAACCAGTTAATCAGCGAGCGGTGAACTGCAGAAACATTGACAGAGTTTAAAGAAATCATCGTCCAGTCGGAGGAAGAGATGGATGATCAGCGCAGACTGCTTGATTTCTCCCGGACTCCCCAGATCATCTTACACCGAATAGGTAGAAACAGCAGCGTTTGGATGCAGGTTAAGGTCTAAATGTCTAGTGTTACTTCACTATTGTATCCCACTTTATGTTGGATAATTACATAAAATTCTTATGAAATATATTTTCAGATGTGTTTATGTGATAAAATTTGGAAAAGTTCAAGGGTTAATACTTTTGAAGCCACGTGAGAATCAATGCAGTGAAGATGTGGCGCACCTAAAACTGCCACCCCATTATTTTATTTTGGTTGTATTAATATTTATTAAATAATTTTAAATATTTTAATGTATGACTTATTCGATTTATTCCAAAAATGAACAAGTTATATTTTGTTTGTTTCGGAGCAGCAGTGGCGAAGCGGAACTTTTGTTTGGGGGACGTTGCTCCCGGGTTGGTTTTACGGTGGAGTTCCGGTTTTCTTTTTCCTTGTTTTTTTGTTTGGGTGACTTCTCTCTTAACGATGGAAGTTTTTTATTTACTTCAATGAAGTGAATTCTAATTTTCTCTGTTTTCTTCTCCAGATCATCTAAAACATAACGTTTATGAGGATGAGCTAAGTCAGCAGGAGAGGAGATCCACTCTGGACCAGGAGGAGTTAGAACCTCTGCAGGTGAAACAAGAACAGGAAGAGCCAGAAGATCATCAGATAAAAGGAGAGCAGAAGGATCTAGAACACCTGCAGATAAAAGTGGAAGAGAAAGAAGTTTACTGCAGTCAGGGTGAAGAACTGATTGAATTAAAACAGGAGACTGATACCTGCATGGTGGTTCCTGTTGATGAGCAAACATACCAAACTGAATCAGAACCAAACAGGAACCAAGATGAAACTGATGAAACTGAGAACCAACATCAGGACAGAAGAAAACCTTTCTCATGTGTCATTTGTAAAAAGCGTTTTGCCTTCAGATCTGCTTTTGAGGCTCACATGAAAACTCATACTGGTAAAAAGCCATTTTTATGTCTGACTTGTGGAAAACGTTTTTGTCAAAAAGAGGTTTTAACTCGACACATGACGATTCACACAGGTAAAATGCCGTTTTTGTGTGTGATCTGTGGTAAATATTTTTGTCAAAAAGGCTTTTAACTGGTCACATGAGGTGTCATACAGATGAAAAGTCTTTCATGTGTGTGATCTGCGAAAAGCAATTTTCTTTCAAATCTGCTTTCGATGCTCACCAGAGAACTCATAGGAAGGAAAAGCCTTTTTCATGTGGTACCTGTGGACAATCTTTAGCCAAAAACACGTTTTAACTAATCACATGATGGTTCACATCGGTGTAAAGCCTTTTTCATGTGAGAACTGCGGAAAATCTTTACTTTCAAGTCTGCATTCAATGTTCATGTGAGAACTCACACAGGAGAAAAGCCTTTTCTATGCGTCATCTGTGGGAAAGTTTAGTTGCAAACAATATTTATCTGAGCACATGACGATTCACTCAGGTGAAAAGCCGTTTTCATGTATGACTGTGGAAAGTGTTTTGCTTTCAAATCTGCTTTTGATGCTCATAGAACTCACACTGTGGAGAAACCCCTTTTAATGCGTCACTTGTGGGAAATGTTTCAGTCAAAAACATGTTCTACTTAATCATATTGTAATTCACACAAATACGAGGCCTTTTTGGTGTCTTATTTGTGGAAAAGGTTTGAGTAAAAAATTTTATTTAACTGTCCACATGAGAAATCACTCGGGTAGTTATTAATTTAGAGCGCAAAAAAAAAAAAAGAAATTCCAATAAAAAAGCCTAATTGTCATTTTATTCCTGACCATAACATGGTTGTCATGGGTGACATGAATGCAGACATCTCAGATAAAAACTCAGTTTGCTAACACCTGATTCATTTTTTTTTTTTAACAAATTCTAATCTAGTATTGTCAAGTAAAAGAGCGTCTGCCAGCTGCTAGCTACATTTATGTAATTGAAGCCTGGCATACTGTGTCTTGGTGGACCATTGTATGACTACAGCAGATGCTCATCTTGCTATGCTATACCTAAATATCTTATGCAATAGTCCACTGTTGACCACATCCCCTTCGAGGTCAACTAAATGTGAACAGTAATCAAATAGCTCATTACTATGCCCAAACTGATCAATTGTTATGTACCATTAAAATACCAAGAGAGGCAGTTACTTGTTCAGACGGTAACTGCTCTACTATTGGACACAGAGCCAATATAACTGGATTATATTCTGATATAATGAAGGTACTGGGAGCTGGCCTTCCTTATGATAAAAGTAATATAAAGATTCAAAACAGACCAGGCTGCAACACCTATGTGTCTAAATACCACAGTGAAGCTACTACTTCTTGGGCTCTAGCAGGTAAACCTAGGCAGGGCCCTTTATTTGAACATAAAAAGCGGTCTAATGCAAAATACAAATATGCACTATGGTTCATTATCC
Organism: Poeciliopsis prolifica; assembly: GCF_027474105.1. NCBI lineage: Eukaryota > Metazoa > Chordata > Actinopteri > Cyprinodontiformes > Poeciliidae > Poeciliopsis > Poeciliopsis prolifica. The sequence continues at coordinate 266,872 of NW_026562554.1, forward strand.
AGAATAAGAAAACCATGAGGGCTGACTGCTTGGCAAAAAAGCTTATAGGTAAGGATACAAAAGCCTTTTAGAAAGAGGTTAAAACCATCAATAACAGTAAATCCTCTCTCCCTTGCACTGTCAATGGTGCTTCTGGGGCGAATATGATTGTTAATTTTTGGCAACGTCACTACAGAAAATTATTTTCCTGTGTATACAGTGAACCCTTTCAAGTTGACAAGGTTAGTACTGTAGAAATGATCAAACACACGAGGTCTATCAAGCAATTAAGGAACTGTCTGTAAATAAATCTGAAGGAATGGAGTTCAAGGGTCGCCCCTCTTCTGCCTTGTGTTTCACTGATTTTATTATTCCTGTTTTTATTCCTGATAGCTTGATGAATGTACTTCTACTTCCGGTGATTAAAAAAAAAAAGCTGGTAAAATAGGCAGCTCTGATAACCAGTGCCAGTGAACTGTTTGTATCCGCTCGCGTCAGCATTTTGATGGCTGTTTTAAGAAAGCTTATGTTTAATTTTATTTGTCATATAAACGAGTCTAATAATAGCATTATCCTGCTGTTGATGAAATATATTGCAGTAAAATATATTCTGCAGTAAATATATTCTGCAGTAAAATACTCATCTGTACTCTGGAGACATTGGTATGACTGCCTCCTGAAACGCTAGTAGCCGTTATTTTATGTATTTTTTCTACTTTTATCAATTTTTTTTCTTCTTTTTTTATGTAATTTGGACTTTGAGTCTGTAATAAAATCTATCTAAATCTATCTATAGTCTTCAACTTATTGAGTAAAATCTGCTAAGTGGCTTGACTTAGATAGGTTGGCTAAGGAGCTATTAAACAAGAAGTTATTGATATGCCAGTAAAATGATTTAAATCTGAAGACAAAGGTATAGTTTGGAGAGGAAGCAAGAAGATTTGGAAAATTACGTGGGATATGAAATAAATGGAAGGCATTTATATACAATTGATGTAGTAATGGTTAGAGGAATAAACAGGAGGGAGGAGATAATTATGAATAGAATAAGAACCAGTCAGTTTTTTTTAATGGAACTCTTTTTAAGATGGGGAAACATCTTACTGGTTTATGAAGTTGGTGTGATTTTATGGAACATGTTTTTATTAGTTGTAGAAAATATGTAAATCAAAGATATGAGAATTGAGACATAGATATGAGGATCCAATAGGTGGCAGTAGTACAAGAGCAATGGATGCAAACTGCGTTACAATGTAAAGGGGAAGAAGAAGAAAAGTAGTAGAAGAAGAAGACAAAGAGGACAGCACGTGGTCTGTTTTGTTGAATGTTTGAGTGTTTCTCGAATAAATATCTCCAGTCCAGCTTAAACCAGTGAATCAGCGAGCAGTGAACTGCAGAAACATTGACAGAGTTTAAAGAAATCATCGTCCAGTCGGAGGAAGAGATGGAGGATCAGCGCAGACTGCTTGATTTCTCCCGGACTCCCCAGATCATCTTACACCGATAGGTAGGAAACAGCAGCGTTTGGATGCAGGTTAAGGTCTAAATGTCTGCACCTTTCTGCATGAGGATCATTTTAGTAAACGCTCTTTCCCGGATAAATGTTTTGTTAGCAGGTAAATGAACGCAGACATCACAATGAGAATGGCTGATTTATGGAGAGAAAATGGAGTTTCTCACAATCTGAGCTTTGTGCTGCGTCAGTGTTTCGTTGTGTAGTGGAAGTAGTGTCAGTAGTCAGTTAAAACGTTGTAGCTCTGGAAGAAAGGGACTTTGTAACGGCAGCCCCAAACCAAATACACACATCATGTGCAAATAAGTTGCCGAAACTGAAGAAGAGTCTGTTTCGTGAGTGCAACACTATTTGTGTGTTTGGTTCCATCCATCCGTTTTCTAACTCGCTTATCGCGAGAGTTGCTGATGCATCTCCAGCAGTTGCATATTTAGGTTTATATTGTACATATTTCATACTTTAGTTGCACTTTTACAACTGGATTTTCTTTCATTGTACATGTGTAAATCCAAAGTAATTCAAAGTCTTTCTATCTTGTTATTAGAGGATGATCAGGGTCTCTGCTCCAACTCTTTATTTCTAATGGGTCGATTTGTCCAATTTTAGATATTTTTCCATGTAGAGTTTTTTTTTGGGGCTTCTGGGAGAAGCTTTTTGCAATATAGCCCTTTGTTTCAAACTGCTTTTCAGCATTATGGAGAGGAAGATACAGCGGAAACGCTATAAAACCATCAGAAAAGGTTTGTTTGGAATGTTGCCATACAAGATGGCGCCCAGCGACGTAAACGTCACACGCAGTGAACAGATAAAAATTAAGAAATGATTTAAGATCAATTTTCTACATCTGGGAAGCAATTGAACAAATTCGTGAGCTTCACACATTTGAAATTTTAAGTGTCAGGTGTTTTAAACAGACATTTGATGAAGTACATTTGTCGCCTTTCTTGTTGATGCATAAAATATATACATATAGAAAACTTTCACACATAACATGTATTGCATGCATGAGAAATATTTCTCTCAGCAAACTGACAATGACTGAGAGCTCTGGCTCGGATGAAATTTACAGTTCGGACAACCACCTCCATTACATGGTGCATTTTTAGTGACTTGCAGCTTAATGCTTCCTGATGCAAAATACAATGAAATGTCCAAAACTCCCTCCTTTATTTGCAGCTTGTACTTTCTCTCTGAACTTTGTCACAACACCTGTCTTTTTCCCAATCATTGACGGCGCACCATCAGTAGCCAGGCTTACGGCGCGGGACCGGTCCATCCCAACTCGTCCATCCCGACTCGGTCCGGCGCTCCAACAACAGAGCAGAAAATGACTTCAGATGTCGTAGTGTCGGCCATTTTTATTAATTTTTTCTTCAATGGTAATGGTCCGGCTGGGGGCATTTAGACCCCGGGCCGGGCTAAATCGTTCGGCGGGCCGCTTCCTGTCTAACTTAGAAAAGCAAATAAGAAAGGAACAAAACTAAACAACTATTAACCTACAAATAAATTCATGTTTATAACTCAACCACAAGGATTTAAAGTGCACGAAAATTAGATTTAACTATTATTCAAAGTAATAAAAGAAGTAATGTATTGAAATAATACAGTTTACTATTAAATACTAACAATAATCCCTACGACATTTAATTTTGTAATCAATAAAATTATTTTTTTAATCCGTTCATTTGAGAATTTTCCAAATGTCAGCTGGATTTGTCGACTGATGTGTATCTCTGTCTACGTTGTTGAATTTTCAATGTTATTTTGTTCATTTCTGTCTTAAACTGTGAACAATTTCTACTATTTACTTCAGTAAAGTTAACAATTATTCTTTTTATCTGTTTGCTTGTCCAGATTCCCTGAAGTGTAACGTTTATAACCAGGAGAGGAGATCCACTCTGGATGAGTTAGAACCTCTGCAGGTGAAACAAGAACAGGAAGAGCAAGAAGATCATCAGATAAAGTGGCAGAGAAAGAAGTTTACTGCACTCAGGGTGAAGAACTGATTGCATTAAAAACTGGAGACTGATACCTGCATGGTGGTTCCTGTTGATGAGCAAAAACATACCAAACTGAATCAGAACCAAACAGGAACCAAGACATGTTAAAAAAAGCCTGATGAAACTGAGAACCAACATCAGGACAGAAGAAAACCTTTATCAGGTGTCATCTGTAAAAAACAATTGACTGCCAAATATGCTGTCAGTGATCATATCAGAATTCATAAGGGTGAAAACCGTTTTCATGTGTGAACTGTGGAAAAAGTTTTAGTGAAAAACAGCATTTAACTCGGCACATGAGGATTCACACTGGTGAAAAGCCGTTTCATGTGGGAACTGTGGAAAAAGTTTCAGTCATAAACAGAGTTTAACTCAGCACATGAGGATTCACACTGGTGAAAAGCCGTTTTCATGTGTGAACTGTGGAAAAAGTTTTAGTGGAAAACAGCATTTAACTCGGCACATGATGATTCACACTGGTGAAAAGCCGTTTTCATGTGTGAACTGTGGAAAAAGTTTTAGTCGAAAACAGCATTTAACTCGGCACATGATGATTCACACTGGTGAAAAGCCGTTTTCATGTGTGAACTGTGGAAGAAGTTTTACTGAAAAAAGGCATTAACTCAACACATGATGATTCACACTGGTGAAAAGCCGTTTTCATGTGTGAACTGTGGAAAAAGCTTTAGTCATAAACTTTGTTTAACTCAGCACATGACGATTCACACTGGTGAAAAGCCGTTTTCATGTGTGAACTGTGGAAAAAGTTTTAGTCGTAAACAGCATTTAACTCAACACATGATGGTTCACACTGGTGAAAAGCCGTTTCATGTGTGAACTGCGGAAAAAGTTTTAGTAAAAAAAAGGCATTAACTCAACACATGATGATTCACACTGGTGAAAAGCCGTTTTCATGTGTGAACTGTGGAAAAAGTTTTAGTCATAAACAGAGTTTAACTCAGCACATGAGGATTCACACTGGTGAAAGCCGTTTTCATGTGTGAACTGTGGAAAAAGTTTTAGTCATAAACTTTGTTTAAAACGGCACATGATGATTCACACTGGTGAAAAGCCGTTTTCATGTGTGAACTGTGGAAAAAGTTTTAGTCATAAACTTTGTTTAACTAGGCACATGAGGATTCACACTGGTGAAAAGCCGTTTTCATGTGTGAACTGTGGAAAAAATTTTAGTGGAAAACAGCATTTAACTCGGCACATGATGATTCACACTGGTGAAAAGCCGTTTTCATGTGTGAACTGTGGAAAAAGTTTTAGTCGAAAACAGCATTTAACTCGGCACATGATGATTCACACTGGTGAAAAGCCGTTTTCATGTGTGAACTGTGGAAGAAGTTTTAACTGAAAAAAAGGGATTAACTCAACACATGATGATTCACACTGGTGAAAAGCCGTTTTCCATGTGTGAACTGTGGAAAAAGTTTTAGTCATAAACTTTGTTTAACTCGGCACATGATGATTCACACTGGTGAAAAGCCGTTTTCATGTGTGAACTGTGGAAAAAGTTTTAGTCGTAAACAGCATTTAACTCAACACATGATGATTCACACTGGTGAAAAGCCGTTTTCATGTGTGAACTGTGGAAAAAGTTTTAGTGGAAAAAAGGCATTAACTCAACACATGATGATTCACACTGGTGAAAAGCCGTTTTCATGTGAGAACTGTGGAAAAAGTTTTTAGTCATAAACTTTGTTTAATCAGCACATGAGGATTCACACTGGTGAAAAGTCTTAAAAGTTCACTATTAATTTCATTGTAATAACATTTTAATTAAGTTGTTAAATGTGATATTTATTTGCACCAAGGATGTGTGTTTGTAGCAGTATGAAGCAGGCCGATTTGAGAAGCTAAATGCCTGAAGCCGCAGCTACACTGATAGCTTGACTAGACGAAATATGTTATCACCTTAGCAGGAGAATGGATCAAACTAGAAGTCCTGAGAAACTCTTGTTTTGTAGCCCAGAGAAACAAGAAACAAGAGAAAAGTTTTTATAAACCTCAAGAAATTTACAGACAGGATCTTCAAGAGCTACGAAAATGTGCTTGGACGACAACAGCTGCATGGATGCAGGATGACAACATTGTTTGAGCAGAGACTTGTGACTGAAATCTGGTCTCCTTCTATACAAATGATTTGTAAGCAACGCCTCAATGTAATAAATATTGAGTTGTATGAGAGCACGTTAGAACTGGCCTGGAGACGGAGATAGCAGACATCCTGAAGCTGGCTCTCCATTCATTCTATTGCATTTAAAACTTCAACTGTATCTCTTTCGTCATATTGTGAAATGTTTGATAAATGTTTTGTGTTCAGATCCAACAGTTTCCTTGAGAGATTTTCTTGCTGTTGTTTTGTAATTGTTTTGCTTACAAATATTCATGCCTTACAATAAGTAATTATCTTGTTTGGATTAAAAACATTTAATCATTCTTATTCAGCGGTTTCATTTATGCATTATAACAAGTAATCGTCTCACAAAGTTTCAATGTTCCAGAATCTTATTGTAGCATTTATAATTATTAATGTTATAATATGTGCTTTTAATGCTTCTTGGGATTTATTTGAACATTGTTCTGCAAAAGCAGTGAAAAGGTCAACTGCCATTCTCAGTGCTCTTGTGGACCATTGTGACTAATTTCATGCATTAACAGAGTTTGACTGGACATGGACTCCCTTCCAGAACATTCTCACAAGATTGGACTTGAGGGATTAATTGGTATTATTCTACTCTGTATAGAGAAAGTGTGAGGGATGGATGATGTTTATCTTAATACACTAATTATCAAAAATACAATGTGCTGTTATGCACTGACTTTACATTTTCTTTGATGATTAGATTAAAAAAAATCCATTTTAAAATTTTATGAAATCACTCATTGATTGTTCATGATTTTTTAAAAGTTTGGTTGATTATTATTGTCTTCAGTAATTCTCTGTGTGTCTTTTGTCGTAGTTGTATTTTTGTTTTTTCTGCTCTTTTCTATTACGAGGAAAACATTTCACGTTCTGCCACGAGAAGTGGCACTGAGAAAAATCTGTAGTTGTGATGATCATAGGATCCACAGGTGGCAGTAATGCAATGACATGAATGCAGTTAGTCACAAAACACCAAAGAGAAGAAGACAAAAGAGCAAAAGAGATGAAATGAGGTTATGGCTGTTCATAACAGAATTATTTAAATCTGAAGACAAAGGTATAGTTTGGAGAGGAAGCAAGAAGATTTGGAAAATTAGGTGGGATATAAATAAATGGAAGGCATTTATATACAATTGATGTAGTAATGGTTAGAGGAATAAACAGGAGGGAGGAGATAATTATGAATAGAATAAGAACCAGTCAGTTTTTTTTAAATGGAACTCTTTTTAAGATGGGGAAACATCTTACTGGTTTATGAAGTTGGTGTGATTCTATGGAACATGTTTTTATTAGTTGTAGAAAATATGTAAATCAAAGATACGAGAATTTGAGACACAGATATGAGGATCCAATAGGTGGCAGTAGTACAAGAGCAATGGATGAAAACTGCCGTTACAATGTAAAGGAGAAGAAGAAGCAAAAGGAGAAGAAGAAGAAACAGAAGAAGACAGAGAGGACAGCACATGGTCTGTTTTGTTGAATGTTTGAGTGTTTCTCTAATAAATATCTCCAGTCCAGCTTAAACAAGTGAATCAGCGAGCAGTGAACTGCAGAAACATTGACAGAGTTTAAAGAAATCATCGTCCAGTCGGAGGAAGAGATGGATGATCAGCGCAGACTGCTTGATTTCTCCCGGACTCCCCAGATCATCTTACACCAAATAGGTAGGAAACAGCAGCGTTTGGATGCAGGTTAAGGTCTAAATGTCTAGTGTTACTTCACTATTGTATCCCACTTTATGTTGGATAATTACATAAAATTCTTATGAAATATATTTTCAGATGTGTTTATGTGATAAAATTTGGAAAAGTTCAAGGGTTAATACTTTTGAAGCCACGGGAGAATCAATGCAGTGAAGATGTGGCGCACCTAAAACTGCCACCCCATTATTTATTTTGGATGTATTAATATTTATTAAATAATTTTAAAATATTTTAATGTATGACTTATTCGATTTATTCCAAAAATGAACAAGTTATATTTTGTTTGTTTCGGAGCAGCAGTGGCGAAGCGGAACTTTTGTTTGGGGGACGTTGCTCCCGGGTTGGTTTTAAAGTGGAGTTCCGTTTTTTTTTTTTTGTTTTGTTTTGTTTGGGTGACTTCTCTCTTAAATGATGGAAGTTTTTATTTACTTCAATGAAGTGAATTCCTAATTTTCTCTGTTTTATTCTCCAGATCACCTACAACATAACGTTTATGAGGATGAGCTAAGTCAGCAGGAGAGGAGATCCACTCTGGACCAGGAGGAGTTAGAACCTCTGCTGGTGAAACAAGAACAGGAGAGCCAGAAAATCATCAGATAAAAGGAGAACCGAAGGATCTAGAACACCTGCAGATAAAAGTGGAAGAGAAAGAAGTTTACTACATTCAGGGTGAAGAGCTGATTCAATTAAAACAGGAGACTGATACCTGCATGGTGGTTCCTGTTGATGAGCAAACATACCAAACTGAATCAGAACCAAACAGGAACCAAGACATGTTAAAAAAGCCTGATGAAACTGAGAACCAACATCAGGACAGAAGAAAACCTTTCTCATGTATCATTTGTAAAAAGCGTTTTGCCTTCAGATCTGCTTTTGAGGCTCACATGAAAACTCATACTGGTAAAAAGCCATTTTTATGTCTGACTTGTGGAAAACGTTTTTGTCAAAAAGAGGTTTTAACTCGACACATGACGATTCACACAGGAAAATGCCGTTTTTGTGTGTGATCTGTGGTAAATATTTTTGTCAAAAAAGGCTTTTAACTGGTCACATGAGGTGTCATACAGATGAAAAGTCTTTCATGTGTGATCTGCGAAAAGCAATTTTCTTTCAAATCTGCTTTCGATGCTCACAAGAGAACTCATAGGAAGGAAAAGCCTTTTCATGTGGTACCTGTGGACAATCTTTTAGCCAAAAACACGTTTTAACTAATCACATGATGGTTCACATCGGTGTAAAGCCTTTTTCATGTGAGAACTGCGGAAAATGCTTTACTTTCAAGTCTGCTTTCAATGTTCATGTGAGAACTCACACAGGAGAAAAGACTTTTCTATGCGTCATCTGTGGGAAAAGTTTTAGTTGCAAACAATATTTATCTGAGCACATGACGATTCACTCAGGTGAAAAGCCGTTTTCATGTATGACCTGTGGAAAGTTTTGCTTTCAAATCTGCTTTTGATGCTCATAGAACTCACACTGTGGAGAACCCCCTTTTAATGCGTCACTTGTGGGAAATGTTTCAGTCAAAACATGTTCTACTTAATCATATTGTAATTCACACAATACGAGGCCTTTTTGGTGTCTTATTTGTGGAAAAGGTTTGAGTAAAAAATTTTATTTAACTGTCCACATGAGAAATCACTCGGGTAGTTATTAATTTAGAGCGCAAAAAAAAAGAAATTCTAATAAAAAAAGCCTAATTTGTCATTTTATTCCTGACCATAACATGGTTGTCATGGGTGACATGAATGCAGACATCTCAGATAAAAACTCAGTTTGCTAAACACCATTTTTTTTTTACAATTCTAATCTAGTATTGTCAAGTAAAGAGCGTCTGCCAGCTGCTAGCTACATTTATGTAATTGAAGCCTGGCATACTGTGTCTTGGTTGGACCATTGTATGACTACAGCAGATGCTCATCTTGCTATGCTATACCTAAATATCTTATGCAATATGTCCACTGTTGACCACATCCCCTTCGAGGTGTCAACTAAATGTGAACAGTAATCAAATAGCTCATTACTATGCCCAAACTGATCAATTGTTATGTACCATTAAAATACCAAGAGAGGCAGTTACTTGTTCAGACGGTAACTGCTCTATTATTGGACACAGAGCCAATATAACTGGATTATATTCTAATATAATTGAAGCTACTGGGAGCTGGCCTTCCTTATGATAAAAGTAATATAAAGATTCAAAACAGACCAGGCTGCAACACCTATGTGTCTAAATACCACAGTGAAGCTACTACTTCTTGGGCTCTAGCAGGTAAACCTAGGCAGGGCCCTTTATTTGAACATAAAAAGCGGTCTAATGCAAAATACAAATATGCACTATGGTTCATTATCCAGAATAAGAAAACCATGAGGGCTGACTGCGTGGCAAAAAAGCTTATAGGTAAGGATACAAAAGCCTTTTAGAAAGAGGTTAAAACCATCAATAACAGTAAATCCTCTCTCCCTTGCACTGTCAATGGCGCTTCTGGGACGAATATGATTGTTGATTTTTGGCAACGTCACTACAGAAATTATTTTCCTGTGTATACAGTGAACCCTTTCAAGTTGACAAGGTTAGTACTGTAGAAATGATCAAAACACACGAGGTCTATCAAGCAATTAAGGAACTGTCTGTAAATAAATCTGAAGGAATGGAGTTCAAGGGTCGCCCCTCTTCTTGCCTTGTGTTTCACTGATTTTATTATTCCTGGTTTTATTCCTGATAGCTTGATGAATGTACTTCTACTTCCGGTGATTTAAAAAAAAAAGCTGGTAAAATAGGCAGCTCTGATAACTATAACCTAGTACACACTCTGAAGTCTTTGAACTTATTCTTTTGCCAAAATTTGCAGATTGTTATGTCTGTAGACAATCAATTTGGGTTCAAGTCCAACCTGATACATGAGAATTACTGGATAATTATACAGTAAAAACTCTACAGTTTTTCTGTGTTTTTAGACGCCACTAAGGCTTTTGATCGTGTAAATCAGAAAAAACTAATTTTAAAATTGTGCAACGCTGTTGTGGGCAAATATATAGTAAGATGTCTGTCCTATTGGTGTGCTAATCAAACTATGCAGGTCAAATGGGACAAGTGTATGTCTGCATCCTTTCGTCTGAGATAAGGAAGCATTTTATTTCCTATGTTGTTTAATTTTCATGTGAATGATCTCTCTAATCTCCTGAACCTGTGTAGAACTGGCTGCATGGATGGTGAAACTATTATTAATCATTTAATGTATGCTGATGACCGAGACGTTTTAGTCCCAGTTCAGCTGGTCTTCAGAAACTGCATCATGTTGGTAACCTACATGATAAATTCAATCCATCAAAAGTATCTTGATCTGTTGCACTAAGGAGGAAAAAAATAGGGCATTTCCAAATTTCAAGCTGTCTGGGACTCTATTGAATTTCTCTAATGAAGTAAAATATCTTGGTCATGTGTCGACAGACTGTCTGTGATTTACCGTCAGGTCCGAATGTCATCTGCTCAGGCAAATATCCTTGTTTAGATCATATTGTACATCACTGTATACTGCACATTTGTGGTGCAACGTTCAAAGAGCCAGTCTTCAAAGATTGAAGGTGGCTGACAATGACTTTTGTTAAATAAGCCCAGATGGACCAGTGCCAGTGAACTGTTTGTATCCGCTCGCGTCAGCATTTTGATGGCTGTTTTAAGAAAGCTTATGTTTAATTTTATTTGTCATATAAACGAGTCTAATAATAGCATTATCCTACTGTTGATGAAATATATTGCAGTAAAATATATTGCAGTAAAATACTCATCTGTACTCTGGAGACATTGGTATGACTGCCTCCTGAAACGCTAGTAGCCGTTATTTTATGTATTTTTTCTACTTTTATCGATTTGTTTTTTCTTCTTCTTTTTTTATGTAATTTGGACTTTGAGTCTGTAATAAAATCTATCTAAATCTATCTATAGTCTTCAACTTATTGAGTAAAATCTGCTATGTGGCTTGACTTAGATAGGTTGGATAAGGAGGCTATTAAACAAGAAGTTATTGATATGCCAGTAAAATGATTTAAATCTGAAGACAAAGGTATAGTTTGGAGAGGAAGCAAGAAGATTTGGAAAATTAGGTGGGATAATGAAATAAATGGAAGTCATTTATATACAATTGATGTAGTAATGGTTAGAGGAATAAACAGGAGGGAGAGATAATTATGAATAGAATAAGAACCAGTCAGTTTTTTTTAAATGGAACTCTTTTTAAGATGGGGAAACATCTTACTGGTTTATGTAGTTGGTGTGATTTTATGGAACATGTTTTTATTAGTTGTAGAAAATATGTAAATCAAAGATATGAGAATTTGAGACATAGATATGAGGATCCAATAGGTGGCAGTAGTGCAAGAGCAATGGATGCAAACTGCCGTTACAATGTAAAGGAGATGAAGAAGCAAAAGGAGAAGAAGAAGAAGAAGAAGAAGACAAAGAGGACGGCACATGGTCTGTTTTGTTGAATGTTTGAGTGTTTCTCTAATAAATATCTCCAGTCCAGCTTAAACAGTTAATTAGCGAGCAGTGAACTGCAGAAACATTGACAGAGTTTAAAGAAATCATCGTCCAGTCGGAGGAAGAGATGGATGATCAGCGCAGACTGCTTGATTTCTCCGGACTCCCCAGATCATCTTACACCGAATAGGTAGGAAACAGCAGCGTTTGGATGCAGGTTAAGGTCTAAATGTCTGCACCTTTCTGCATGAGGATCATTTTAGTAAACGCTCTTTTCCCGGATAAATGTTTTGTTAGCAGGTAAATGAACGCAGACATCACAATGAGAATGGCTGATTTATGGAGAGAAAATGGAGTTTCTCACAATCTGAGCTTTGTGCTGCGTCAGTGTTTCGTTGTGTAGTGGAAGTAGTGTCAGTAGTCAGTTAAAACGTTGTAGCTCTGGAAGAAGGGACTTTGTAACGGCAGCCCCAAACAAATACACACATCATGTGCAAATAAAGTTGCCGAAAGTGAAGAAGAGTCTGTTTCGTGAGTGCAACACTATTTGTGTGTTTGGTTTCCATCCATCCGTTTCTAACTCGCTTATCGAGAGTTGCTGATGCATCTCCAGCAGTTGCATATTTAGGTTTATATTGTACATATTTCATACTTTAGTTGCACTTTTCCAACTGGATTTTCTGTCATTGTACATGTGTAAATCCAAAGTAATTCAAAGTCTTTCTATCTTGTTATTAGAGGATGATCAGGGTCTCTGCTCCAACTCTTTATTTCTAACGGGTCGATTTGTCCTAATTTTAGATATTTTTCCATGTAGCGTTTTTTTGGGCTTCTGGGAGAAGCTTTTCACAATATAGCCCACTTTGTTTCAAACTGCTTTTCAGCATTATGGAAGAGGAGGATACAGCGGAAACGCGATAAAACCATCAGAAAATGTTTGTTTTGGTATGTTGCCATACAAGATGGCGCCCAGCGAAGTAAACGTCACACACAGTGACGTCACTTCCAAGCCTCGGACTTTCAGCAAATGGACCCACAGTTCTTCCAGTCTAACTTAGAAAAGCAAATAATAAAGGAACAAAAACTAAACAACTATTAACCTACAAATAAATTCATGTTTATAACTCAACCCCAAAAATTTAAAGTGTACAAAAATTACATTTAAATATTATTCAAAGTAATAAAAAAATAATATATTGAAATAATACAGTTTACTATTAAATACTAACAATAATCCCTACAACGTTTAATTTTGTAATAAATAAAATATATATTTTTTATCAGTTCATTTGAGAATTCTCCAAATGTCAGCTGGATTTGTCAACTGATGTGTATCTCTGTCTACGCTGTTGAATTTTCAATGTTATTTTGTTGATTTCTGTCTAAAACTGTGAACAATTTCTCCTATTTACTTCAGTAAAGTTAACAATTTCTCTCTTCTCTGTTTCCTTGTCCAGATTCTCTGAAGTGTAACATTTATAACCAGGAGAGGAGATCCACTCTGGACCAGGAGGAGTTAGAACCTCTGCAGGTGAAACAAGAACAGGAAGAGCCAGAAGATCATCAGATAAAAGAAGAACAGAAGGATCTAGAACACCTGCAGATAAAAGTGGAAGAGAAAGAAGTTTACTGCAGTCAGGGTGAAGAGCTGATTGAATTAAAACAGGAGACTGATACCTGCATGGTGGTTCCTGTTGATAAGCAAACATACCAAACTGAATCAGAACCAAACAGAAACCAAGACATCTTAGAAAAGCCTGATGAAACTGAGAACCAACATCAGGACAGAAGAAAACCTTTATCAGGTGTCATCTGTAAAAAACAATTGATTGTCAAATATGCTGTCAGTGATCATATCAGAATTCATGAGGGTGAAAAGCCGTTTTCATGTGTGAACTGTGGAAAAAGTTTTAGACATAAACAGAATTTAACTAAGCACATGAGGATTCACACTGGTGAAAAGCCGTTTTCATGTGGGAACTGTGGAAAAGTTTCGGTCGAAAAGAGTATTTAACTCAGCACATGAGGATTCACTCTGTGAAAAGCCGTTTTCATGTGGGAACTGTGGAAAAAGTTTTAGACATAAATATAGTTTAACTCAGCACATGAGGATTCACACTGGTGAAAAGCCGTTTTCATGTGTGAACTGTGGAAAAAGTTTTAGTGAAAAAACGGCATTAACTCAGCACACATGAGGATTCACACTGGTGAAAAGCCGTTTTCATGTGGGAACTGTGGAAAAAGTTTCGGTCGAAAAGAGTATTTAACTCAGCACATCAGGATTCACTCTGGTGAAAAGCCGTTTTTATGTGTGAACTGTGGAAAAAGTTTTAGTGAAAAACAGAATTTAACTAAGCACATGAGGATTCACACTGGTGAAAAGCCGTTTTCATGTGTGAACTGTGGAAAAAGATTTAGACATAAATATAGTTTAACTCTGCACATGAGGATTCACACTGGTGAAAAGCCGTTTTCATGTGTGAACTGTGGAAAAAGTTTTAGTGAAAAACAGAATTTAACTAAGCACATGAGGATTCACACTGGTGAAAAGCCGTTTTCATGTGTGAACTGTGGAAAAAGTTTTAGTCAAAAACAGGATTTAACTCAGCACATGATGATTCACTCTGGTGAAAAGCCGTTTTCATGTGTGAACTGTGGAAAAAGTTTTAGTCTAAAACAGAAATTAACTCGGCACATGATGATTCACTCTGGTGAAAAGCCGTTTTCATGTGTGAACTGTGGAAAAAGTTTTAGTCTAAAACAGAAATTAACTCGGCACATGATGATTCACTCTGGTGAAAAGCCGTTTTCATGTGTGAACTGTGGAAAAAGTTTTAGTCAAAAACAGAATTTAAGTCGGCACATGAGGATTCACACTGGTGAAAAGCCATTTTCATGTGTGAACTGTGGAAAAAGTTTTAGACATGAACAGCATTTAACTCAGCACATGAGGATTCACACTGGTGAAAAGCCGTTTTCATGTGTGAACTGTGGAAAAAGTTTTAGTCAAAAACAGGATTTAACTCGGCACATGATGATTCACACTGGTGAAAAGCCATTTTCATGTGGGAACTGTGGAAAAAGTTTTAGACATAAACTGGATTTAACTCGGCACATGAGGATTCACACTGGTGAAAAGCCGTTTTCATGTGTGAACTGTGGAAAAAGTTTTAGTCGTAAACAGCATTTAACTAAGCACATGATGATTCACACTGGTGAAAAGCCATTTTCATGTGTGAACTGTGGAAAAAGTTTTAGTGAAAAATGGGCATTAACTCAGCACATGATGATTCACTCTGGTGAAAAGATATTTTCATGTGGGAACTGTGGAAAAAGTTTTAGTGAAAAACGGGCATTAACTCAGCACATGAGGATTCACACTGGTGAAAAGCTGTAAAAGTATTTTCTGTACATGTCCTATGTTGAGGTTCACTATAGATTTGATTTTGTTAAAAAACTAGAATGAAAGACTGGAGGGGTTTCATGTCTATAAAGCTGAAAATTTTAGTATTTAAATGTGATCATATGGACGTTGTGCAACCATCCAACAATAATGATAAACTGTATGTTATTGTACTTATATACTGTTTATATCAGACTGTATGTTGTGTTTGTACAACGTGAAGAGCAAAAGCTCAGCTCAGAGCCCTGAGGAGAGCCAGTACTGATGCTGATAGATGAAGAGACATTGTGGTCCATTGTGACTAATTTCATGCATTAACAGAGTTTGACTGGACATGGACTCCCTTCCAGAATATTCTCACAAGATTGGACTTGAGGGATTGATTTGTATTATTCTATTATGTATAGAGAAAGTGTGAGGGATGGATGTTGTTTATCTCAATACACTTATAATCAAAAATACAATGTGCTGTTATGCACTGACTTTACATTTTCTTTGATGATTAGATAAAAAATCCATTTAAAAACTTTATGAAATCACTCATTGATAGTTCTTGATTTTTTTAAAGTTTGGTTGATTATTGTTGTCTTCAGTAATTCTGTGTGTCTTTTGTCTTAGTTGTATCTCTATTTTTTCTGCTCTCTTATATTACGAGGAAAACATTTCACGTTCTGCAACGAGAACTGGCACTGAGAAAATCTGTAGATGTGATGATCGTAGGATCCACAAGGTGGCAGTAATGCAATGACATGAATGCAGTTAGTCATAAAACCCCAAAGAAGAAGAAGACAGCAAAAGAGATGAAACGAGGTTATGGCTGTTCATAACAGAATTATTTAAATCTGAAGACAAAGGTATAGTTTGGAGAGGAAGCAAGAAGATTTGGAAAATTAGGTGGGATATAAATAAATGGAAGGCATTTATATACAATTGATGTAGTAATGGTTAGTGGAATAAACAAGGGAGGAGATAATTATGAATAGAATAAGAACCAGTCAGTTTTTTAAATTGAACTCTTTTTAAGATGGGGAAACATCTTACTGGTTTATGAAGTTGGTGTGATTCTATGGAACATGTTTTTATTAGGTATAGAAAATATGTAAATCAAAGATTTGAGAATTTGAGACATAGATATGAGGATCCAATAGGTGGCAGTAGTACAAGAGCAATGGATGCAAACTGCCGTTACAATGTAAAGGAGAAGAAGAAAAAGTAGTAGAAGAAGAAGAAGAAGAAGAAGAAGACAGTGAGGACGGCACGTGGTCTGTTTTGTTGAATGTTTGAGTGTTTCTCTAATAAATATCTCCAGTCCAGCTTAAACCAGTTAATCAGCGAGCAGTGAACTGCAGAAACATTGACAGAGTTTAAAGAAATCATCGTCCAGTCGGAGGAAGAGATGGAGGATCAGCGCAGACTGCTTGATTTCTCCCGGACTCCCGAATAGCACTATATGAGAAATTTGTAGTTGTGATGATCGTAGGATCCACATGGTGGCGGTAATGCGATGACATGAATGCAGTTAATCATAAAATCCCAAAGAAGAAGACAAAAAAAAAACTGCAGCAGAAGAAAACAAAAGAGATGAAATGAGGTTATGGCTGTTCATAACAGAATACGTGAACAACATAAAAATGTAATATAATTTTGGATTCCTGCTCATGTGGGTATTTTGGGTAACGAAAGAGCAGATAGGTTGGCTGAGGAGGCTATTAAACAAGAAGTTGTTGATATGCCAGTAAAGTGATTTAAATATGAAGGCAAAAGTATAGTTTGGAGAGGAAGGAAGAAGATTTGGAAAATTAGGTGGGATAATGAAATAAGTGGAAGTCATTTATATACAATTGATGTAGTAATGGTTAGCGGAAAAAACAGGAGGGAGGAGATAATTATGAATAGAATAAGAACCAGTCAGTTTTTTTAAATGGAACTCTTTTTAAGATGAGGAAACATCTTACTGGTTTATGAAGTTGGTGTGATTTATGGAACATGTTTTATTAGTTGTAGAAAATATGTAAATCAAAGATATTAGAATGAGACATAGATATGAGGATCAATAGGTGGCAGTAGTGCAAGAGCAATGGATGCAAACTGCCGTTACAATGTAAAGGGGAAGAAGAAGAAAAAGTAGTAGAAGAAGATTTGATTTGATTTTTACAAAACATTATTTACAATAATAATAAAACAATTTTATTTTTTTGTTGTTTTACAATAATCCTATGTCATACATTACAAAAAAATACATTATAATAAAACATCAGTATAAATTAGTTCATTATTTTCTGAAATGATGCACAACACTGTCACATCCCCATAACTCTAAAAACCCTGCACATTCCCAGTGGCCCTGTGGAAAGCAAACTCCAAACTCAGCCTCGCCTTGATGTTTACTTTCCACAGAGCCACAACATCAACTTGAGGTCCATCCTGCATCTTGTCTCTTCGAGTTATATATATATAGCTAATTTTGCCTCGGCTAATAAATAATTTAAAAGCCTTGACTTAAAACTAGTCGCTTTACTATGACGTACTCCGTTAATAAATAGTGCGGTAAAAATCATTTTAAAAAGACTAAAAACAGTCGATAAAAAACTAAAAAAGACTATCAATCGTGTGCAATCTATAAAAACATGAAAAACTCTCTGACAACCTACAAAATGGACACTCATTTATAAAACCAGGACTAATCACCGATAAAAACGCGTTGGTGGCTATAGCGCCATGGAGTATCCTCCACTGGAGGTCGCCAATCTTTTTTCTAATCGGCGGTTTGTACATTGTCCTCCAGTGGATTGGTTGTCCTTTCAGTCTTTCAACCCACACGCTGACGTCCCTCTTTCGAAGTGTTCTCTTGTTTAGGATTTTCACACAGTTTTTATATAAAGTCTTTGGTGCCACTTTGCACAAATCCATTTCTGAGTCCATGGTCTTTAGCAGAGGACCGCTGTCCTCTTCAAAGCTTGGACTCAGAAGAACCTTAGGAAAAGGATCTGTTTCTTTTGGCAGGCATGCTCCATCCTTGTATGCCTGCAATAAACTCTTCTTTTTCCAGTCAATCTTTCTCTTATTCTCATCAGGACACGTTCCATCATTCTTGTAGACCTTACTTTCAGTGCGGCAGCGACCTCCTGGGCATCGCCAAAGTCTGCTCCTGATGCTCGGATCAGCCTCTTTAAGGTCATCATTCCGGCTCTAGACAGCGTCTCTGTTAGTCCCAGGAACGTGTCCTCTCTAACATCCAGTCTTCCTCCGTACACCAAGGGTTCTTCTAATAGCCAATGCAGAGAATCAGTCATTTCCGCTCTACGCAATCTAAAAAGAGCACATGATTTAAAAACGCTCTGATAAAATTGCGGAGTTCCTTTAACCTTAAAAGACTAAAATTTGTTAAAAACAGAGCAGCATCCAATCCCAAGGAATTCACGCATCTTAGAATGCAACTGGCTACATCCTTCCACACAGGAGATCCTATCAGGTACTTTTGTAAAAACTGTATCCTAAACACAGTGACTCTACTGGCCAGGTGGACAAGGCCCTGGCCCCCTCTTCTCTGGATAAAAACAACACCGACTGTGGCACCCAGTGACGATTGTTCCAGAAAAAATTAATCATTTCCTTCTGTATTCTTGCCAGCAGCCCTGACGGTGGATCTAGTACAATGAGCTTGTGCCAGAGTTGTGATGCGACCAGATTATTAAGCACTAACACTCTTCCTCTGTACGACATTTTCATGCAACCATTTCCATTTTGCAAGTTTGTTTGATATTTTTTGTTCTAGGTTTTGCCAGATTTTTCAACAAAACTTTTCTCGCCTAAATATTTTAGGCCATCTTTTCTCCAGGTCATGCCTTTGGGGAGAGCCGGGAGTCCGTCGGGCCACTCGCCAACAGCCAGGGCTTCACTTTTTCCCCAATTTACTTTGGCGGCAGACAGCATGGAGAACTTTCTTATGATTTCTGTTAAAACGCTGACGTCTTTTTGATCTTTAATAAAAACCACGAGATCGTCAGCATAGGCAGATAAAACCAATTTGTCTTTAAAACCGGGTAAAACCAAGCCGTGAATGTCTGATCGCATCTTCTTTAAAAGGGGTTCCAGGGAGAGTGCATAGAGCATTCCCGAGAGCGCGCAGCCCTGTCGAACGCCTCTCTAAAAGGAGCACACAGGCTGCCATTGATCTTCAGCACACTCTCAATGTCACCGTACAACACCTGGATCTTGGCAATAAGACCCTTGCTGAACCCAAACCTCCTCATTACTTTCCAGAGGAAGTCGTGTTCAACGTGGTCAAAAGCCTTTTCTTGATCTAATGAAATCAAGCCTGTCTGTACACCCAAAATATCCCGAATTAGGTAGACATGTCCACCATGGACCTGCCGGGGACGCAGTAGGTCTGGTCCCGGTGGATGACCTGCTCCATGGCTTTTCCTATTCTCGTGGCCAGGGCCTTCGAGAGGATTTTATAGTCCGTACAGAGGAGGGACACAGGGCGCCAGTTTTTAATCTCCTGCAGGTTGTCCTTTTTCAGCAGCAGGGTGATGACCGCCCTGCGACAGGATAGGGGGAGCGAACCGGTAGCTAGACTCTCGTTGTACATTTCGAGCATGTCCTGGGCCAGAAGGTCCCAGTAGGCCTTGAAAAACTCCCTGTTAGCCCATCAACGCCTGGGGACCTCTGGCCCTGCATGCTCTGGAGGGCTGTGTGGAGCTCTTGTATGGACCGGTTTTTTCTAAAACCGGTCCAAAAATAAGTTAAAACTCCTTAAAACTCTGATTGTAAGTCAAAGCAGAATTAAAATGCCAGTATGCGCTTCTAGGTAAAATGTTTCTGATAAAAACACTACCTAAAAGCAGCGAATGATCCGTAAAAGCCACAGGTAAGATCTGGCATGTTTTAAACACATTAAAATGGTGTTTAAAACAATAAAAACGATCTAAACGAGCTAAAGAGATTTTACTATAACAATGTGGGACCAGGTAAACTGCCTGGAGCCTGTGTGCATCCTCCTCCATACGTCCACCAGGCCATGAGACGCAACCAGCTGCTTCAAGACGCGTTGGGCCATCGGATGCAGCTCTGTGTGATTTCGATCTAAAAACTCATTCTCAGTACAATTAAAATCCCCACCTATAAAAACATAATCCTCAGTCCCGCAATCACCCAACCGTTCCCCAATTTTCTCATAAAAACGCTTCTTCTCTGCATTGGCTATCGGAGCATAGATGTTAATTAAAACAAAATTAAAAGCTCAAACTTTGTCTTCACTAAAAGACACCGTCCTTGTATGATGTGCTCAGTCTCTATGCTAAGTGGGGTAAAAGCTTTAGAAAAAACAAACCCTACACCTGCACTTTTTGAGGTGCCATGACTCAACACTTTTCCCCCCTCCACTCTTTAACCCATTCTGTTTCAGTCATTTGATCGCTATGTGTTTCTTGTTTGAACAAAACATCAATTCTTTTCTGATTGATCATTTGGTAAACCAAAGCCCTTTTTTTAGCCTCCCTCGCCCCATTAAGATTTAAAGATGCAATCTTAAACGAATTCATAATGAGTAAAAGGCTAAAAAAAAAATACAAAAAACAACCCGTGAGTAATGTTAAAAAGCTATTATGCATCATTAAAACTGTTTTCTAACTTTGTCATTATTTTCTTTAACCTAAAAACCTCTGTGTCCGTAAACCCTGATACTTCTTTGTGTTTTGCATAATATCTTGCAGAGGAATAAAATATTTTTAAGTCAGGAAAATAGCTTTCTATTTTTATACCCCTAAGTCCTTTCGTTTCTTTTATGAATGTTCTAAAAGTTTCTACTGGGTATCTTGGTTCTTTACTCCCTTGTGACATTGAGATCTCACTGGTGTCAGAAAAACAGCTCTCCTCATCACTGCTTTCAGACATTTCTTTCCTCTCTCCAGTTACCTTATTAGCCTGCCTGCTGGCCTGCTCTGCGGTCACCACATTCCTTCTCTTACTCCGTCTCCTTGCCGGAGTATTCGCTTCCAAATCCATTTCCTCCTCTGCCTCACCCTTTTCTTTCTCTGTTCCACCTCTTGCAACTGATTTCTCACTGTTTATTTCTTTCACCTTATCATCCACCTGTCCTCTCCTCTCTCTCCCATATCTCCACACTAGATGTATCATGTTCTCTTTCACTCCTTCCTCCTGCCCCCCTGTACATCTCCACTCTCCCCTTCTACACTCTCACCACCATCACCAGTCAGCCCACCACCACACACCACCGTGCTCTCATTCTCTCTCTCTCACACACTCCTACCACTTCCCTCCACTAACTCAACACTCACTTTCTTCAAAAACTCCCCACCTACCCTCTGTTCCCTTGCTACCGTTGACACCTTGTCTTTCTGTTTAAAATAATGAAAAGTTGTCTCCAGTGGGAGACAACATGTTTTAACAATGGCGACTTACAACCAGATAAGATTTTTCACCGGTGACACCACTTTTCCATGTCTCGATAATTCCTTTACCAAAAACTTGTCGCTTATGAAAGGAGGAACATTAGATAACAACACCCTAGTGCTCGGTAATGTGAGAGGTGACACCTGTAAAAATAAACCATCAATTGATACACCCTTTCCCACCACCTGTTGTGCGTGCTCCACTTTCTCAACAAACAAAAACCACTGCCCCATTTATTCGTGCTGCTGACCTGATGCTCCCGTGCCCAATCAATTCACCCACCGCCAAACAAACTTCCTCCACGCTGCACACAGAGCCAGCACCACCTTGATGCCGTTCTTCCGTGTCAGCGTGGAGAAAGACCCACCACCGACAACACCCACCATTGTTGTCGTGAGACGCGGCAAGCCAGGCACGCCCGACGGCCACACCCCAAACAAACGAACAAAAACCCCTTAAAACGTGATAAAACTAAACACAAGAAAAAACAATTAAACAAGTAAATTAAACACCAAAAAAAAAAAACAGTAAGAAAAGACAAAAGATATAGAAAACCACTCGCTCTCGAGCTCTCTTCCTCCGCTCTTCCACTCACGTCCTCCTCACACCGGAAGAAGAAGTAGAAGAAGACAAAGAGAACGACATGGTCTGTTTTGTAAATGTTTGAGTGTTTTCTCTAATAAATATCTCAAGTCCAGCTTAAACCAGTCCAACTTAAACCAAATTTTTGGCTAATTAAAGTTAGCAAAAAAGTTTTGTGATAGTTTTGTCTTTAAAGTAAAATGAGATTGAAACTGATTTGAAAACTCGGAAAACAATCGAATCTCTGACCGGCGGTTGCCCATCTTTGTCTCACTTTTCGAGTGCTAGGTGAATGATATTTCACCCTATTTGCTCAAATTATCCAGAATAAACAATGTGAATGTCGACTGTCATAAAGTCTCCAAGAAGAAGAATAGGAGGAAGAACAATGAGATGGCGGATGTTCTGTTTTGTTGAATGTTTGAGTTTCTCTAATAAATATCTCCAGTCCAGCTTTAACGAGTTGTCATGGAAAAATTACTGCTAGTCATGTCATGTGAAATGTTTGTGAACTCTGACCAAAAGAATTGAATTTCTTGTAAAGAACTATTTGGGTTACTTGTACAAGGCTGGAAGGTTGTTTTCCACAGCTGCATAAGAACCAGACCGTCTTGCCCTTGTTTTCCTTCCTTATCATTGTATAAAAACTTGCATGTTGTCTCTGTAGTATGGTTGATTATTATTGTCTTCAATAATTTAGTGTTTCTTTTGTCTTAGTTGTATTTTTCTCTTTTCTGTTGCAGCTTATTCTGTTACTAGGAAAAGATTTTAGGTTCTGCAAAGAGAACTGGCAATTTATGAGAAATCTGTAGCTGTAATGATCGTAGGATCCACAAGGTGGCGGTAATGCGATGACATGAATGAACGACAGTCATAAAACTCCAAAGAAGAAGACAAAAAAGAAGAAGAAGAAAAGGTAGAAAGAAGACAGAGAGGCACATGGTCTGTGTTGTTGAATGTTTGAGTGTTTCTCTAATAAATATCTCAGTCCAGCTTAAACCAGTGAATCAGCGAGCAGTGAACTGCAGAAACATTGACAGAGTTTAAAGAAATCATCGTCCAGTCGGAGGAAGAGATGGACGATCAGCGCAGACTGCTTGATTTCTCCCGGACTCCCCAGATCATCTTACACCGAATAGGTAGGAAACAGCAGCGTTTGGATGCAGGTTAAGGTCTAAATGTCTGCACCTTTCTGCATGAGGATCATTTTAGTAAACGCTCTTTTCCGGATAAATGTTTTTGTTAGCAGGTAAATGAACGCAGACATCACAATGAGAATGGCTGATTATGGAGAAAATGGAGTTTCTCACAATCTGAGCTTTGTGCTGCATCAGTGTTTCGTTGTGTAGTGGAAGTAGTGTCAGTAGTCAGTTAAAACGTTGTAGCTCTGGAAGAAGGGACTTTGTAACGGCAGCCCCAACACAAATACACACATCATGTGCAAATAAAGTTGCCGAAACTGAAGAAGAGTCTGTTTCGTGAGTGCAACACTGTTTGTGTGTTTGGTTTCCATCCATCCGTTTTCTAACTCGCCTATTGCGAGAGTTGCTGATGCATCTCCAGCAGTTGCATATTTAGTTTATATTGTACATATTTCATACTTTAGTTGCACTTTTACAACTGGATTTTCTTTCATTGTACATGTGTAAATCCAAAGTAATTCAAAGTCTTTCTATCTTGTTATTAGAGGATGATCAGGGTCTCTTCTCCAATCTTTATTTCTAACGGGTCGATTTGTCCAATTTTAGATATTTTTCCATGTAGCGTTTTTTTGGGCTTCTGGGAGAAGCTTTTCAATATATCCCACTTTGTTTCAAACTGCTTTTCTGCATTATGGAAGAGGAAGATACAGCGGAAAGGTGATAAAACCATCAAAAAATGTTTGTTTGGGTATGTTGCCATACAAGATGGCGCCCAGCGACGTAAACGTCACACGCAGTGACATAACTTCCAAGCCTCTAGAGCAGGGGTGTCAAATTCATTTTGGTTTAGGGGCCGCATTCAGCTCAACCTGATCTCAAGGGGCCGCACAAATTAACTCATTGCAAGATTAAATAGAACTAATGAAAGTGGACTCGTTGATTTTTAAATTAAACAAATTTCACTTTTACAAAAATATATTATGAATAACTTCAGACTTTTTAAGAAAAGTATATACAATTTCAACAATAATTTTACTCAGTTAAACATTTATTTAAATGCATTATGCATAAGAACTGATCACAGTGATTGTACAAAGTTGCAAAACATTTATTCAGTTTTTGGAACTTCAAACACTGTCCTGCATGACAAAATACATCAAACAGATAAAAATTTAGAAATGATTTAAAATCAATTTAAATCATTTCCACCCCGACTCTGTCCATCCCGACTCGGTCCGGCGCTCCAACAACGGAGCGGAAAATGTCTTCAGATGTCGGTCATGGGCACCAACTCTAGAAACTCCTCTGACAGTCAACATCAACTCCACGAATAAATATGGCCAGTTGAGCGACATCTGCAAACATCAGTACTCTCTCTCATCAATGGCAACAGAAAATGCCAGAAATGACTCCGTTTTTCGTTTGAGCTGGTTGTCCAAATTTGCCGATAGTTCTGAAATCCTGTCTGCGACGGTATTTCTAGTCAAGCTAATATTGGAAAAGCTTGTCGCTTCTCAGGACACAACTTGAGCAGCTTCAGCATGCAGTTCTTGCCGAACTCTCCCTTACAGTGAGGCTTTGATGCTAACGCTATTTGGCTAGCAGTTAGTTAGCTGGCTTTCACCGCAGCATCACTGGCCTCGACTCTGGGTGAAAACAGATTGCTGTTTCCTCAGACCGTCAACATTTCATTTATCTTCTGATTTCTCAGTTCTCCTTGCAAGTGCTTGTATTTTTCACCATGCTGAGTTTCATAGTGGCGGTGAATATTGTATTCCTTAAGCACCGAAACCTGCTGCAGGCACACAAGGCACACGGGTTTTCCATTCACCTGCATGAACAAATAAGCAGTCAATTTTTCTTGAAAAATCCGACACTCTGTGTCTACTTTTCTCTTTTTTGAGAAAGACATGTCGTTGATGAGGCTGCCGGGGCCAAAATAACACGCGGATGAAGCGATAGAATCGAAGCTGTTTACAGAACCTGAAGCTCATTTGAGAATTCTCCAAATGTCAGCTGGATTTGTTGACTGATGTGTATCTCTGTCTACGCTGTTGAATTTTCAATGTTATTTTGTTCATTTGTGTCTTAAACTGTGAACAATTTCTACTATTTACTTCAGTAAAGTTAACACTTATTCTTTTTATCTGTTTGCTTGTCCAGATTCTCTGAAGTGTAACGTTTATAACCAGGAGAGGAGATCCACTCTGGACCAGGAGGAGTTAGAACCTTTGCAGGTGAAACAAGAACAGGAAGAGCCAGAAGAACATCAGATAAAAGAAGAAACAGGAGGATCTAGAACACCTGCAGATAAAAGTGGAAGAGAAAGAAGTTTACTGCAGTCAGGGTGAAGAACTGATTGAATTAAAACAGGAGACTGATACCTGCATGGTGGTTCCTGTTGATCAGCAAACATACCAAACTGAATCAGAACCAAACAGGAACCAAGACATCTTAGAAAAGCCTGATGAAACTGAGACCAAAATCAGGACAGAAGAAAACCTTTATCAGTGTCATCTGTAAAAAACAATTGACTGCCAAATGTGCTGTCAGTGATCATATCAGAATTCATAAGGGTGAAAAACCGTTTTCATGTGTGAACTGTGGAAAAAGTTTTAGACATAAACAGAATTTAACTCAACACATGATGATTCACACTGGTGAAAAGCCGTTTTCATGTGTGAACTGTGGAAAAAGTTTTTGTCGAAAACAGCATTTAACTCAACACATGAGGATTCACACTGGTGAAAAACCGTTTTCATGTGTGAACTGTGGAAAAAGTTTTAATCATAAACAGAGTTTAACTCAGCACATGATGATTCACACTGGTGAAAAGCCGTTTTCATGTGAACTGTGGAAAAAGTTTTAGTCATAAACTCTGTTTAACTCAGCACATGAGGATTCACACTGGTGAAAAACCGTTTTCATGTGGGAATTGTGGAAAAAGGTTTAGTCAAAACAGCATTTAACTCAGCACATGATGATTCACACTGGTGAAAAGCCGTTTTCATGTGTGAACTGTGGAAAAAGTTTTAGTGAAAAAAACGGGCATTAACTCAGCACATGAGGATTTACACTGGTGAAAAGCCGTTTCATGTGTGAACTGTGGAAAAAGTTTTTGTCGCAACAGCATTTAACTCAACACATGATGATTCACACTGGTGAAAAGCCGTTTTCATGTGGGAATTGTGGAAAAAGGTTTAGTCAAAAACAGGATTTAACTCGGCACATGATGATTCACACTGGTGAAAAGCCGTTTTCATGTGGGAACTGTGGAAAAAGTTTTAGTCAAAAACAGGATTTAACTCGGCACATGATGATTCACACTGGTGAAAAGCCGTTTTCATGGGAACTGTGGAAAAAGTTTTCGTCAAAAACAGATTTAACTCGGCACATGATGATTCACACTGGTGAAAAGTCTTAAAAGTTCACTATAAATGTCATTGTAATAAAAATGTGTTATTTACTGGAGGGTTTACATCTATAAAGTGGTGGAATTTTTTTAATTAAGTTGTTAAATGTGATATTTATTTGCACCAAGGATGTGTGTTTGTAGCAGTAGGAAGCAGGCCGATTTGAGAAGCAAATGCCTGAAGCCGCAGCTACACTGATAGCTTGACTAGACGAAAATATGCCAGTCATAAAGAAAATGTTATCACCTTAGCAGGAGAATGGATCAAAGACTAGAAGTCCTGAGAAACTCTTGTTTTGTAGCCCAGAGAAACAACCTCAAGAAATTGACAGACAGGATCTTCAAGCGCTAAAATGTGCTTGGAAGACAACAGCTGCATGGATGCAGGATGACAACATTGTTTGAGCAGAGACTTGTGACTGAAATCTGGTCTCCTTCTATGCAAATGATTTGTAAGCAACGCCTCAATGTAATAAATATTGAGTTGTATGAGAGCACGTTAGAACTGGCCTGGAGACGGAGATAGCAGACGTCCTGAAGCTGGCTCTCCATTCAATTCTATTGCATTTAAAAACTTCAACTGTATCTCTTTTGTCATATTGTGAAATGTTTGAAAATGTTTTGTGTTCAGATCCAACAGTTTCCTTGAGAGATTTTCTTGCTGTCGTTTTGTAATTGTTTGCTTACAAAATATATTCATGCCTTACAATAAGTAATTATCTTGTTTGGATTAAAAACATTTAATCATTCTTATTCAGCGTTATTCATTTATGCATTATAACAAGTAATCGTCTCACAAAGTTTCAATGTTCCAGAATCTTATTGTAGCATTCATGTTAATGTTATAATATTGTGCTTTTAATGCTTCTTGGGATTTATTTGAACATTGTTCTGCAAAAGCAGTGATAAGGTCAACTGCCATTCTCAGTGCTCTTGTTGCTACCTTTCACTCTGGAGCTGCAGCCTATAAGAAAAGAAAGTTTTGATAGGGAGAAGAGAAGTTAACACCTTACCCATGTGAAAAATTCCAGCAACTAGACTGAGTGATTAGAGGGTATAATCTTAAATTTCAGAGGCATAAAAGATCAGATGGGAGAAAATATCCTGTAATGTAAAACGATTAGATGGTGATTAGATGGTTTGTATCAAATATTCTACATAGAGACACCTTCTAGTGTCTTTATGTAGAAAAAAACCTTCTGGTCTCTATGACACCTTTTGGGTTGAAAAATGGGATGCAAATATCGACAGGCCTCAGAATTTGCTTTGCCAAAATATGGATCCCCTGCAAACTCAGAGAGTTGAGAAGGATGTAAACTTTCTACATTATTACATTTGTACAATAATATTTTGGGGAAAGAGACGGGATGCAGATATTGACAGGCTCCACATCCAAATTGTCAGAATATGCATCATCTAGCTGACTTGGAAAAATTAATAGCTAAGATGAAAATAATATTTTCTACTTCATCACACCAGTACTCTGAGCTACTGGTATGAGTTTGTATACAGGGATTAAATGATGTCATTCAGGGAAGGTGTCTCAGTCAAAGCAGGATATCTTTCCATTTTAACATGGTTTTTATTCATATTTATGTGGCTATTACCAATGCAGAGAAAAGGCGCTTTTTTTGTTTTTTAAATTGGGGAATGGTTGGGTGATTGTGGGTCTGAGGATTATGTTTTTCATTCCAACAGACACAACTATCAATCCATGAGAATGGATTGATAGTTGGTTTGCATCTACATGTGAACCCTTTGTATTTGCTTTCATGGAGTCTTCTCTTTACTGTTGACTTAGAGACAGATACACCTACTTCTGAGAGTGTTCTGGACCTCAGTTGATGTTGTGAACGGGTTCTTCTTCACCAAAGAAAGTATGCGGCGATCATCCACCACGTTGTCTTCCGTGGACGCCCAGGCCTTTTGAGTTCCCAAGCTCACCAGTCAATTCCTTTTTCCTCAGAATGTACCCGACTGTTGATTTTGCTACTCCAAGCATGTCTGCTATCTCTCTGATGGATTTTTTCTTTTTTCAGTCTCAGGATGTTCTGCTTCACGTCAATTGAGAGCTCCTTTGACCGCATGTTGTCTGGTCACAGCAACAGCTTCCAAATGCAAAACCACACACCTGGAAACAACCCCAGACCTTTTAACTACTACTTGATTACAGGTTAACGAGGGAAAGGCCTTTTGAGTTACTTGCAGCCTTTGGAGTCCATTGTCCAATTACTTTTGGTCCCTTGAAAAAGAGGAGGCTCTGCATTAACAGAGCTATGATTCCTAAACCCTTTTCGATTTGGATGTGGAAACTCTCATATTGCAGCTGGGAGTGTGCACTTTCAGCCCATATTATATATAAATTGTATTTCTGAACATATTTTTGTCAACAGCTAAAATAACAAAACCTGTGTCACTGTCCAAATATTTCTGGCCCTAACTGTAGATATATATATACATATATATATGGCAGGCATTGTGTACAGAAACATCTGTGCAGAAGATGGACTGGAAACCCCGAGATCAAAGTGGGAAACACCCCCAAAGGTGGTGGAGAACGCCAGAGCTAAGATCCTGTGGGACTTCCAGATCCAGACAGACAGAATGGTAATGGCGAACCAACCAGACATTGTCGTAGTGGATAAACATCAGAGGAAAGCCGTTGTGGTAGATGTAGCAATACCAAGTGATTGCAACATCAGGAAAAAGGAGCACGAGAAACTAGAGAAATACCAGGGCTCAGGGAGGAACTGGAGAGGGCCTGGAAGGTGAAGACCACAGTGGTGCCTGTGGTCATCGGGCCCTCGGGGCAGTAACCCCCAAACTGGAGCAGTGGCTACAACAGATCCCAGAACAACATCAGACATCTCAGTCCAGAAATGTGCAGTCCTTGGCACAGCCAAGATACTGCGCAGAACCCTCAAGCTCCCAGGCCTCTGGTAGAGGACCCGAGCTCAGAGGATAGAACCACCCGCGCGTGGGTGAGAAGGGAATTTTTTTTTTTTTTTTTTAATATATCGTCATATATACTATATATATTCTATGTCTATATATGATTTTTATTCATATATATATATATATATTCATATATACTATATATATTCTATGTTTATATATGATTTTTATTCATATATATATATTATATATACTATATATATTCTATGTCTATATATGATTTTTTATTCATATATATATATATTCATATATACTATATATATTCTATGTTTATATATGATTTTTATTCATATATATATATATATTCATATATACTATATATATTCTATGTCTATATATGATTTTTATTCATATATATTTATATATATACTGTATATATGA
This sequence comes from Poeciliopsis prolifica, assembly GCF_027474105.1. Classification (NCBI taxonomy): domain Eukaryota; kingdom Metazoa; phylum Chordata; class Actinopteri; order Cyprinodontiformes; family Poeciliidae; genus Poeciliopsis; species Poeciliopsis prolifica. Next base: position 296,994 of record NW_026562554.1, read on the forward strand.
CAGAGAGATGAAGATCAGTCTGAGGGTAGGAGGCCCTGGAAAACTGAGAAGAGATCAAAAGATATTTTGACAATCAACATTGTATGTTATATTATGTTGTAATGTTTAGAGTGAATATGAGTGAATATGTAAGTATTAATTTATAAACACATCACACAGCTCTAAATAAAGGTTTGGAGGCTTTTCCCTCGAAAGAGGCAAGCCGGAGCACCCGGAGAGAAGCTAAAAAATTTTAGAAAGGTAGCACAAAAACACACAAGACAAACAACCAAGCACACACACACACACACACACACACACACACACACACACACACACACACACACACGCCCACACACACCCACACGCACACACCCACACACACACACACGCACACACACCCCCCCACACGCACACACATACACACATACACACACGCACACACACCCCCCACATACACACACACACACGCACACACACCCCCACACACACACACCACACACACACACACACGCAGACACACACACACAGGCACGCAGACACACACACACACATGGGGGGAAGGGGGGTCAATTTAGAGAGACCAATTAAGGCGGTGGATGCTTTTGTATGGTATTGTGAAACCGGAGCACCCGGAGAGAACCTAAGTTAGGAAGTCTACCTATCCCTCTATCCGTCCATCCCTCTATCCGTCCATCCCTCCATCCTTCTGTCTACCCATCCCCCTATCCATCCTTCTCCCTCCATTAAAAGGTCTTCCACCATGGTGTCTTTCCGCCTTTTACGCCGTCCTTCTTACTGTCAGAATGTGCTGTTTGTTTACATTTGCCCTCATAAATATCTGACCTCGGACTTTTCTTCGACCGATTGTCGCTTTTTCCTTGGTAATCTGTTGAATCATCTGTAGTTGAAGTTGTTTTGCTTTCAGAAAAGTCCTCTTCTGCGAGGTAGAAGCTGTCTTTTCTTTGGGGGGAATCTGTTAACTCACTCTCTGAATGATGTAGGAATGGTCTTGGTTCAGGTGTGAGTCTAGGGCTAGTTTTGGGTTTTGGACGTTCATGGTCGGATTCTATTGAGCCGGAACTTGAGCTTTGCTGATGATCTACACCACTTGAAGACGACTCTGAAAATTTTTCTGGTTTCCTGATTTTAGTGATGTTCCTTATTGAATACAAGTCCGCTGCTGGAGTATCTAATGTCACTGCATCATAAAGAGGTTTAATGTCTCCCAGAAATTTCTCAATTTCTGGTTGAAAGGCCTTGTATTCCTTCAGGAGATTATTGATTTTAGCCTTGAAATAATTCAAGCGTTTGGTCAGCTTCTGTTTGTTCTTTTGAGTTTTTGAAAATGAGGAAAGCACTGCTTTGGTCCCAAATTTTTCTTTTGGTATCAACTCATGAATCTTCTTCAGTTGTTCATTTTTAGCCTGCTCCAGCTCTCTGATCTTCTGCTCCATCTCTTTGTAAGTAACCTCCCAGGCAGTTTGATCCGAAAGTCTGTCTGTTAAGACCAGAATCACAGTGTCTAGCTCTTTGATGAGGGCTGTGAGCCTTCGTTTCTCATCGACTCCACAGAGAAACTGATATTTCAACATGGGCACATTGATCGCTTGTTGTTTCAACGTCTTTATTTGCTTCACTAGATCCTCGTTCTTTTTTACTTCTGCTTTCATTTCTTCCTGTTGCGCCGCTACTTTCTCCTTCACACCATCCAAGTTGTACACTTTTAATTTCTGCCTGACGTCTTTAAAGTACTCCTCTTGAATGTCCATCATCTCCCCGGTTTCCCTTTCCTTCTCTGTGAACTCATCAAATAGTTTAGTTTGTTGTACAAGTTGTCGTGACAAGATGGCGACATTTTTTTTTAACTCCTTGTTAAGAAACGTCAGCCGTTCCTGCTGCTGTTGCGCGGCAATTTTCAAAGATACCATCACAGGTGTCTCAAGTAGTTGTTCGATCATGTCTTTCATTACATTAAAAAGCACATCTCTCCTTTTGCACAGATTGTCCAGTCTGTCTTTCTCGTCAATCCAGATGTCAGATTCCAAATTCAGCTTAAAGAGCCGTCTTTCGCATTCTTTGAAAAACTCAATCTCGTCTCTCTCCAGTCTTTTCCGATTTTGATAACGTTTCCTGCGGTCTGTCGCGTTCTCCAGTTCTGTGTTGACTTTCACGAGCTTCTGGAGCGCCCTCCTGTTCTTTCGGCGGACTTTTTCAGCATCAAACATGGCGACCGCTGCCTTCTCCTTCTCAACTTTATACATTTTCGTGGGGGAAAAGCCAAAAATGTCAGAGCAAAACAAAATGTAGATCCTACAGTGTCCAGGCCAAAAGCCAAATGGAGAGAATTCTGAGGACTCATTGCGCTTTAAGGCTACGACATCAAAGGATGCTCTTGGTGACATCATCAGCCAATGTTTGAGACATCATTGTTGTGATGTCATAACCTCCCAGAGCTCTTTTTATTAATCATTGTTTGAGTGACTTTTAAAAGTGAACTGAAAGCTGCATTTCCCTCACTGACTGAAGCACTTTGGGGCCAAATGTCTTAAGTTAAACGTACATGTTGCCATGGGGATTCATTGTAGCAATGTCTCCAAAATTTGTTGCACTCTGAACTGATTCAAAGATTTATTTTATTGTCATACCATTTTGTTTATTTATGAAATTCAGACTCAGATCCCTGATTAAGAAATATAATAGTAAAAGTGTGTGTGTGAATAGTTTGAAATGTGAGATGAGGCTGAATTAAGTACAGCTCCAGTTCAGCAGTCTGATGACTGAAGGGTACAATCTGTTTCTTAGCCTGGTGGTCTTAGTTCTGGATGCTCTGGAACAGTTAATGTGCAGGATGGGTGGAGTCCTTCGTTTTGTGGAGCGCCGTCCTCCTGCATTGGGATGTGTGTCCACTGTGCAGCTTTTACCATCATCTGCAGAGCCGTCCTCTCAGCGTCAGTGCAGCTGTCGTGCCACGTGGTGATGCAGGTTTCGAGAATGCTCTCCGCCACACGGTGATAGAAGCTCCTCAGGACTGTTGTTGGAGCTCACAGCCTTACAGGGCTGATTTCCTGGAGGGTCTGCCTCACATCTGCTGTGGTCACACGCAGGGGTGTGTCTCACCAGGTATAAGTCAGCATCTCTCCTATTGGTCAACATCAAAACACAAAAGTCCAGATCCAAAACTTTGTGTTGTGTTTCTGGTACGACTGTAAATCTGAAGCACAAGCGAGATCTGCAAACAGCAGCAATGGACAGGAAAGCCACTTTACTGAACACATTTGGGGTCAATTTTTGCTTCACACATGCACCTTTTTTCTCGCTGTCTGCAGTTAAAATAGAGCATAATTTTATTGACTTAAACAAATAAAAATGAAGCTATAAAACTAAAAATGTGGCTATAAAGCTGTGCTCAAATCTGCAGGTAAAATTATATATATGTTTAGAGAAGACAAAGCAGCAGCAGATAGATGGATAATGCATCAAAATGATAGCATATAGATTTTACATTAATAAGTTTACAAGGAGTAAAGAACGGGCGAATAATAGATAATTATCTAGAATTAGATTTTTCTTTCACTGCTACTTTTATGGAAATATGAGTCAAGTGGATAACATGAATCATGGATGTAAATAAACTAGAGAGCTGAGGTTTAAATGTATTTGTTTTATTTCGATGAAGTTGAAAAGAAAAATACGTCTAAAAATATTTTTTTAGACGTGATGATGTTATGATCCAGCAGGCGGCGATAAAGAAACAATGTAGATACCAGCATTCATAAAAGAAGAAGACGGTCCACGATCTGTTGTTTTCTGCGGGGGCGAAAAAATGCATTCCGTGTGTTTAATATTTCCCTCTGAAGAAACATTGACAGAGTTTAAAGAAATCATCGTCCAGTCGGAGGAAGAGATGGATGATCAGCGCAGACTGCTTGATTTCTCCCGGACTCCCCAGATCATCTTACACCGAATAGGTAGGAAACAGCAGCGTTTGGATGCAGGTTAAGGTCTAAATGTCTGCACCTTTCTGCATGAGGATCATTTTAGTAAACGCTCTTTTCCCGGATAAATGTTTTGTTAGCAGGTAAATGAACGCAGACATCACAGTTGTCCTGATTAAACTGTTTATTTTGGGGGAAAGAAAATGGAGGCAGTGGAGCTCAGCTAAAACCTCAGCTCTGCTTTATTTTTCTTTTTTTCATTGCTTTGCAGACTCGCATTTGAAAACGGATGGAATAAACTATGCATGAATAGTATAGCAGTATTAAAATGCTAGAATCAGTAATAAATACAAAATAAATCATTCATATCATGTAAAAAATAAAATAAAAAACTAGAAAAAATGCATTTCCTGCGACAATGAATGTTGTAAACTGATTTTTATTTTATTTTTTATTTTTTAAATGAAGTGTTTTGTTGTGGATTCTGTGTTTTTCCTTTGTCTCTTTTATCATTTCTACATGATTACATAACCATATCACATCAGACTGGGCTGACAGTCACACACACAAAATGAAGCTGATCACATTTCCCTTCAGGGAGGGCACACATTTAGACTTAGAGACTTAGACTTGACTTTATTGATTTGGGGAAGACTCCCTCAGGAAATTATAGTTACCAGCAGCTCACAGGCAAAAATGTGGCACACAGTAAGCATACACAAAAGAATACAAAAAAATACAAATTAAATACAAAACAAAGAATATAAATACAACACAAAAGGAAATTATAGCAATTTGGTGGATAGATTGACCAGTGATATGGTATTGCACTGTATGGTTTGGCCTGATAAATATGGAGTTCACATTTGTAGAAAAACTACTCCTTCTTCCCTCTGTCCTGTGTCACCTCCGACCCCCCAGTGAGGAGTTGTACAGTCTGAAGGCGTGGGGGACAAAGGAGTTCTTGAATCTATTGGTCCGGCACTTGGGAAGCAGCAGTCTGTCACTGAACAGGCTCCTCTGGCTGCTGATGACGGCGTGTAGAGGGTGGCTGCTATCGTCCATGATGTCCAGCAGTTTGTTCAGTGTCCTCGCCTCTGCCACCGTCACCAGAGAGTCCAGCTTCATGCCGACCACAGAGCCGGCACGCCTGATCAGTTTGTCCAGTCTGGACGTGTCCTTCTTGGATGTGCTGCCTCCCAGCACACCACGGTGTAGAAGAGGACACTGGCGATCACTGACTGGTAGAACATCCACAGCAGTTTGCTGCAGATGTTAAAGGACCGCAGTCTCCTCAGGAAGTACATCCTGCTCTGCACCTTCCCGTACAGGTGGCTGGTGTGTTTTGACCAATCCAGTTTACTGTCCAGCCACAGCCCGAGGTACTTGTAGGAGCCCATGACCTCAACCTCCGTTCCCTCTAGTACGACTGGTCTCGGCTTTGGTCTGGACCTCCCAAAGTCTATAACCAGCTCCTTCGTCTTAGAGGTGTTGAGTTCCAGGTGGTTTGTGTGGCACCAGAGAGCAAAGTCCCTCACCAGACAGCGATATTCCTCCTCTCCGTCGTCCCTGATACATCCGACTATGGCTGTGTCATCAGCATACTTCTGTATGTGACACAGCTCCGAGTTGTAGTGGAAGTCAGAGGAGTACAGGGTACAGGATTATATAGCCTATAATGTATTGTCCTATTCCCGATGGGTGGAAGCCTTGAAGCTTGGGAGTGATTTGCCATCATAATTCATAATTTGTTGAAGATGATCTACACCAAAAGATAGAATCGTATTGTCCTGAATGACTAAAACATTGTAGAAGTTGAATGGTTGAAATAGAACAAACATTTTTGGAGTAGCAAGGCAAAAAATGCATGTAAAATAATAAAAACCAAGAATAAAGAGAAACATTTCAATACTGTGAATGCTTAACAGTACTGACACAGAAAGAGGACATAAATATTTGATATGTGTCTTCCTCCACTCTTGAATTTCAAGTGTCTGGTGATTTTCATGTCAAACAATAACATTCTTCTCCAATTTACTTGTAACTTATTTTTCTTTTTTTCCCCCCCAGACCACATACAGCGTAACATTTATATGCAGGAGCAATGTAACCAGGACAGGAGCTCCTCTCTGAAACAGGAAGCGCCAGAACATCTGCAGATAAAAGAAGAACAAGATGATCTAGAACATCTGCAGATAAAAGAAGAACAAGATGATCTAGAACATCTGCAGATAAAAGAAGAACAAGATGATCTAGAACATCTGCCAATAAAAGAAGAACAAGATGATCTAGAACATCTGCAGATAAAAGTGGAAGAGAAAGTTTTCAGTCAGAGTGAAGAACAGGTTACACTACAAAAACAGGAGAGTAACACCTTTATGGTAATTCCTGTTTGTGAGCAAACACATCACACTGAATCAGAACCAAACGGGAACCAAGTCATCTTCCAGGAAGCTGCTGAAGCTGAGAACCAAAATCAGGAAAAGAGCAATCCTAATGACTTTGGAGCAAAGAGAGAAGAAGAGAAGAAACAAAAGAGGCATCAGAGAATCGAACAGCATGTTGACTGTTCAAAACAAAAAGGTCATGAAAACCTTCCTCAAAGTAGTGACTTGACTAAAAATACATCAAGTACCACACGTCAGAGGCCTTTCTCGTGTTGGAAATGTTTCATTCGAAAAGATGACTTTAATTGTAACATGACAGATCACAAAGGTCACAAACCTTTTTTATGCGTTATTTGTGGAAAAGGTTTCAGTTACACAAGTGAACTCACTGTTCACAGGAGAGTTCACACAGGCGAAAAGCCATTTTCATGTGACAACTGTGGCAGAAGTTTCAGTAGACAAAATAATCTAACTGTTCACATGAGAGTTCATACAGGGGAGAAGCCATTTTCATGTGCGACCTGTGGAAGAGTTTCAGTGTAAAGCAGCATTTAGCTATGCACATGATGGGTCACACAGGTGAAAAGCCCTTTTTGTGTGTGACTTGTGGCAAATATTTTACTACAAAAAATTCTTTGACTATTCACGTAAGAAGGCACACAGGTGAGAAGCCTTTTCAGTGTAAGACCTGTGGAGAATGTTTTATTGATCAATATTCTTTGACTGTTCACACGAGGAGTCACACAATGGTGAAGCCATTCTCATGTGTGAACTGTGAGAAAAGTTTTTCTCAAAGAAAGCACTTAACTAAGCACATGATCACTCACACAGGTGAAAAGCCTTTTTCATGTGCAAGCTGTGGGAAATGTTTCAGTCAAAATGTACTTTAAGTCGTCACATAATGATTCATGCAGGCGAGAAACCTTTTCAGTGTCTGACTTGTGGAAAAAGTTTCAATCAGAAATGTAGTTTAACGGATCACATGACAATTCACACAGGTGAGAAGCCTTTTTCATGTTTAACTTGTGGAAAAGATTTCAGTCGGCGACATGGTTTAACTCAGCACATGAAAAGCCACAGATGAGAAGCATGGTTGCGATGGAGACGTTTTAAATGAGTAAAAACCTACAAAATTAGCCACCTGAAACATACTTGAGTAAAAAGCACACAGTTCTTTTTCCACATCAGTTGGTTATGGGGTATTTAGTGATTATAATCTTAAAGTTGAATTAAATTAGTACAAAAAAAACCACAAAAACGTATTAATAAATAAAAAAGTCGAAATTGTCATTGCTTTTTCCCACAAAGTCACGAGACCAGAGTCAAGCCTTTTATTAGCTGTTTGCTGCTGAGCTACACAGGGTCACATACTGTAAACACAGCACAGACATAAGGATAGTGTTAGTAGTTAATATGATGAGAATATATTCACAAGGATTTTCTATTGATTTGTTAGAAGAGATAAATGTTGCATCTCGAGTCATCAGAAATTGCACCCAATTCTGAACCTGATTGTTTCTGTGAGGTCTTGAATCATTTCTTTGGATTTCTTTGACAATATTACAAAAGAAAGCAATGGGTCTCAGGAGAGCCTTAAAGTAAAATCCAGCTTTGAATCTCCAGGTCATTGACTCTAATTTTATTACTTTTTAAGATTACTTGTTTTCTTTCTAATAAATGACAGCAGTCCATCCCAGCAGAAGCTTTTATCTCTTTAAATGGATGTAAATGATTGACGCACGGTGCTTTCGTTGTTTATTTTCTTTCCCTTTTTCTGTACCATGGACTGGTGAAGTAAATTAAAAACTCCAGCAGAGGGAGCTGCTAATCTCTCAACTTGATGTTCAGAAAGATTTTATTATTCCTGTGTAGATTGTTTTTTTTTTTTTTTTGTAAAATATGGTTTAAATGTGTTAATTTTACAATTTACCTTTTCAAATTAACAAGAAATTAGCTTAGCCTGGCCTTCTGAATATACATCAGTCTTTCTAAAAGTAAAATATACTGAAAACTATTGTAAGTCCTGCAATATGTCCTACACCTGGTAATAATAATTATATCAATTAATAAACTGTAGTCCAGTCAGGCAGGTCCATGAATTTGTATCACAATAGTTACAGTAGTGATTGACTTGTTTTTATAGTTTACGTAAAGATTGCCAAATAAAAAGTTTTGTGGAAGCTTTTCAGTTTTAACTCGTTCTTTGACTGCCTGATTTTATCTGTTTACAGATCACATGTTAGTTGGTGGCAGCATAAATGTGTCAGAGGGTTATAGAGAAAACCTGGCTACCTCCATACGGGTTTTTTTTTGTTTTGTTTTGGATTTTATTTGTCACTTAAATGTTCCTAATGGTTGCAGTCAATTTTAATACCCAATGAAAATAACTTAAAGAAACAAAAATGCAGTATTTCAATTATTTTATTTATTAAAGGGCTATCCTAGACAGCTGGATGTTTGGTAGCGCCATCTCTTGTTAAATACTTGCAATAATGACTGTTTTACACCATTTTGAATGATTTTTGGCCCGTTCTTCTTGGTGGTGGTAGCAGCAGATATAGATACATGTGATTTACTGAGTTGGAATAATAGATAAACTAGAAATCAGAGGTTTACATACATGGTTTGTCATGGTCTGAAGTTAAATCGAAACAGAATTTTCTTTTTGAAAAAAAAATAAATCTATGAAGAAGTGCATGTGGTTTAGAAGTGATGATTGTATTAAGCAGAAGGTGGCGATAATGCAACAATATGGATGCCAACAGTTATAAAAGATCTTTGATCAACTTATTTTGTCTTGAGCTTCCACAAGAATTCATCAACGAGCATTTCAGAGTTTAAAGAAATCATCGTCCAGCCGGAGGAAGAGATGGATGATCAGCGCAGACTGCTTGATTTCTCCCGGACTCCCCAGATCATCTTACACCGAATAGGTAGGAAACAGCAGCGTTTGGATGCAGGTTAAGGTCTAAATGTTTGCACCTTTCTGCATGAGGATCATTTTAGTAAACGCTCTTTTCCCGGATAAATGTTTTGTTAGCAGGTAAATGAACGCAGACATCGTAGTTATGCTGTTAGAAAGGCATATTCTATAAAATGAAAATGGAAGCAATGGTGCTAAAGACCTCAGGAGAGGCAACCAGGGGAGGAGATCCATTCTGGACGAGGAAGAGTTAGAACCTCTGAAAGGTGAAATGAGAACAGAAGATCTGCAGCTAAAAGAAGAACAGGATCTAGAATACTGGATCTAGAATACCTGCAGATAAAAGTAGAAGAGTGAAGAGCAACTTGCATTAAAACAGGAGGCTGATACATTCATGTCAACTCTTGTTTTTGAGCAAACATACCAATGGAATCAGAACCAAACAGTACCCAAGTCATCTTTCAACATTTTAGGCAGCCCTGTGAAAACGATGCAGTAATCAATGATACTAAAGATAAACACATGGATGAGTTTCTCTAGATCTAATTGAGACATTAATCCTTTAACCCTGGAAATGTTCTGCAGGTTATAGAAGCCCGACTTTGTAACTGTCTTAATGTGGCTCTGAAGATTCAGGTCAGAGTTCATCACTACTCCCAGGTTTCGGATCTTTAGCTATAACTAGCAGTATGAACAACCACACAAATAATTAGGATTTCAGTGAAAATTGAAATGGAGCATCAACAGCTAATGTGTGAATGTAGCCTCTACATTAAGATGTTTTTTCCTTCATAATAGTCTCTGTTGATTGCAGTATTTTTCTCAAAAAGTTAGAAAAGATGTTCAGGAAGCCACATTTCCCACACTGGACACACCAATAACATATTCAGATTTCTCTAACCCCTTATTATCCAGCATGGCCCAGATGCAAGAAAGGGGATTTAGCGTTGCTAATTGTTATGGTTGATGGTCACCAAAGTGGCTTCAGACTGGATGAGTTGATGGAGACAGACACAATAAGCTTTAGTTTCATATCAGCTGATCCTGGGTCGGTTTCATGCACTGATCCCGTCTGGTATGTCTGTAATTCATCCCGTTGATGATGGCGACCTGAGAGACGAAGCTTATTACTGTGCTGGCACACGCTCAGACTCACCAACGTCTGCCTGAACCTCGTCCAGATAACTTTTAAAGATCAGCTTGCTGGGATCCTGACGGCTAATAAATAAATTCCTGACTTTAATGAAAAACACCTTCAGGAGGACATGTCCCAAATGTGAACATTCTGTTATTGGTATGGGACACATCGTCCAGTGTGAGGAATTTGACCTTTGTCATCCCAGACAGTTTTAAAAACCAAAGAGGTTCTACGAAAGATATAACTTTT